>NC_051157.2:157016743-157330952 GCF_013339745.2 Dermacentor silvarum | reverse complement strand
AGAACCTAAAGAGTATCTGAGAATCAGACGACACGTAAGGCGCACACCACATCGCGACATCGGTTCATCGCACGCTAGCAAATTCTGCGTTGTCAGCTATACACATTACAAGTCTCTTGCTGTTAGCATGATCCTGTTTTAATCCGCTTCTCGCTAAAACTCGCATTCATAACCTCTATTTACGTGATGGGATCGGTATTTTGTTTTCTTTATTTTACTGCCGAAAAAGTAATGCTATGAAAAACAACTGTAAAGACTGTCTTGGGATTGCCGAGAGCGACTACGGAGGTCATATATGTGGCGACCAAATGCGGAAGTATACACCATGTCTATAATAAACTCTACAAAAAGGCTTTAAAGAATGTCAGCAGTATATACAATCCAAGTGGCTTATATCAAACGAAGCTCCGTATTATCCGCCTGTACCTCCGCTTGGTTGCAGCATACAGGGGTTGGGCTGAGTTTAACGACTTTTGTCTATAGAAGGCAAGTAAACCTGAAGTAATAAGACTTTTACAATATCGGCTGTCCTTTAGTTCATCTCACAGCTTACCGCAATCGGTATACGGTCTGTTCGCTCGAGTTAACATAATCTTTGGTGATGTCCCAGCCTATAGCCTTCAGCGGGGGGGGGTATAGGAAACCATTAAAACAAGAATTTCAATCACATAGAAGTATATATTGCACCGCCGTGTGGTTCGCAAGGAAAAAAATATTGTCGGGATGCATTCCCGACTAACTGGGGTGCCGGGCCCCGAGGTTACATGTTAAAAACCAGTGCAATACTGGGTGAAACTCGGCGCGCAGACTCTTAAACACCTAATTATCTGGTAATAATAATTAAGGCTGCGTAATTTAATGACAGAGATGCCATGGTGACCTTTATTGCTTTTCTCTGCAGACATTCCATAAACAGGCAATCGGCTAAGAAATAGCCAACAGAAAAACTTTTGCATATAAACAGTGTATAGACAGCTAATATAGACAAAAAAACACAACGTAACGACTTTTGTCAAGACTAATTTATAGACTTGGAATCGATAAAAGAAGTAGACACCTTATCAACTTTCGCTTATAGAAAATCTGTAAACCGGGCGTGTACAAAAATAATCAACACCTTATCGACTGTCGCCTATAGACTGTCCTTAGACACAGAATGAACAAGAATAAATAGACACGGTATCGACTTTGGTCTATACGTAGTCTATAGAGCGGAATATCACAAGAAACAAACAACTTATCGCCTTCTTTCTGTAGACCGCTATAGAATGGAAATAGACAAAAAGAATAAAATCTTATTAACTTTGTCTATAGACAGTCCCTAGACAATGAATGGACAAGAAGAAATAGAGACCGTACCGACTTTTTTTCTATAGGTTTTCTATAGAGAGGAAGTAGACAAACAAACATCTTATCGACTTTTTTCTGTAGACCGACTGTAGAATGGGAGTAGACAAAAACAATAAGAATCTTATTAACATTTTCCTATAGACAGTCTATAGAAAATGAATAGACAAGAATAAATAGGGACTGTATCGACTTTTTTCTATATAAAGTCTATATAGAGCAAGTAGAGAAAAATAAACAGACATCTTATCGACTCTTTCCTGTAGACCGACAATAGAATTGAGTAGACAAAAAGAAATGAAATCTTACTAACTTTTGTCTATAGACCGTCTATAGAGAATGAATGTACAAGAATAGAGACTGGATCGACTTTTTTCTATAGTTAGTCTATAGAATGTGAGACAAAAGAAATAGAAATGTTAGCAACTTTTGTCTATAGACAGTCTATAGATTATTTATCAGCGAAAGAACAAAGCTACAGAAAGGCAAAGTTGTCTACAAGAAGTCTTTAGACATTCTACAGACAATATAAACTTATTTTTGTAAGGGATAGTCTCTACGGGAGTGGTTCAGCAGCATGGGAATTATGGGCAGTACATGGAATTCCCTAAACTTCGTCCCTCTGGCTTCAAACGGCTTCGAACTTTGTAAAGTGATCATTTTCGTCGAAGTACACTGTAAAAATATATAAATAAACCCTTTTGAAGTTCCCCGACGGCGGGATTCCAACACAGGACCACTAGCACAGAAGCCCGGCATTGAAATCATGCATTATACCACGGGCACGTGCATCGACGGCGACATAAAAGCCTTTATTGTTTTACTGCGGTGCCTTGAGGCGCTTGGCGCGTTTCGATTTGGCCACATCGACAAGCTGAATCGTTGCAATTAGTAGCGATTGCGTGTGTTCGCGGCGTATACTGCTCTTCGGAAAGTATAAATTGCTTTGAAATTCACTACAATGAAGTATGTAAAATCAGCCTCCTTAGTTGTGTCCGTATGATCATTGGAAAATGGAGGTCAATAATATGAACTCAGATGTGTAATATAACAAATCGATACGGAACAATATTATCACTTTCCTTTCATACGTAAAAAAGGGTTCTGAATGCACTCGAAGCAGAATGTTAAACCCAAAAGCTTTGTTGGGCCGTTTTCGGCTGTTTTCGGGGTCACTGGTACATCGGTGGTAGGTCGGATTTGGGCGACGGAAGGCGACGAAACGCGCTGAGGGGAATGGTGCGTGCTCCCGCCAAGCCAGTTGCGAAGAGGGAAAAGCTAACACTTCTTAAGATGGAGTGTATGCTAGCCAAACTAATGGAAGGTGTAAGCCAGGGCGACAAAATATTTCAGTAAGGTGGTGTTAGAAGATGCAGTTAGAATTTGCTTTATCGAACATAAAATTCAGGCATAGGAGTGCAATAAATAATACACCAAATTGTAGAGGAAATGTGAGCATATTTTACCGGATTTTTATTCGGCGCTTTCAGAAGGTTTCAACAAAAGTTCGGTCACCTTTAGAGGTTGCAGCAAAAAAGGCTGGAATCACAGTGATCGGAGTGCCACTCATGCCATCACCGAGGCATCTGTGGGTAAAGTCATGCAGCTGGAACAGTATATTATATACAAGATTAAGGAATGTGATAATTACAATGAGCGAGTGTTCTTGAACATATTTACATATAATTGTTGCGTATGCACCTGAATGAGTGTAGAAGTAGTGGGATAAGTACAATCAGTGAGTGTTCTGAAATTATTTACATCTGGTAATATTGAGAGTGAACCACCCTTACGGGCTGCGGTTCGATTCTGGGAAATTCCCTGGGACTAATGTGACACTGGAAGCCTATGCCCGCAGGGCGTAGCACACCCCTGACAACACCGAGCGCCAGGCAGGGGGCACCTTCCCCAACGCGCAATTGGCACGTTCCCGTTGGGTATGCGTCGGTGGGAATCGAACCAACCACCTCCCGTAGCCGTGGCGGACGCTCAAACCACTAGGCCACGGCTTCGGTGGAAACGTGTTGTCGCAGGCACTATTTCCCCTAACACATTTCTCTGGTGATTTCATTTCTGTAATTCAAATCATCTTTTCATTCGGTTACAGTAAATACAATTGATAAGCGATGCTATGGCAGCGAAGGTGCATCCAGACCCAGACTGTTTTTATCATCACCAGATGAGATATCAGGCATTGCACACTGATAACGCTGTGGGGTGCGTCGAAGCGTGCGGTAAGCAGACGCATTCTCAGATGTGAGTTTTTATTTTGGATAGGCATGCAAGCTGCACGGCCGCCATTATCTGCAAATGTCACTATCTGATCGGCTGCTGGCAGGATACTTTATTCTGAGTTTCTTCAGGGAAATGCAATTATTGAAAATGCGCTCCTTTTACTTATTTTCATTATGAGGTACCGTTATGTGGCGCTGACTAACTTTTCGAAGTGAACTGTTTTTCTCGTTCTTGGCAGCTTTATGCAGTATTAGAGCCTTAAAAAAAGAACCAGTGCAATATAGTAAGAAAATTTGGTACATTTGTGGAGTGCTACGATTGCACCAATCTTAGATAGTTGATCGCTGTTGAAATATTCCGTGAATATGTCACTAGTAGGCCACTTTCATCAGCGTCATTTTAATGTTGTGTAGCGCTTCATTCAGCGCCCGTTGTAGAAAATTCTCGCCATTGTTTGTGGTGCGACAAGCTACGGCTTATGCAGCAATTAGCGCTAGGCCATATTATACCTATGGTGTCTGAGAAGCTAGTATGTCGCCGCTTTTATGCTGTCGTCCTGGGACGACACCATTTCCATGCTTATATAACGCTCGCTTCACTTTCGGGCGGTGTCGGTATAATTGTTTGCAGCAAACATTATTTTAAAGATGTATCGTAATTGAAGTATTATTGGCATAATATACCTGCTTTGATGCAAATTTTCATATATCTTAATGCTACGTTTGTCTTCTAATCAAGACAAATAACTTCTGGCATCAGTCTTAAGTTATGAAAGAAAACGCACATATGGCGGCTCGGTGAAATTGACATTGCGGTTGTAAATACGCGGCCAAGTGAACGAGAAGAGGGAACGTGGGCGCTTGTACTGTGTAGGCAGTCGCCGGTGAAGCTATCGGTTATATTTGGCTGCTGCTGGACGAGCTCAGTCAGGAGACATATTTGAGTATATTTGGCTTTTATTAGTCCTAGTATTCAACGTGTGCCGTTTTCCATTGTTGGCTCAATTATTACATTCTGTGGTGAAAAACGAACTGTTCAAAAAAAAACTTGCGCTTGGCCGCGCACAGCTTTAGACACAGCGAAGCTGGCCGATCGATTGCGTCACAACCTAAGAGATACCTGGCATAACGAAGCTCAACACAGGCGTAGTCGCTACCAAGTTCAACGTAGATACATCCAAGTTCAAGCTCGACATAGCTAAGTTCAGCCTAGCTAATACCAGGAGACACAATAGAACGGCCAGCTTCGTTGTGTCAGAAGCTTTGCGCGGCCTAGTGCAAGCTTTGCCTCCGCATTACCACGACAGAAGAGTAGTGAAATTGCACGCAGGTATGATAAGAGGCCACGCAGCCAGTTGTGGAAGATGACGACGAACATGGGAACAGTGGCACAAGCCTGATTCATGGCCAATCCCCCGTAGCGGAATGTGCTATTTCTATAGGAACCAAACCAAACCAAACGAGCGCGAGTACGAGCTCTTACCGACGGGCGGCAGCGAGCCAGCTGCGGAAGACAACCACGTTCGAGCCAATGCTGATGATGATGACTTCGTGAAAGGCGCACATTTTACGACTGGCTTAAAAAGCTTCACCGTAAAACAAGACACACCAAGTGGCAATCTGGCTGCCAACCACACTGATAAATGATACCACTACATCGTGTACTCACCGCAGCTCATTTGAAACTCCGTAATCGGACAGAATTCTGGTTGCAGCTTTGTTACAATGGCCCTCCATGAAGCCACCCCGTCCAATGAGGATTTGCGTGTCGTAGATTATCCGTTATAGCCTTTATTTGGGGCTACGTAGCGTTTATCCCCCTTGAAACATCCATTCTGGAGGATCGCTCGTATAAATGGGTACGCGCCCATTCGCAGTGCCCATGTTGGGTGTTCGGCCAACTACCGAGTAGCACATACACAGCGATTCAAGCCCTTGTGTCTGTGGGTGTTGACGCCGACTCCTGGACGCCGAGCTTTAGTTCTTGGGTGTCTTCTTGGGAGTGACCGCTTTCTTGGCCGCCGGCTTCTTGGGTTTCTTGGGCAGCGACACCTTCTCCTCGGCCATTGGCTTCTTTGCTGGTTGGGCCTTCTTGGCCGCCCCCTTCTTG
Organism: Dermacentor silvarum; assembly: GCF_013339745.2. Taxonomy (NCBI): domain Eukaryota; kingdom Metazoa; phylum Arthropoda; class Arachnida; order Ixodida; family Ixodidae; genus Dermacentor; species Dermacentor silvarum. Next base: position 157,325,261 of record NC_051157.2, on the reverse strand, counting down.
AGAGACTTCGTCGTGGACTTCTTGTAAGTATACCTGGTACTTGCGGACTTCTCGGCTGCATTCTTGTCTCCGTTGGCCTTCTTCCCACCTCTAGCATTGTCCTTTTAGCGAGCAGCTATTAGCCGCACGTTCCAGCGGTGAACGTTGGCGCCGGCGGCGTAACCGAGCGACCAAGCACAGCGAAAGATGAAAGCTAACGGCAACCTCAGCGGGAGATGAAAGTCGCGAGGCGGAAAGCGCAGAGGAGTGTGCAGCGGTACCATGAGGCGTAAAGCGGAGGAGGGTATGGTGAAGACGTGGTAACAAAAGTGTAGCGCGGCGACGATGGCTAAGAGATGGCGCCGGAGTACCGCGTATCGTCTGGGAGATCTGTCAGCGGCGGCGGCTGCTTTGAATCGCACCCACGCGTCACCCACACGCTAGCTCTCGCGATATTCAGGTTAGCAACGCAGTCGCACCACACTTGGATCCGTTCGCAACGTGCCGCACGACATTGATTGTCCGTGCCGGCCAATATATCGCGAAAGGAACACAAGTACAGAGCAGCGCTCAAATTTCGTATTAGGGAGTATGGTAATCGCCACTGAATTTTTTTTCTTCTCACCACAGAGTTGCCTGCAGCCAGCTTGAACGAACCAACGCAACCTTGCTCTTGGTCTTTTGGATAAATTCTTGATGTCCTTCTTGATGGCCTGCAGACGTGGAGTAAGAAAAAAATGTGGTTGATCCCTCTTATATAGGAATCGGTATAGAACACGAAAGTGAAACGTGTCTTCACAGAAGTAGTGTAATGTTTATTGCACATTGATATATAATGTCTATTGGTGTTTTGTGGCTAAAGCGCCCTTAGGCGTTGATGCACCCACGCTGACGCCTGGTGGCACGTCTCCTCCATCACGACTACCAACGTCGATGACCATGAGCAACCGTCGTGCATATGGAAGCTGCACTACGCTGCACACGCTAGCACAACGCGAAAGACGAAGCACGTAACTGACACACTAATACAACGCGCAAGACAAAGCACGTAACTGAATCGTCACCGAGTCAAATCAGCGCGTACAGCGCGTCGTAATTGCAGCCTCCGGGATCAACTTCAGAAACATTTTCAGAGCTAATTGCGGAGGCCACGCTCCACTGTGCTAAGTACGGTGAACGCCACCTTGGTAGTGCTTCTTGATGCCAGCGTCCCTTCGAATGCTGGCATCGAGGCGTCGTAGTGCTGAGACCACCGAAGCGTTCACTGTCGGTGCGCGTTAAGGCCGGAATACATGGAGCGAATAACCGGCGTCCGAGCGAAGAACTTCCTCGGGCGGCGAACGTCCGACGGCCGGCGTCAAGAAATTTGCCGTCCGCAGCCGATCTGCCTGTCCAAACATTTTCGTCGGGCGAACGCCGCCGCCGGAAGCGTCTAGCGCGCAGCGGTGGACGACAGCCAATCAGGAGGCACTAGTTCCGGTCGCAATGCATGCTGGTGTTTCGCGCGCGCGCGCCTTTTCGCGTCGTCTGCAATCGCGTTGGTGTTGCCGTGTCTGCATGTCTCTGCACCGATTGAGAAGTTCCTAGTATGATCTCTCAGGAATCGCGTTGTATTTCTACATCCCATATCCGCTGATCTGCGAGGAAACAGACAAGCAGTGCAAGCTCTCTACAACAACCTTCAACAGAAATCTTCTGATCTCAGAGGCCACATGCTGTCGTCATGCCTATCTCCCGACTTCCCCGATAGATGGCGCTGGCATCGGATATTTCTTTCGCTAGGCTTAGACGCGTTCGAAACGAGAAGCGATCTCGAAAACTACTCAAGGTTATCCATAATACTCTGTCGTCGAAGCGGCCTGAGACTAAGCGAAAGCCGTTTACGCAGTCATTTGCTTCCAACTAAGTGAATTCTACAAGGACAACGACAAATTCAGTTCGAAGCGGGCGGCCGGGACCGCCGCCAACACGGCGGCCAACGCGCGGCGGCGTTCGCCGCATGTATTGCAACACAGCAAACATCCTGCGTCGTGTCGCCGCGTCGTTACTTGACGCGTGAAGTTCGTCGAGAAAGTTCGCTCCATGTATCCCGGGCTTTAGTGTCATAATGCAGTACTTCTCTTTTCTGCTCGTAGGCGGCGGCACCGCCCCGAGCAAGAGCGCGGGTACACGGAGGAGTGTTAGATATATAAGGCGCGTCTGTGTAGCTCTCTACAAATGCGTTTGTGGCGCAATGGGTTAAACGCTCGGCGATCTATCGTCGCGGACCGAGAGGTCGTGGGTTCGATTTCCAAATTTTGCATGTTTGTGGAACTTTTTCTTCTGGTTTCTTTCTTTGTATTATATTCTATGACGTATTTCCGTGACGGAAATACGTCAGTGAAGTCTTGGTGGACCCCGGAATAAAACACTTTCGTGTTAAAATATAGGAGAGAGCCTACCGCAACGCGATTGTCGCCAGCTGTGGAGGCACAATACGTGATGAAAGCGCCCGAATACGGAGGACACGTCAGAGCGTGCAGTAGGTTTTAGTACTCCCGGGTGATTATTTTTTTTGAATGCCCAATCGAAACAATTTGAAACTCTTGAAATAAGCAAAAACAAAACCAAGAAAAGAAACAAAACATGCAACAATCTTTTTGCGTCTTGCATGTGAGTAGCTGCTGGCCGATCGCGTACTGAATAAAAACTACGAGTAACCGCACGTCTCGGCAAATCGTGAGATTCCGTGATAGCGACGCAAGAGGTCACGTGTTGGGCTACCACTGTTGGATACACGATGCGTTCGCTTGCCTCTGCGTGACGTAATGCTCCCTCCTCTGTTTTTCTTCCCACATGCCAGCAGCGACGACCCTCTGCTCTCCCTCAGCTCGCCAATGGACGCGTTCACCATGCACGACACCTTGGGGTGGCTGGCCGTGGTGTGAGGCTTGTTGCCTGCTCGGCATTACAGCAGCCAGTGGCTGGAGCTAGCACATAACTTGGGTCACTGGTAAGAAAAAGTTAGAAGAATGCTAGGCGGATTCCTTGTGAATATTGCTATTGCAAATTGCAAATAAAGCTTCAGAGTACTAGAAGTTACAGTTTGAGTGATATGTGAACAAACACTAGGAAGAAATTGGAAGCAATATTTTTTGTAACTTGTATGGGAAGTAACTAGAGTATGTAATGCAGTCTTGTACAAACGGTTCAGGGACAGATACCGCATTTTCTTAAGTTTAGGCTGGTTACCCGGATGATCTCGTTTTCTTCTCGCAACGATGCCCGGATAACTGCTCTGACTTTTGGCTCAAGGTCACTTGAAGGTCACCTACAACGGGAGCTAAAAGTATTGTATGCTTAAAACAGAACGTGTTAACACGCACTGCAATGCGTCCATTTCATCCCGTCTGCCGCAATCCGGGCAGCCATAGAGTTTCATGCAATAAACACTAGGGGGAAGTCTGGCGATACCCTTACAAAAATGCTTGTAGAATGTCTAATAAAGTGTATAGACATTTCTCTATGAAGTCAACAGACTTTTTGTAGACATTTCTTTAGAGTAGTCTCAGATAGTCTATGGACTTATGCCCCTACACTTTTTCAAGACTAGTCTACAAAATGTCTGAGTCTATAGACTGACTATAGACGGTCTAGACGTAATGAAAATTCACTTTTTTAGACAAATGTCTGCAGAATGTCTATAGACAAAACTCTATAGGCTTATTTAGTTCTACTTTTGTATACGTAAGTCTATAAAATATCTAGAAATGCTATAGACTGTCTATGGACAATTCCTATAGACCAGTCAACACACATTCTATGGACTTATGGCCGCACACTTTTTGTAGACTAGTCTACAAAATGTCTGATTCTATAGACTGACTATAGGCAGTCTATAGATCAATGAAAATTCACTTTCGTAGACAAATGTCTGCAGAGTGTCTATAGACAAAAGTCTATAGGCTTATATAGTTTTACTTTTGTAGACATAAGTCTATGAAATGTCTATAGACTATAAACTATTCCTATAGACCAGCCTATAGTATGTCTATGGACTTATGGCCTTACACTTTTTGTAGAATGTTGTACAGTCTGCCTACAGAGAGTTACTGTAGATCAGTGTATAGCTAATTTATAGACTTCAGCCTTACAATTTTACAGGGTGTCCCAGCTAACTTAAATTTAGTGAAGCTGTTCAATGAAAAATTATATTAATTAACGACGGTGCAATAAGATTCGATTTTAACACCTATGGCGTGCATTCGGCCTTGAATTCAGAGGTCTGACCTGTAGGTCTTTTTATGATCATATATATTGCATCGTGTTGTTTTGTAACCTTTCATTTTCATTGATCAGCTTGGCTAAAATTACTGTCACACCATATATACTAGATAATACACCACATTTTGCCAACTATGTTTCGGCAGGCGATGTTATTCTATAAACGCTCGCTGCTGGGGTTTGCTAATAAGCAGTTTATTGGAAATGTCCATAAAAATTTATTGTATCCAGTATGCATATGGGAACATACATAGGGAACTGTACATAAAAGCATGCATGCAGATGGAAGCAGTCAAAAATCTAAAATGTATGCAGCCGTGAATCATTATGTAAAGCAGCATGAGAATTTTTGTAATTGCACATTGAAGAAAGTTTAGTCGCATGCAATGCATTCGCTTGAATGAAATATGCTATCTACAAGTTAGTTAAAATTTTTGTTTACATATGGCGGCAACAAAATTTTGAACGTATACTACGCATGTGCACCTGTTGCTTCCCATCTGCATTTATGCATTCATGTTAATGGATTAATAATGATCCTGAACCAACTGCACTCTCATATGTTGCAGAAACAAATATTTCAAGCAATTCCACTAGTCCAGATTCATGCAGTGCAAAAAAGAGAACAAGTGCACCGATATTCAAATAACTGTTTTTATTGAACGATATAATACATTATTTTAATAAAATACATGTCTTATGCTATCATCAAAAGAGAATATTTACATAGTTACAGCTGCTTCTCCTTTGCAAGCATGGTTGCCAGGCTGGCCTTGACCTTCGGGTCAGCCGTTCCGAAGGTGCTGCAGGTGCATGCTGCAAATATGTAGATACAACAATGTGAGGGGAAAATAACAAATGTGTATTCTTTGTACGTTCATTAAGCAGCTTAACATATTCGCTCAAACCACTTAAGTCCATCCTTAATGCGGTTTAACTATGGCTAATGGCTGCTTGTCAATACAAAGCAATACTATCGCATAATGTTTCACTCTACCGTATGATGAACAATTAAACTGTTGCAATTGCTGCTGGCGCCAGCAACAGTATGTTGCATTTTATGACAAGGCCATATGACGCATTAATGTACTTAATTAACCCAAATGATCTCTATATAATTGTTGAAACTAGGCTACCCAGTTGGACTGTTTACATTTTTGGCTGGTAATTAAATTTTTATTTATTTCATTTATTTCGTGATACTGTCAATCCCATGAGGGATTTTTACAGGAGTGGGTTACAAGGGTTTGTATACATTGTGGAACAGGCATTCACATAAGTGTACAATAGTGTAACTACACAGAATATGGTAAAGGTAACGAACCTATGATAACACCAGTGAGTAGGGTAAAATGACAACACATAACTTATTTCAGTTGCATACTATGTACTGCAAAAAAAGAAAAGGAAAAGCACATGAGATATAAGAATTAATATCATCCACAATATCACATCCCAGATTTCCTATTTAATTGGTAAGTAAAACAATGATAAATACAGTAATGATAGAATCACGTACTCGTTGCTGACAGCAAAATTTGGCCAGCAAGTTCAACAAATTTTTCAACGGTAGGCTGTGCGACCACCGTCGGTGCTAAAGCATTCCAGTCACGAATAGCTCGCGGGAAGAACGAATAACTAAATGTATTGTTAGTGCAGAAATATTCTTGGAGTCTAAGGTGATGCTTATGACGGGTTTCTCTAGACGTATTGTATGAAAGGTAGGTGTCAGGATCCACTTTAACCTTATTATGCAGGATGAGATACAAAAATTTGAGTCGGTACAGCATCGCACGACTGGTTAGTGTATGAAGGCCGATCTCGGACAGCATTTGCGTAGGCGAGTCGATGCATCTGTATCTATTACAGATAAAATGCGCCGCTTTTCGCTGGACAGCCTCAAGCGTAGCTATTCGATTTTGCGCGAACGGAAACCACGCCACACTCGCATATTTTAAGATAGGACGTATGAACGTCACATAGGCCAAGAGCTTGGCTTCCTTCGTAGAGTATCGCAAAGCCCGCTTTAGAAACATTAGCTTTCGCATCGCTTTGCTTACCATGTGCTCTACATGAGCCGGCCACCCTAGATCTGATGATATGACGACGCCCAAGTATTTATACTGAGTGACAGTGTTAAGGATGATACTATCATAGCCGTACGGAAAACTAAGTTTGGATTTATTTTTTGTTACCGACATTGAAACTGTTTTATCAAAGTTGATGACCATTTGCCAGTTCTCACACCATTGGTCTATCAAAGCAAAATCCTTGTTAAGACTAATTTGATCTTGTCGGCTTAATACTTTTCTATACAACATGCAGTCATCTGCAAATAACCTAATCTTGGATTCCACCTGACAAGTTATGCCGTTTATGAACAGAAGGAACAGCATAGGGGCCAGAACGGCACCCTAGGGTACACGAGAAACGACTGGCATAACTGCAGAAGTGTAGGCGCGTAACTGGACAAACTGGCGACGATCAGATAAGTAACAGTTAATCCAACGAAAAATTGGCCCATCTCCTAGTATAACTTTAAGCTTTAAAAGCAGTTTAGCATGGCAAACACGGCCAAAGGCTTTAGAGAAGTCAAGGTAAATTACATCTATTTGTATTTGGTCGTTAATTGCTTTGGCGAAATCGTGTAGGATCTCAACAAGATGGGTAACTGTAGACCGACCAGTCCTGAAGCCATGCTTGTAGGGATGGAGAATATTATTTGCCTCAACGAACTCTGTAACGGATTTTAAATTTTATGTTCCAAGATTTTGCAGCAAGTACATGAGAGAGAAATAGGCCTATAATTTGATTGACAAGAGGTATCACCCGATTTATGGACTGGCACTATTTTAGCAATCTTCCATTCTGCCGGAAGGCATCGTTCAGAGATAGATTTATTGTACACAAGGCACAAGTATTTGCTTACAGGCTCGGCATAGCGTTTCAGGAAGCAGTTCGGGATTCTATCTGGACCGTTACACTTTTTATCGTCTAAATTTAGTAATAGTGAGAGAACACCTGCTTCGCATACGACTGGTGCGCTCAGCGCCTCGTTTTGCTCCATATTATCTGGCCTGTAAGCATGCGTAATACCATTGTCCGGGGCAAATACAGAATGGAAGAATGCGTCATACGCGTCTGCTTGTTGCTTTTCTTCGGTCGGCGATAAAGGTTTTGGAGGGTTATCTTTGTGCCTGACGTAACGACAGAATTTCTGGGGGGATTCCTTGATAAAATTGCTGAGCGTTGTACTGCAGAAGCTCTGTTTTCCTGCTTTTGTTTTTTTTCCTTTAGCAGTCTGTTCAACGAGTTTATTTTATGGCAGAAGTCTGAGACTGGGCCTAATTTGTTAGATTTCCTTAACCTTTTTATTCTGCGTTTTAAATGAATTATTTCGCGTGTTATCCATGGGTTCTGCTTATTAGTGTTCTTTTGTATTTGTGGGACAAATTGCCTCAAGCAGTGCATAACATGTGCCTTGAACAGTAACCAAATTTCATCAATGCCAGCCGCTCCTTCAGTGACTAGCTCGTGGAAGTCATATTACTCGTGGGCTATGTAGGTCATAATAGCATCATCGTCTGCTTTATTGAATGCGTATACGCGCTTTTTAGTACCACTATGGCGCATTTGATTTGGAATAGTTAGCGTGCAAAGAACCATGTCATGATCAGATAATCCTTCAAGAATATCGACGTTATTTTTCCTTTCAAAAAGAAATCGCTAATGAAGATAAGATCCAAGATAGAGCTTGAAGCGCCCTGTACACGGGTAGGCTTGGAAACTATTTGGGTCAGGTTAAAGGTAAACAGAATACTCAGCATGGTATTGTTTGTTAGATTGGTTGCACTCAGAGAGCTCCAGTTAATATCTGGGAGATTAAAGTCCCCTCCCATTATTATGGCGTTCCCCACCATGTGTTCGTGCATGTACTCTAGAAGCTGCTGAAGATACGATACGTCAGCTTGGGGGGGTCTGTACACTGCGCCAACACAGACGTGGCTCTGGCCCAACTGAATCCTACACCAGACCGCCTCCACACCTGGGACATCCGGCATCACTGAGTAATTTATGCATTGGCGTAGGAGCAAAGCAACACCGCCACCTCTAGTTGCCCTCTCTTTTCGGACGATGGAGTAGCCCGGTGGAGCCACTTCATGGTTTCCAATGTCAGCATGTAACCATGTCTCTGTCACGCAGACAATGTCAGGTTCAAGAGCGATCGCAGTCGCCTCCAACTGTTCGGTTTTGTTCAAAAGTCTCCGTGCATTAACAATGACAACAACTAGGGCCGACAGCGGTTTCGAGTTCGCTTGGCTGGTCCGTTGTTCATGCTTTCGTTTTTTGTAACTTCCACTATGTCATTGGTTTGGTCATCCCAGGTGTAGAGGCGATTATTTATTTTGACTTTATCGTAAGACAGAAAAACTATCTTTCTGGTTTCGATGGACTTTCGTTCTTTCCCATAGCTTCTTTCTAATTTCTCTTACTGCGGGCGAAAAATCCTCGCTAATTGAATATTCCGTTCCCTTGAGCTTTTTGCAATTACTAAGTATGTTGACTTTATCCCGGTAGTCAAATAACTTCAGAATGACAGGCCTGTGTTTGGGACTGTCAGCTTGCTTTCGCCCAAGACGGTGGATTCTTTCGATGCCAGCGGTTTTTATTCCTAGCTTATCTTCAAAGATTGTTTTCTCAACAGCATCGAGTAGATCTTGGTGCCCACGCGGAGTGATAAATATACCCACGCGGAGTGATATGCGCAGAAGAGTGGCTGGAGTATTGAACGTATCATGCCAATGATTTTAACTTATTTTCCTTAATACACGTTTAAATGTCTTTCGCGTACTCTTAACTGATACATCATTGGCCATAACTTCAATAGAAGGCAGATGGATTGATTGTGTTGATATGGTCACTTAGTTTCCTATAGATAATCATATCTTTTGGGCATGCTGACACGGTTGCAAGTTAGGTATACCACATGAGCACCAGAAATATCCCGTGAGCACTTTCTGTGTTGTGGCACGACACATATGCACCTTCTGGGAAACAAAACTGGAACTGTTATTACAATGAATGCTATCATAGTAAATAATTGAAGGCGCTCTATAACTTAAGTATTTCTTCTAGAGTTTCGAGGTTCAGGACCCTTAGGTAATGCAAAAAGATTGAGTAAAAAATACCATGTCAGCATGCTTCACTTTCATTTCTTTCTCAGAAAATGGTCGCAATTTGTAATTTTTTTAGGGGGGGGAGGTGAAATGCTTCAAAATTATGTTTAAAACAGCGATTCTCTGGAAACATTGTATGGTAATAACAAGACAGCATACTTATGTTGACATTTTCAATTTACCTGATGTTTTTCCAAGCTTTCCCTGGCTGTTTTCATGAAAATTCCCTGGCAGTCTATGACAACCGCAGTTTAGGGTCAAAAATCATTGTTGTTTATTGCTTGCCAAATTACTGCCAGTACATAATTGTAATTATAACTAATAACACGTCAGTAACTTGAAATGCACTATTAGATTCAGCTGAATTGAAGCACTTGTTTAATAAAGCTGACAAGGGCTTGGCCAAGTTCGTAATTCATGGCAACACGAGCAAAGCACAGAAAATCTTCAAACTCTCCTCAAACCCAATGGCTTCAGTTTCAAACGTGTAAGGGGTGCTTCCCCGAGCCACTAATTTATTGTTCTCCAATTCTTTCGGTTAAGTTGCGAAGCTGCGATTGACTGAGCTTATCGCGAGTTTCGTGCTCTGAAAGCTTTTGCGGTTATATATATTTATACTGGTTGCCAGGAGACCCATAAATACTCTTACTTTTGACTTACGAAAACGGCAGCACACGCTGCTGATGCATGCCCCGCAAACACGGCCTTTCATCCGAGTACGCTAGCATTTATTCAACTGTACGTCTCTTTTAGACAATTCGACGCTCTAGCACAATTTCGAGGTATATACATAAAGCGCTTTAGATGAGTTTTATTAGACAGGCATCGCAGCGTTTATGGCCGCCGGTCAAGCGTCACAAAACGAGACCTACCCACAGTACGCCGCTTAACAAACACAATCCGCGCTTATTTCTGCTCAGTATCCACGTTAAACGTGGTGTATTTCCTTTTTCACGGACATTGACTATGACGGTAAAATGAACAAGCGCGAGCGATCGCTTGCGGTTAAACATTCCCTATAGAAGAATCGAGAACCCGAGCTCGTTTACAAACCAAACGACAAATCGGCACTACGCCCGGGTCGCCTACATTACATGCAGCCGGTTCGCGCTACGAAATACGCTCACCTATTCATGAGCTAGTGACAGAAAACATCTTTGCTAAAACTTACCGTTCAGTGTAGTTGAGGTGCGATGCCACAAAGTTGAGATGAATACACAGACGCCAAGGTGCAGGCAGCTCACCAGCAGACAAGCGTTGACTTGGCTGGCGCAGCTGTTGAGAATTCAAATCGACGCGGAGAGATGGCGCGCCGCCGTTGTTGCCGCTGCGCATGCGCAGGCGCCAGCCCGACGAAGGCGGGCGTGCTCCGAGAAATCCGAGCGCCTTTGCCATTTTCTTTTTCTTTTTTTTATTGTCGCACTCTCTCTCTCTGCGTTCCATGCGCGCGAAACCGGTTGCTTTTGCCTTCCATTTTTCAGTTCTTTCCGTAGAAGGAGGAAATGCCTTGGCGCGCTGTATTACAAACGCTGTGGGCTATCGCATGGAGCAGGAGCGCACACTTGGATCAACGCCCTGTTTGTAAAAACCGTTAGCACGCACCTCAGGCGCTTGCATTATGACCAACGACGATGAGTAATGCAGTGCATTTCTAGCATATACTTCCAACGTACCGCCAAATGGGATACCTGCGCACATGTTAGGGCACATTTGTCTGTTCCGGTCATATGTCAAAGCTATAAATACACTAATTACGTACGCATATGCTCGGCCACACAGGCATATAGCGCCTGGAAGGACTGGGTAGGCTCAGAGTAGTTGGCGCACATTGTAAATGAACGAGAAGCTTTAATGAATTTATAGCGCGGGATATCAGTCTGCGAAAACCACCCGATGTTAGTGATGCAGCCTAGATATGGGGAGAACCTAAAGAGTATCTGAGAATCAGACGACACGTAAGGCGCACACCACATAGGCGACATCGGTTCATCGCACACTAGCAAATTCTGCGTTGTCAGCTATACACATTACAAGTCTCTGTGCTGTTAGCATGATGCCTGTTTGTAATCCGCTTCTCGCTAAAACTGGCATTCGTAACCTCTATTTACGTGATGGGATCGGTATTTTGTTTTCTTTATTTTACTGCCGCAAAAGTATTGCTATGAAAAACAACTGTAAAGACTGTCTTGGGATTGCCGAGAGCGACTACGAAGTCATATAATCATCATCATCATCATCATCATCAGCCTATATTTATGTCCACTGCAGGACGAAGGCCTCTCCCTGCGATCTCCAATTACCCCTGTCTTGCGCTAGCGTATTCCAACTTGCGCCTGCGAATTTCCTAACCTCATCATCCCACCTGACTTTCTGCCGTCCTCGACTGCGCTTCCCTTCTCTTGGTATCCATTCTGTAACCCTAATGGTCCACCGGTTATCCATCCTACGTATTACATGGCCTGCCCAGCTCCATTTCTTTCGCTTAATGTCAACTAGAATATCGTCTACCCCCGTTTGTTCTCTGATCCACACCGCTCTCTTCCTGTCTCTTAACGTTACTCCTAAGATTTTTCGTTCCATTGCTCTTTGTGCGGTCCTTAACTTGTTCTCGAGCTTCTTTGTTAACCTCCAAGTTTCTGCCCCGTATGTTAGCACCGGTAGAATGCAATGATTGTACACTTTTCTTTTCAACGACAGTGGTAAGCTCCCAGTCAGGATTTGGCAATGCCTGCCGTATGCACTCCAACCCAATTTTATTCTTCTGTAAATTTCTTTCTCATGATCAGGGTCCCCTGTGAGTAATTGACCTAGATAAACATATTCCTTTACAGATTCTAGAGGCTGACGGGCGATCCTGAATTCTTGTTCCCTTGCCAGGCTATTGAACATTATCTTTGTCTTCTGCATATTCATCTTCAACCCAATTCTTGCACTTTCTCGATGAAGGTCCTCAATCATTTGTTGTAATTCCTCTCCATTGTTGCTCAATAGGACAATGTCATCTGCAAACCGAAGGTTGCTGAGATATTCGCCATCGATCCTCACTCCTAATCCTTCCCAGTCTAAGAGCTTGAATACTTCTTCTAAGCATGCAGTGAATAGCATTGGAGAGATTGTGTCTCCTTGCCTGACCCCTTTCTTGATAGGTATCTTTCTACTTTTCTTGTGGAGAACCAAGGTAGCTGTGGAATCCTTGTAGATATTTGCCAAGATATTCACGTATGCGTCCTCCACTCCTTGATTACGCAATGCCTCTATGACTGCTGATATCTCTACTGAATCGAATGCCTTTTCATAATCTATGAAAGCCATATAGAGAGGTTGATTGTACTCCGCAGATTTCTCGGTGGTGGCGTGGAGTAGAGGTAGAACACCCGACTTCAAATCTGAAGGTCGTAAGTTCGAATCCTGCTCCATTCCACTACATTTTCAGGCATGGAGTGGTGCCTGACACCGGCAAAGAAAAAAAAAAAAGTACATATTGCCGAGAACTAGTGGGGCTATACTAGTTCAGGTGCAACCAAACTAGGCAGGCCCACTAAGCTTCATCAAAGTCACTCCCTCACCAGAACAGGAATTGGCCTCCCTGGTGCAGTATTCGGCCACTACCTCCCTCATGACTCCGAGTCATATAATGTGGCGACCAAATGCGGAAGTATATGCACCATGTCTATAATAAACTCTAAAAAAAGGCTTTAAAGAAATGTCAGCAGTATATACAATCCAAGTGGCTTATATCAAACGAAGCTCCGTATTATCCGCCTGTACCTCCGCTTGGTTGCAGAATACACGGGTTGGGCCGAGTTTAACGACTTTTGTCTATAGAGGGCAAGTAAACCTGAAGTAATAAGACTTTTACAATATCGGCTGTCCTTTAGTTCATCTCACAGCTTACCGCAATCGGTATACGGTCTGTTCGCTCGAGTTAACATAATCTTTGGTGATGTCCCACCCTATAGCCTTCAACGGGGGGGATATAGGAAACCATTAAAAAATAATTTCAATCACATAGAAGTATATATTGCGCCGCCGTGTGGTTCGCAAGGAAAAAATTATTGTCGGGGATGCATTCCCGACTAACTGGGGTGCCGGGCCCGGAGGTTACATGTTAAAAACCAGTGCAATACTGGGTGAAACTCGGCGAGCAGACTCTTAAACACCTAATTATCTGGTAAAATAATAATTAAGGGCTGCGTAATTTAATCATAGAGATGCCATGGTGACCTTTATTGCTTTTCTCTGCAGACATTCTATAAACAGGCAATCGGCTAAAGAAATAGCAAACAGAAAAACTTTTGCATAAAACGGTGTATAGACAGCTAATATAGACAAAAAAACACAACCTAACGACTTTTGTCAAGACTAAATTTATAGACGGGGAATCGATAAAAGAAGTAGACACCTTATCAACTTTCGCCTATAGAAAATCTATAAACCGGGCGTGTACAAAAATAATCAACACCTTATCGACTGTCGCCTATAGACTGTCCTTAGACACAGAATGAACAAGAATAAATAGACACGGTATCGACTTTGGTCTATACGTAGTCTATAGAGCGGAATATCACAAGAAACAAACAACTTATCGCCTTCTTTCTGTAGACCGACTATAGAATGGAAATAGAGAAAAAGAAATAAAAATCTTATTAACTTTTTTCTATAGACAGTCCATAGACAATGAATGGACGAGAAGAAACAGACCGTACCGACTTTTTTTCTATAGGTTTTCTATAGAGAGGAAGTAGACAAACAAACATCTTATCGACTTTTTTCTGTAGACCGACTGTAGAATGGGAGTAGACAAAAACAAATAAGAATCTTATTAACATTTTCCTATAGACAGTCTATAGAAAATGAATAGACAAGAATAAATAGAGACTGTATCGACTTTTTTCTATAGATAGTCTATATAGAGGAAGTAGAGAAAAATAAACAGACATCTTATCGACTCTTTCCTGTAGACCGACAATAGAATGGGAGTAGACAAAAAGAAATGAAATCTTACTAACTTTTGTCTATAGACCGTCTATAGAGAATGAATGTACAAGAATAGAGACTGGATCGACTTTTTTCTATAGTTAGTCTATAGAATGTGAGTAGACAAAAAGAAATAGAAATGTTATCAACTTTTGTCTATAGACAGTCTATAGATTATTTATCAGCGAAAGAACAAAGCCACAGAAAGGCAAAGTTGTCTACAAGAAGTCTTTAGACATTCTACAGACAATCTAAACTCATTTTTGTAAGGGATAGTCTCTACGGGAGCGGTTCAGCAGCATGGGAATTATGGGCAGTACATGGAATTCCCTAAACTTCGTCCCTCTGGCTTCAAACGGCTTCGGAACTTTGTAAAGTGATCATTTTCGTCGAAGTACACTGTAAAAATATATAAATAAACCCTTTTGAAGTTCCCCGACGGCGGGATTCCAACACAGGACCACTAGCACAGAAGCCCGGCATTGAAATCATGCATTATACCACGGGCACGTGCATCGACAGGCGACATAAAAAGCCTTTATTGTTTTACTGCGGTGCCTTGAGACGCTTGGCGCGTTTCGATTTGGCCACATCGACAAGCTGAATCGTTGCAATTAGTAGCGATTGCGTGTGTTCTCGGCGTATACTGCTCTTCGGAAAGTATAAATTGCTTTGAAATTCACTACAATGAAGGTATGTAAAATCAGCCTCCATAGTTGTGTCCGTATGATCATTGGAAAATGGAGGTCAATAATATGACTCAGATGTGTAATATAACAAATCGATACGGAACAATATTATCACTTTCCTTTCATACGTAAAAAAGGGTTCTAAATGCACTCGAAGCAGAATGTTAAACCCAATAGCTTTTTGGGCCTTTTTCGGCTGTTGTCGGGGTCACTGGTACATCGGTGGTAGGTCGGATTTGGGCGACGGAAGGCGACGAAACGCGCTGAGGGGAATGGTGCGTGCTCCCGCCAAGCCAGTTGCGAAGAGGGAAAAGCTAACACTTCTTAAGATGGAGTGTATGCTAGCCAAACATAACGGAAGGTGTAAGCCAGGGCGACAAAATATTTTAGTAAGGTGGTGTTAGAAGATGCAGTTAGAATTTGCTTTATCGAACATAAAATTCAGGCATACGAGTGCAATAAATAATACACCAAATTGTAGAGGAAATGTGAGCATATTTTACGGATTTTTATTCGGAGCTTTCAGAAGGTTTCAACAAAAGTTCGGTCACCTTTAGAGGTTGCAGCAAAAAAGGCTGGAATCACACTGATCGGAGTGCCACTCATGCCATCACCGAGGCATCTGTGGGTAAAGTCATGCAGCTGGAACAGTATATTATATACAAGATTAAGGAATGTGATAATTACAATGAGCGAGTGTTCTTGAACATATTTACATATAATGTTGCGTATGCACCTGAATGAGTGTAGAAGTAGTGGGAAAAGTACAATCAGTGAGTGTTCTTGAAATTATTTACATCTGGCAATATTGAGAGTGAACCACCCTTACGGGCTGCGGTTCGATTCTGGGAAATTCCCTGGGACATAATGTGACACTGGAAGCCTATGCCCGCAGGCGTAGCACACCCCTGACAACACCGAGCGCCAGGCAGGGGGCACCTTCCCCAACGCGCAATTGGCACGTTCCCGTTGGGTATGCGTCGGTGGGAATCGAACCAACCACCTCCCGTAGCCGTGGCGGACGCTCAAACCACTAGGCCACGGCTTCGGTGGAAACGTGTTGTCGCAGGCACTATTTCCCCTACCACATTTCTCTGGTGATTTCATTTCTGTAATTCAAATCATCTTTTCATTCGGTTACAGTAAATACAATTGATAAGCGATGCTATGGCAGCGAAGGTGCATCCAGACCCAGACTGTTTTTATCATCACCAGATGAGATATCAGGCATTGCACACTGATAATGCTGTGGGGTGAGTCGAAGCGTGCGGCAAGCAGACGCATTCTCAGATGTGAGCTTTTATTTTGGATAGGCATGGAAGCTGCACGGCCGCCATTATCTGCAAATGTCACTATCTGATCGGCTGCTGGCAGGATACTTTTATTCTGAGTTTCTTCAGGGAAATGCAATTATTGAAAATGCGCTCCTTTTACTTATTTTCATTATGAGGTACCGTTATGTGGCGCTGACTAATTTTTCGAAGGGAACTGTTTTTCTCGTTCTTGGCAGCTTTATGCAGTATTAGAGCCTTAAAAAAGAACCAGTGCAATATAGTAAGAAAATTTGATACATTTGTGGAGTGCTACGATTGCACCAATCTTAGATAGTTGATCGCTGTTGAAATATTCCGTGATTATGTCACTAGTAGGCCACTTTCATCAGCGTCATTTTAATGTTGTGTAGCGCCTCATTTAGCGCCCGTTGTAGAAAATTCTCGACATTGTTTGTGGTGCGACAAGCTACGGCTTATGCAGCAATTAGCGCTAGGCCATATTATACCTATGGTGTCTGAGAAGCTAGTATGTCGCCGCTTTTATGCTGTCGTCCTGGGATGACACCCTTTCCATGCTTATATAACGCTCGCTTCACTTTCGGGCGGTGTCGGTATAATTGTTTGCAGCAAACATTTATTTTAAAAGAAGTATACGTAATTGAAGTATTATTGGCATAAGATACCTGCTTTGATGCAAATTTTCATATATCTTAATGCTACGTTTGTCTTCTAATCAAGACAAATAACTTCTGGCATCAGTCTTAAGTTATGAAAGAAAACGCACATATGGCGGCTCGGTGAAATTGATATTGCGGTTGTAAATACGCGGCCAAGTGAACGAGAAGAGGGAACGTGGGCGCTTGTACTGTGTAGGCAGTCGCCGGTGAAGCTATCGGTTATATTTGGCTGCTTCTGGACGAGCTCAGTCAGGAGACATATTTGAGTATATTTGGCTATTATTATTCCTAGTATTCAACGTGTGCCGTTTTCCATTGTTGGCTCAATTAATACATTCTGTGGTGAAAAACGAACTGTTCCAAAAAAAAAAAAAAAAACTTGCGCTTGGCCGCGCACAGCTTGAGACACAGCAAAGCTGGCTGATCGATTGCGTCACAACCTAAGAGATACCTGGCATAACGAAGCTCAACACAGGGGTAGTCGCTACCAAGTTCAACGTAGATATATCCAAGTTCAAGCTCGACATAGCTAAGTTCAGCCTAGCTAATACCAGGAGACACAATAGAACGGCCAGCTTCGTTGTGTCAGAAGCTTTGCGCGGCCTAGTGCAAGCTTTGCCTCCGCATTACGACGACAGAAGAGTAGTGAAATTGCACGCAGGTATGATAAGAGGCCACGCAGCCAGTTGTGGAAGATGACGACGAACATGGGAACAGTGGCACAAGCCTGATTCATGGCCAATCCCCCGTAGTGGAATGTGGTATTTCTATAGGAACCAAACCAAACGAGCGCGAGTACGAGCTCTAACCGACGGGCGGCAGCGAGCCAGCTGCGGAAGACAACCACGTTCGAGCCAATGCTGATGATGATGACTTCGTGAAAGGCGCACATTTTACGACTGGCTTAAAAAGCTTCACCGTAAAACAAGACACACCAAGTGGCAATCTGGCTGCCAACCACACTGATAAATGATACCACTACATCGTGTACTCACCGCAGCTCATTTGAAACTCCGTAATCGGACAGAATTCTGGTTGCAGCTTTGTTGCAATGGCCCTCCATGAAGCCACCCCGTCCAATGAGGATTTGCGTGTCGTAGATTATCCGTTATAGCCTTTATTTGGGGCTACGTAGCGTTTATGCCCCCTTAAAACATCCATTCTGGAGGATCGCTCGTATAAATGGGTACGCGCCCATTCGCAGTGCCCATGTTGGGTGTTCGGTCAACTACCGAGTAGCACATACACAGCGATTCAAGCCCTTGTGTCTGTGGGTGTTGACGCCGACTCCTGGACGCCGAGCTTTAGTTCTTGGGTGTCTTCTTGGGAGTGACCGGTTTCTTGGCCGCCGGCTTCTTGGGTTTCTTGGGCAGCGACACCTTCTCCTCGGCCATTGGCTTCTTGCTGGTTGGGCCTTCTTGGCCGCCCCCTTCTTGAGAGACTTCGTCGTGGACTTCTTGTAAGTATACCTGGTGCTTGCGGACTTCTCGGCTGCATTCTTGTCTCCGTTGGCCTTCTTCCCACCTCTAGCATTGTCCTTTTAGCGAGCATCTATTAGCCGCACATTCCAGCGGTGAACGTTGGCGCCGGCGGCGTAACCGAGCGACCAAGCACAGCGAAAGATGAAAGCTAACGGCAACCTCAGCGGGAGATGAAAGTCGCGAGGCGGAAAGCGCAGAGGAGTGTGCAGCGGTACCATGTGGTGTAAAGCGGAGGAGGGTATGGTGAAGACGTGGTAACAAAAATGTAGCGCGGTGACGATGGCTAAGAGATGGCGCCGGAGTACCGCGTATCTTCTGGGAGGTCTGTCAGCGGCGGCGGCTGCTTTGAATCGCACCCACCCGTCACCCACACGCAAGCTCTCGCGATATTCAGGTTAGCAACGCAGTCGCACCACACTTGGATCCGTTCGCAACGTGCCGCATGACATTGATTGTCCATGCCGGCCAATATATCGCGAAAGGAACACAAGTACAGAGCAGCGCTCAAATTTCGTATTAGGGAGTATCGTAATCGCCACTGAATTTTTTTTCTTCTCACCACAGAGTTGCCTACAGCCAGCTTGAACGAACCAACGCAACCTTGCTCTTGGTCTTTTGGATAAATTCTTGATGTCCTTCTTGATGGCCTGCAGACGTGGAGTAAGAAAAATATAGGAGAGAGCATACCGCAACGCGATTGTCGCCAGCTGTGGAGGCACAATACGTGATGAAAGCGCCCGAATACGGAGGACACGTCAGAGCGTGCGGTAGGTTTTAATACTCCCGGGTGATTATTTTTTTGAATGCCCAATCGAAACAATTTGAAACTCTTGAAATAAGCAAAAGCAAAACCAAGAAAAGACACAAAACATGCAACAATCTTTTTCCGTCTTGCGTGTGAGTAGCTGCTGGCCGATCGCGTACTGAATAAAAACTACGAGTAACCGCACGTCTCGGCAAATCGTGAGATTCCGTGATAGCGACGCAAGAAGTCACGTGTTGGGCTACCACTGTTGGATACACGATGCGTTCGCTTGCCTCTGCGTGACGTAATGCTCCCTCCTCTGTTTTTCTTCCCGCATGCCAGCAGCGACGACCCTCTGCGCTCCCTCAGCTCGCCAATGGACGCGTTCACCATGCACGACACCTTGGGGTGGCTGGCCGTGGTGTGAGGCTTGTTGCCTGCTCGGCATTACAGCAGCCAGTGGCTGGAGCTAGCACATAACTTGGGTCACTGGTAAGAAAAAGTTAGAAGAATGCTAGCCGCATTGCTCTTGAATATTGCTATTGCAAATTGGAAATAAAGCTTCAGAGTACTAGAAGTTACAGTTTGAGTGATATGTGAACAAACACTAGGAAGAAATTGGAAGCAATATTTTTTGTAACTTGTTTGGGAAGTAACTAGAGTATCTAATGCAGTCTTGTACAAACGGTTCAGGGACAGAAACCGCACTTTCTTAAGTTAGGCTGGTTACCCGGATGATCTCGTTTTCTTCTCGCAACGATGCCCGGATAACTGCTCTGACTTTTGGCTCAAGGTCACTTGAAGGTCACCTACAACGGGAGCTAAAAGTATTGTATGCTTAAAACAGAACGTGTTAACACGCACCGCAATGCGGCCATTTCATCCCGTCTGCCGCAATCCGGGCAGCCATAGAGTTTCATGCAATAAACACTAGGGGGAAGTCTGGCAATACCCTTACAAACATTTTTGTAGAATGTCTAATAAAGTGTATAGACATTTGTCTATGAAGTCAACAGACTTTTTGTAGACATTTCTTTAGACTAGTCTCAGATAGTCTATGAACTTATGCCCCTACACTTTTTCAAGACTAGTCTACAAAATGTCTGAGTCTATAGACTGACTATAGACGGTCTAGACATCAATGAAAATTCACTTTTGTAGACAAATGTCTGCAGAATGTCTATAGACAAAACTCTATAGGCTTATTTAGTTCTACTTTTGTATACGTAAGTCTATAAAATATCTAGAAATGCTATAGACTGTGTATGGACAATTCCTATAGACCAGTCCATAGACAGTCTGCGGAATTATGGCCGCACACTTTTTGTAGACTAGTCTACAAAATGTCTGATTCTATAGACTGACTATAGGCAGTCTATAGATCAATGAAAATTCACTTTCGTAGACAAATGTCTGCAGAGTGTCTATAGACAAAAGTCTATAGGCTTATATAGTTTTACTTTTGTAGACATAAGTCTATGAAATGTCTATAGACTATAAACTATTCCTATAGACCAGTCTATAGTATGTCTATGGAATTATGGCCTTACACTTTTTGTAGAATGTTGTACAGTCTGCCTACAGAGAGTTACTGTAGATCAGTCTATAGCTAATTTATAGACTTCAGCCTTACAATTTTACAGGGTGTCCCAGCTAACTTAAATTTAGTGAAGATGTTCAATGAAAAATTATATTAATAAAAGACGGTGCAATACGATTCGATTTTAACACCTATGGCGTGCATTCGGCCTTGAATTCAGAGGTCTGACCTGTAGGTCTTTTTATGATCATATATATTGCATCGTGTTGTTTTGTAACCTTTCATTTTCATTGATCAGCTTGGCTAAAATTACTGTCACACCATATATACTAGATAATACACCACATTTTGCCAACTATGTTTCGGCAGGCAATGTTATTCTATAAACGCTCGCTGCTGGGGTTTGCTAATAAGCAGTTTATTGTAAATGTCCATAAAAATTTATTGTATCCAGTATGCATATGGGAACATACTGTCACGTAGTAGTGACGGTAGAAAAAAAACAGTCACAAAACTGTGCATGACGAAACTGGTTGTTTATTGGGCGAACCTGTGCCCACAAAAGCAAGCTACACTCAAAGCACAACGATAGCGGCGAACACAGTCGGCGATCGTCGAAAATCTGATCAGCGGCAAAACGCGTCGGCTTTTATAGCTGAGTCATCGAAGGTTCCAGAATAATCCCTGGTACGCGCGTGTCTTCCAGAAAGTTCTAGACAATTCGCGTCGCTCATACAATCAGATAACATAAACGTCGGTGAAAACAGGCAACGAAAAGAAGCATCGATAACGTTCTAGAAACTTCCGATACAGGCGCGTCCTGCGCCGAGCGATAACGTTTAACATTTGTTAGCCGGTGGAAAGCCGCCATCGGCGAAAGATAAACATGTATACGTGTCAATACCCTCCCCTTAAAAAGCATCGTCCCGATGCTATAAACAAACGCGAAAGCGAAAACAAAACGACGCGTATTAAAGAAAGAAAATAACAAAGTAACAAAGTACCTATAAGCTCGTCAGCGGGCGTAGAAAGGCTTAAGACGCACCACGTGGATGACTTCAGGTCGTGCCCGGCGCCGCTGTGATTGCGAAATGCCGTCTGGCACGACCTCATAGTCCAGTGCGCCAATACGTCGGATTATCTTATATGGTCCGAAATAGCGACGCAACAGTTTCTCGCTAAGTCCTCGTCGTCGTATCGGAGTCCAGACCCAAACACGGTCGCCGGGCTGGTACTCGACGTAGCGTCGTCGTAGATTGTAGTGTCGGCTGTCGGTCCTCTGCTGGTTCTTGATGCGCAGGCGGGCGAGCTGTCGACCTTCTTCGGCACGCTGCAAATAAGTGGCAACGTCGAGATTTTCTTCGTCAGCGACGTCTGGTAGCATGGCGTCAAGCGTCGTTGCCGGGTTCCTTCCGTAGACCAGGTTGAACGGCGCCATGTGCGTCGTTTCTTGCACGGCCGTGTTGTATGCGAAGGTCACGTACGGAAGGATGGCATCCCACGTCTTGTGTTCGACGTCGACGTACATTGCCAGCATGTCGGCGATGGTCTTATTTAGGCGCTCGGTGAGGCCATTCGTCTGCGGGTGGTAGGCGGTGGTGCGGCGATGGCTTGTCTGGCTGTACCGCAGGATGGCTTGAGTTAGTTCTGCCGTAAAGGCCGTGCCTCTGTCGGTGATGAGGACTTCTGGGGCACCGTGACGCAGGAGGATGTTCTCAACGAAGAATCGGGCTACCTCGGCGGCACTGCCT
Source organism: Dermacentor silvarum (assembly GCF_013339745.2). NCBI lineage: Eukaryota > Metazoa > Arthropoda > Arachnida > Ixodida > Ixodidae > Dermacentor > Dermacentor silvarum. The sequence goes on along the minus strand of NC_051157.2, from coordinate 157,302,708 downwards.
TTGGGCAAGGCTTTTGTTTCGGCGTAGCGGGTGAGGTAGTCCGTAGCGACGACGATCCATTTATTCCCAGACGTCGACGTCGGAAAAGGCCCCAGTAAGTCCATCCCGATCTGCTGGAACGGTCGGCGAGGTGGCTCGATTGGCTGTAGAAGTCCGGCTGGCCTTGTCGGCGGTGTTTTGCGTCGCTGACAGTCTCGGCATGTCCTTACGTAATGGGCGACGTCGGCAGAGAGGTGAGGCCAGTAGTATTTTTCTTGTATCCTCGCGAGAGTGCGTGAAAAACCGAGATGTCCAGCCGTTGGGTCGTCATGGAGTGCTTGCAGAACCTCTGGACGCAATGCTGAGGGTACCACGAGGAGGTAGTTGGCTCGGAGAGGCGAGAAGTTCTTCTTTAGGGGAATGTCGTTTTGCAAGAAAAACGACGCCAATCCTCGCCTGAACACCTTCGGCACAATGACGGTCTTGCCTTCCAGGCTGTCTACAAGGCTCCTTAGTTCCGGGTCGGCTCGCTGTTGTTCGGCGAATTCGTCGGCACTGATTGGTCCCAAGAAAGTATCGTCATCCTGGTCGTCCTGTGGCGGCGGTTCGACGGGGGCGCGAGACAAGCAGTCGGCGTCGGAGTGCTTTCGCCCGGACTTGTAAACGACGGTGATGTCGAATTCTTGAAGTCTCAGACTCCATCGTGCGAGGCGACGTGAAGGATCCTTCAAGTTAGCTAGCCAACACAAGGCGTGGTGGTCGCTCACAACTTTAAAGGGCCTGCCATAGAGGTAGGGGCGAAACTTTGATGTAGCCCAGATGATGGCGAGGCACTCCTTTTCTGTTGTGGAATAATTTGCTTCCGCCTTCGATAGCGACCGGCTAGCGTAACTTACAACCCTTTCTAGTCCATCAGTCCTCTGCACAAGCACGGCGCCGAGTCCTACGCTGCTTGCGTCGGTGTGGACTTCGGTATCGGCGTTTTCGTCGAAATGCGCAAGTATTGGCGGCGATTGCAGGCGTCGCTTCAGTTCTTCAAATGCTTCGAGTTGCGGCGTCTCCCACTTGAACTCGACGTCAGCCTTCGTGAGATACGTCAGTGGCTCTGCGATCCGTGAAAAATCCTTGACGAAGCGCCTGTAATAGGCGCACAGTCCAAGAAATCTACGCACTGCCTTCTTGTCAGCGGGCAGAGGAAAGTTGGAGATGGCCGCAGTTTTCTGAGGGTCGGGGCGCACTCCAGACTTGTTGATGACGTGGCCCAAAAACAAGAGCTCCTCATATGCGAAGCGGCACTTTTCTGGCTTTAACGTGAGTCCGGAGGTTTTGATTGCTTGAAGAACTGTTTCAAGGCGCCGCAGGTGTTCTTCGAAGCTTGAGGCAAACACAACGACGTCGTCCAAATACACGAGGCAAGTCTGCCACTTCAAGCCTGCCAGTACTGTATCCATGACGCGTTGGAAAGTCGCAGGTGCCGAGCAAAGACCAAACGGCATGACCTTGAACTCGAACAGTCCGTCTGGTGTTATAAAGGCAGTCTTCTCCCGGTCCCTCTCGTCGACTTCGATTTGCCAGTAGCCGGTTTTGAGGTCCATCGACGAAAAATACTTTGCGTTGTAGAGTTGATCCAAGGCGTCGTCAATCCGTGGGAGGGGGTATACGTCCTTCTTCGTGATCTTGTTGAGGCGACGATAATCGACGCAGAAACGTAGGGTTCCATCCTTCTTCTTCACTAACACCACGGGGGACGCCCACGGACTCTTGGACGGCTGGATGATGTCGTAGCGTAGCATTTCGTCGACTTGGTGCCTTATGGCTTCACGTTCGCGCGCCGAAACTCGGTACGGGCTCTGACGCAGTGGGCGGACATTTTCGTCGGTGATGATGCGGTGCTTGGCGACAGGGGTTTGTCGAACTTTTGACGACGACGAGAAGCAGTCCTTGTATTGCAGGAGCAGAGCGTTTAAATGTGTTTTCTTGTGCCTGGGAAGGTTCTGATTGACGTCGAAAGTTGGATCAGGTATTATAGTCGTCGTTGCAGGTGCACTGGAATCCGTGAAGGCGAAAGCACTGCTGGCTTGTACTATTTCGTCGATGTAGGCGACCGTGGTGCCTTTGTTAATGTGCTTGTATTCGGGGCTGAAGTTCGTGAGCATCACCCTTGCTTTCCCTGCACGTAGCTCAGCTATGCCTCTAGCGACGCAAATTTCACGGTCGAGCAGTAAGTGATGATCGCCCTCGATGATGCCCTCCATGTCTGCAGGCACTTCGGTACCGACGGAAATCATTACGCTGGAGCGAGGCGGAACGGTGACTTGTTCTTCAAGCACATTCAAGGCATGGTAACTTATGCTTGTATCCGGTGGTAGCGCGTTGTGCGTTGAAAGCGTTATCGACTTGGATCCTAAGTCGATGACTGCACCGTATTGGTTTAGAAAGTCCATGCCTAGGATGACATCCCTGGAGCAGTGCTGCAGGATTACGAAGCTCGCCGGGTAAGTGCGGTTGTTTACCGTGACTCGGGCTGTGCAGATTCCAGCCGGCGTTATTAGGTGGCCTCCCGCTGTCCGGATATCGGGTCCTTGCCAGGCAGTCTTCACCTTCTTTAACTTGGCGGCGAACGCGCCACTGAAGACGGAATAGTCGGCGCCAGTGTCGACGAGAGCGGTGACGTTATGACCATCGATGAGCACGTCTAAGTCGGTAGACCGTCGTCTAGCATTACGGTTAAGTCGTGGCGTCGGATCACGGCTGCGTCGGCTTGCTCCGCTGCTGCTACGTCGCGTCGGCCGGTCTTCTTGCGGCGGCGAAGTGCTGTCAAGGCTGTTGCTAGGCGGCGTGCTGATATCTCGTCGTGATGATTCGCGAATCGTCGTCGTCGGCGGCGGCGGCGGAGGATCTTCGGCATTGCGTCGTACAGCAACCGCACCTCCATCGGTTGCTGCCTTTAGTTTCCCGGGTAAGGGCTCGGAGATCGGCCCCGAGTGGGACCGTTGTACTGACGGCGATGCGGCGAGATGTAGCGGCCTGGTGACGGCGAGCGTGAGGATCGTCGTGGTTGCCACTGGGCTCCGTTGAGGTAGTCGGCGATGTCGCGCGGTCGTTCACCTCGATCGGGACGCGGCGCGTTGACAGGGAACCCTCGTATGCCCATTTCGCGGTATGGGCATGGGCGGTAGACATGGCCGGCTTCCCCGCAGTGATAGCAGAGCGGGCGGTGGTCGGGGGCGCGCCAAATGTCCGTCTTCCTCTGGTAGCTGCGCTGGGCGACGGGCGGGCGTGCTGGCGGCGGCAGCGGTGGACGACGGAACTGCGGCGTTACGGGGCCCTGGCGCGAGCGCGGAGGGGGGCCTTGACGACGGGCGACGGCAGCGTAGGTCAGCGCTTCCGGCTGGGGTTGCGGAGATTGTGGCTGCACATCGGGAACTCCAAGTGAGCGCTGAACTTCGTCTTTGACGACGTCGGCGATAGATGCCACGTGAGGCGGCGACCTGGGAAAGAGCTTATGCAGCTCCTCGCGAACGACCGCTCTGATGGTCTCGCGCAGGTCGTCGGCGCCTAGCGCTTGAGCGTCGGCGTAGTTGGTCAGGGCACGGCGGTTGTATTGCCTGACGCGCATTTCAAGCGTCTTCTCGATCGTTGTAGCCTCGGAAAGAAATTCGGTGACAGTCTTGGGCGGGTTCCGCATCAATCCGGCGAATAGTTGGTCTTTGACACCCCGGATCAAGAACCGAACTTTCTTTTCTTCAGACATGTCGGGGTCGGCGTGGCGGAAGAGGCGAGTCATCTCCTCCGTGAAGATAGCGATGTTCTCGTTCGGCAATTGCACTCTGGTTTCTAAGAGAACCTCTGCCCTCTCCTTTAGTACGACACTCGTGAAGGTCCTCACGAAGTTTTCACGAAAAAGGTCCCACGTAACCAGGGTGGTCTCTCTGTTCTCAAACCAGGTCCGAGCAGCGTCATCCAACGAAAAATAGACATGGCGCAGCTTGTCATCGTCACTCCATTTGTTGAACGTCGCGGTCCGCTCGTATGTCTCCAGCCAGGCTTTCAGGGTCTTCAGCCGATGATCCACGGAAGGTCGGTGGTTCCCGAGGTTGTTGCAGCAGGATGGGGGACGCTGGTGCTGCCATTCTTGTCTTTGACTTGGCCTTGATTGCGGTGGTCTTTTCGGGGAGAAGTCCGAACTGCGGCCCAAGTCCTTGCTGCCTACGGCTAGCTCGCTGGTCCTTGGCGACGTTGGTCTCGTCCACCGGTTTTGGGCTTGGGTCGCGGCTTTGCGGGGGCGTTCGGTGCATGGACGAACTAGCACCTCCACCAGATGTCACGTAGTAGTGACGGTAGAAAAAAAAATAGTCACAAAACTGTGTATGACGAAACTGGTTGTTTATTGGGCGAACCTGTGCCCACAAAAGCAAGCTACACTCAAAGCACAACGATAGCGGCGAACACAGTCGGCGATCGTCGAAAATCTGATCAGCGGCAAAACGCGTCGGCTTTTATAGCTGAGTCATCGAAGGTTCCAGAATAATCCCTGGTACGCGCGTGTCTTCCAGAAAGTTCTAGACAATTCGCGTCGCTCATACAATCAGATAACATAAACGTCGGTGAAAACAGGCAACGAAAAGAAGCATCGATAACGTTCTAGAAACTTCCGATACAGGCGCGTCCTGCGCCGAGCGATAACGTTTAACATTTGTTAGCCGGTGGAAAGCCGCCATCGGCGAAAGATAAACATGTATACGTGTCAATACATAGGGAACTGTACATAAAAGCATGCATGCAGATGGAAGCAGTCAAAAATCTAAAATGTATGTAGCCGTGAATCATTACGTAAAGCAGCATGAGAATTTTTGTAATTGCACATTGAAGAAAGTTTAGTCGCATGCAATGCATTCGCTTGAATGAATTATGCTATCTACAAATTAGTTAAAATTTTTGTTTACATATGGCGGCAACAAAATTTTGAACGTATACTATGCATGTGCACCTGTTGCTTCCCATCTGCATTTATGCATTCATGTTATTGGATTAATAATGATCCTGAACCAGCTGCACTATCATATGTTGCAGAAACAAATATTTCAAGCAATTCCACTAGTCCAGATTCATGCAGTGCAAAAAAGAGAACAAGTGCACCGATATTCAAATAACTGTTTTTATTGAACGATATAATACATTATTTTAATGAAATACATGTCTTATGCTATCATCAAAAGAGAATATTTACATAGTTACAGCTGCTTCTCCTTTGCAAGAATGGTTGCCAGGCTGGCCTTGACCTTCGTGTCAGCCGTTCCGAAGGTGCTGCAGGTGCATGCTGCAAATATGTAGATACAACAATGTGAGGGGAAAATAACAAATGTGTATTCTTTGTACGTTCATTAAGCAGCTTAACATATTCGCTCAAACCACTTAAGTCCATCCTTAATACGGTTTAACTATGGCTAATGGCTGCTTGTCAATACAAAACAATACTATCGCATAATGTTTCACTCTACCGTATGATGAACAATTAAACTGTTACAATTGCTGCTGGCGCCAGCAACAGTATGTTGCATTTTATGACAAGGCCATATGACGCATTAATGTACTTAATTAACCCAAATGATCTCTATATAATTGCTGAAACTAGGCTACCCAGTTGGACTGTTTACATTTTTGGCTGGTAATTAAATTTTATTTATTTCATTTATTTCGTGATACTGTCAATCCCATCAGGGATTTTTACAGGAGTGGGTTACAAGGGTTTGTATACATTGTGGAACAGGCATTCACATAAGTATACAATAGGGTAACTACACAGAATATGGTAAAGGTAACGAACTATGATAACACCAGTGAGTAGGGTAAAATGACAACACATAACTTATTTCAGTTACATACTATGTACTGCAAAAAAAGAAAAGGAAAAGCACATGAGATATAAGAATTAATATCATCCACAATATCACATCCCAGATTTCCAATTTAATTGGTAAGTAAAACAATGATAAATACAGTAATGATAGAATCACGTACTCGTTGCTGACAGCAAAATTTGGCCAGCAAGTTCAACAAATTTTTCAACGGTAGGCTGTGCGACCACCGTCGGTGCTAAAGCATTCCAGTCACGAATAGCTCGCGGGAAGAACGAATAACTAAATGTATTGTTAGTGCAGAAATATTCTTGGAGTCTAAGGTGATGCTTATGACGGGTTTCTCTAGACGTATTGTATGAAAGGTAGGTGTCAGGATCCACTTTAACCTTATTATGCAGGATGAGATACAAAAATTTGAGTCGGTACAGCATCGCACGACTGGTTAGTGTATGAAGGCCGATCTCGGACAGCATTTGCGTAGGCGAGTCGATGCATCTGTATCTATTACAGATAAAACGCGCCGCTTTTCGCTGGACAGCCTCAAGCTGTAGCTATTCGATTTTGCGCGAACGGAAACCACGCCACACTCGCATATTCTAAGATAGGACGTATGAACGTCACATAGGCCAAGAGCTTGGCTTCCTTCGTAGAGTATCGCAAAGCCCGCTTTAGAAACATTAGCTTTCGCATCGCTTTGCTTACCATGTGCTCTACATGAGCCGGCCACCCTAGATCTGATGATATGACGACGCCCAAGTATTTATACTGAGTGACAGTGTTAAGGATGATACTATCATAGCCGTACGGAAAATTAAGTTTGGATTTATTTTTTGTTACCGACATTGAAACTGTTTTATCAAAGTTGATGACCATTTGCCAGTTCTCACACCATTGGTCTATCAAAGCAAAATCCTTGTTAAGACTAATTTGATCTTGTCGGCTTAATACTTTTCTATACAACACGCAGTCATCTGCAAATAACCTAATCTTGGATTCCACCTGACTAGTTATGTCGTTTATGAACAGAAGGAACAGCATAGGGGCCAGAACGGCACCCTAGGGTACACGAGAAACGACTGGCATAACTTCAGAAGTGTAGGCGCGTAACTGGACAAACTGGCGACGATCAGATAAGTAACAGTTAATCCAACGAAAAATTGGCCCATCTCCTAGTATAAGTTTAAGCTTTAAAAGCAGTTTAGCATGGCAAACACGGCCAAAGGCCTTAGAGAAGTCAAGGTAAATTACATCTATTTGTATTTGGTCGTTAATTGCTTTGGCGAAATCGTGTAGGATCTCAACAAGTTGGGTAACTGTAGACCGACCAGTCCTGAAGCCATGCTGGTAGGGATGGAGAATATTATTTGCCTCAACGAACTCTGTAACGGATTTTAAAATAATATGTTCCAAGATTTTGCAGCAAGTACATGTGAGAGAAATAGGCCTATAATTTGATTGACAAGAGGTATCACCCGATTTATGGACTGGCACTATTTTTGCAATCTTCCATTCTGCCGGAAGGCATCGTTCAGAGATAGATTTATTGTACACAAGGCACAAGTATTTGCTTACAGGCTCGGCATAGCGTTTCAGGAAGCAGTTCGGGATTCCATCTGGACCGTTACACTTTTTTTCATCGTCTAAATTTAGTAATAGTGAGAGAACACCTGCTTCGCTTACGACTGGTGCGCTCAGCGCCTCGTTTTGCTCCATATTATCTGGCCTGTAAGCATGCGTAATACTATTGTGCGGGGCAAATACCGAATGGAAGAATGCGTCATACGCGTCTGCTTGTTGCTTTTCTTCGGTCGGCGATAAAGGTTTTGGAGGGTTAACTTTGTGCCTGACGTAACGACAGAATTTCTGGGGGGATTCCTTGATAAAATTGTTGAGCGTTGTACTGCAGAAGCTCTGTTTTCCTGCTTTTGTTTTTTTTTCCTTTAGCAGTCTGTTCAACGAGTTTATTTTATGGCAGAAGTCTGAGACTGGGCCTAATTTGTTAGATTTCCTCAACCTTTTTATTCTGCGTTTTAAATGAATTATTTCGCGTGTTATCCATGGGTTCTGCTTATTAGTGTTCTTTTGTATTTGTGGGACAAATTGCCTCAAGCAGTGCATAACATGTGCCTTGAACAGTAACCAAATTTCATCAATGCCAGCCGCTCCTTCAGTGACTAGCTCGTGGAAGTCATAGTACTCGTGGGCTAGGTAGGTCATAATAGCATCATCGTCTGCTTTATTGAATGCGTATACGCGCTTTTTAGTACCACTATGGCGCATTTGATTTGGAATGGTTAGCGTGCAAAGAACCATGTCATGATCAGATAATCCTTCAAGAATATCGACGTTATTTTTCCTTTCAAAAAGAAATCGCTAATGAAGATAAGATCTAAGATAGAGCTTGAAGCGCCCTGTACACGGGTAGGCTTGGAAACTATTTGGGTCAGGTTAAAGGTAAACAGAATACTCAGCATGGTATTGTTTGTTACATTGGTTGCACTCAGAGAGCTCCAGTTAATATCTGGGAGATTAAAGTCCCCTCCCATTATTATGGCGTTCCCCACCATGTGTTCGTGCATGTACTCTAGAAGCTGCTGAAGATACGATACGTCAGCTTGGGGGGGTCTGTACACTGCGCCAACACAGACGTGGCTCTGGCCCAACTGAATCCTAGAGCAGACCGCCTCCACACCTGGGACATCCGGCATCACTGAGTAATTTATGCATTGGCGTAGGAGCAAAGCAACACCGCCACCTCTAGTTGCCCTCTCTTTTCGGACGATGGAGTAGCCCGGTGGAGCCACTTCATGGTTTCCAATGTCAGCATGTAACCATGTCTCTGTCACGCAGACAATGTCAGGTTCAAGAGCGATCGCAGTCGCCTCCAACTGTTCGGTTTTGTTCAATAGGCTGCGTGCATTAACAATGACAACAACTAGGGCCGACAGCGGTTTCGAGTTCGCTTGGCTGGTCCGTTGTTCATGCTTTCGTTTTTTGTAACTTCCACTATGTCATTGGTTTGGTCATCCCAGGTGTAGAGGCGATTATTTATTTTGACTTTATCGTAAGACAGAAAAACTCTATCTTTCTGGTTTCGATGGCACTTTCGTTCTTTCCCATAGCTTCTTTCTAATTTCTCTTACTGCGGGCGAAAAATCCTCGCTAATTGAATATTCCGTTCCCTTGAGCTTTTTGCAATTACTAAGTATGTTGACTTTATCCCGGTAGTCAAATAACTTCAGAATGACAGGCCTGTGTTTGGGACTGTCAGCTTGCTTTCGCCCAAGACGGTGGATTCTTTCGATGCCCAGCGGTTTTTATTCCTAGCTTATCTTCAAAGATTGTTTTCTCGACAGCATCGAGTAGATCTTGGTGCCCACGCGGAGTGATAAATATACCCACGCGGAATAATATGCTCAGAAGAGTGACTGGAGTATTGAACGTATCATGCCAAAGATTTTAATTAATTTTCCTTAATACACGTTTAAATGTCTTTCTCGTACTCTTAACTGATACATCATTGGCCATAACTTCAATAGAAGGCAGATGCATTGATTGTGTTGATATGGTCACTTAGTTTCCTATAGATAATCATATCTTTTGGGCATGCTGACACGGTTGCAAGTTAGGTATACCACATGAGCACCAGAAATATCCCGTGAGCACTTTCTGTGTTGTGGCACGACACATATGCACCTTCTGGGAAACAAAACTGGAACTGTTATTACAATGAATGCTATCATAGTAAATAATTGAAGGCGCTCTATAACATAAGTATTTCTTCTAGAGTTTCGAGGTTCAGGACACTTAGGTAATGCAAAAAGATTGAGTAAAAAATGCCATGTCAGCATGCTTCACTTTCATTTCTTTCTCAGAAAATGGTCGCAATTTGTAATTTTTTTTTTGGGGGGGGAGGTGAAATGCTTCAAAATTATGTTTAAGACAGCGATTCTCTGGAAACATTGTATGGTAATAACAAGACAGCATACTTATGTTGACATTTTCAATTTCCCTGATGTTTTTCCAAGCTTTCCCTGGCTGTTTTCATGAAAATTCCCTGGCAGTCTATGACAACCGCAGTTTAGGGGCAAAAAAATATTGTTGTTTATTGCTTGCCAAATTACTGCCAGTACATAATTGTAATTATAACTAATAACACGTCAGTAACTTGAAATGCACTATTAGATTCAGCTGAATTGAAGCACTTGTTTAATAAAGCTGACAAGGGCTTGGCCAAGTTCGTAATTCATGGCAACACGAGCAAAGCACAGAAAATCTTCAAACTCTCCTCAAACCCAATGGCTTCAGTTTCAAACGTGTAAAGGGTGCTTCCCCGAGCCACTAATTTATTGTTCTCCAATTCTTTCGGTTAAGTTGCGAAGCTGCGATTGACTGAGCTTATCGCGAGTTTCGTGCTCTGAAAGCTTTTGCGGTTATATATATATTTATACTGGTTGCCAGGAGACCCATAATACTCTTACTTTTGACTTACGAAAACGGCAGCACACGCTGCTGATGCATGCCCCGCAAACACGGCCTTTCATCTGAGTACGCTAGCATTTATTCAACTGTACGTCTCTTTTAGACAATTCGTCACTCTAGCACAATTTCGAGGTATATACATAAAGCGCTTTAGATGAGTTTTATTAGACAGGCATCGCAGCGTTTATGGCCGCCGGTCAAGCGTCACAAAACGAGACCTGCCCACAGTACGCCGCTTAACAAACACAATCCGCGCTTATTTCTGCTCAGTATCCACGTTAAACGTGGTGTATTTCCTTTTTCACGGACATTGACTATGACGGTAAAATGAACAAGCGCGAGCGATCGCTTGCGGTTAAACCTTCCCTATAGAAGAATCGAGAACCCGAGCTCGTTTACAAACCAAACGACAAATCGGCACTACGCCCGGGTCGCCTACATTACATGCAGCCGGTTCGCGCTATGAAATACGCTCACCTAGTCATGAGCTAGTGACGGAAAACATCTTTGCTAAAACTTACCGTTCAGTGTAGTTGAGGTGCGATGCCACAAAGTCGAGATGAATACACAGACGCCAAGGTGCAGGCAGCTCACCAGCAGCAACAAGCGTTGACTTGCCTGGCGCAGCTGTTGAGAATTCAAATCGACGCGGAGAGATGGCGCGCCGCCGTTGTTGCCGCTGCGCATGCGCAGGCGCCAGCCCGACGAAGGCGGGCGTGCTCCGAGAAATCCGAGCGCCTTTGCCATTTTCTTTTTCTTTTTTTTATTGTCGCGCTCTCTCTCTCTGCGTTCCATGCGCGCGAAACCGGTTGCTTTTGCCTTCCATTTTTCAGTTCTTTCCGTAGAAGAAGGAAATGCCTTGGCGCGCTGTATTACAAACGCTGTGGGCTATCGCATGGAGCAGGAGCGCACACTTGGATGAACGCCCTGTTTGTAAAAACCGTTAGCACGCACGTCAGGCGCTTGCATTATGGCCAACGACGATGAGTAATGCAGTGCATTTCTAGCATAGCTTCCAACGTACCGCCAAATGGGATACCTGCGCACATGTTAGGGCACATTTGTCTGTTCCGGTCATATGTCAAAGCTATCAATACACTAATTACGTACGCATATGCTCGGCCGCACAGGCATATAGCGCCTGGAAGGACTGGGTGGGCTCAGAGTATTTGGCGCACATTGTAAATGAACGAGAAGCTTTAATGAATTTATAGCGCGGGATATCAGTCTGCGAAAACCACCCGATGTTAGTGATGCAGCCTAGATATGAGGAGAACCTAAAGAGTATCTGAGAATCAGACGACACGTAAGGCGCACACCACATACGCGACATCGGTTCATCGCACACTAGCAAATTCTGCGTTGTCAGCTATACACATTACAAGTCTCTGTGCTGTTAGCATGATGCCTGTTTGTAATCCGCTTCTCGCTAAAACTGCCATTCATAACCTCTATTTACGTGATGGGATCGGTATTTTGTTTTCTTTATTTTACTGCCGCAAAAGTAATGCTATGAAAAACAACTGTAAAGACTGTCTTGGGATTGCCGAGAGCGACTACGGAGGTCATATAATGTGGCGACCAAATGCGGAAGTATATACACCATGTCTATAATAAACTCTACAAAAAGGCTTTAAAGAAATGTCAGCAGTATATACAATCCAAGTGGCTTATATCAAACGAAGCTCCGTATTATCCGCCTGTACCTCCGCTTGGTTGCAGCATACACGGGTTGGGCCGAGTTTAACGACTTTTGTCTATAGAGGGCAAGTAAACCTGAAGTAATAAGACTTTTACAATATCGGCTGTCCTTTAGTTCATCTCACAGCTTACCGCAATCGGTATACGGTCTGTTCGCTCGAGTTAACATAATCTTTGGTGATGTCCCACCCTATAGCCTTCAACGGGGGGGGGGGATATAGGAAACCATTAAAAAAATAATTTCAATCACATATAAGTATATATTCCGCCGCCGTGTGGTTCGCAAGGAAAAAATTATTGTCGGGGATGCATTCCCGACTAACTGGGGTGCCGGGCCCAGAGGTTACATGTTAAAAACCAGTGCAATACTGGGTGAAACTCGGCGAGCAGACTCTTAAACACCTAATTATCTGGTAAAATAATAATTAAGGGCTGCGTAATTTAATGACAGAGATGCCATGGTGACCTTTATTGCTTTTCTCTGCAGACATTCTATAAACAGGCAATCGGCTAAAGAAATAGCAAACAGAAAAACTTTTGCATATAAACGGTGTATAGACAGCTAATATAGACAAAAAAAACACAACATAACGACTTTTGTCAAGACTAAATTTATAGACGGGGAATCGATAAAGAAGTAGACACCTTATCAACTTTCGCCTATAGAAAGTCTATAAACCGGGCGTGTACAAAAATAATCAACACCTTATCGACTGTCGCCTATAGACTGTCCTTAGACACAGAATGAACAAGAATAAATAGACACGGTATCGACTTTGGTCTATATGTAGTCTATAGAGCGGAATATCACAAGAAACAAACAACTTATCGACTTCTTTCTGTAGACCGACTATAGAATGGAAATAGACAAAAAGAAATAAAAATCTTATTAACTTTCGTCTATAGACAGTCCATAGACAATGAATGGACAAGAAGAAATAGAGACCGTACCGACTTTTTTTCTATAGGTTTTCTATAGAGAGGAAGTAGACAAACAAACATCTTATCGACTTTTTTCTGTAGACCGACTGTAGAATGGGAGTAGACAAAAAGAAATAAGAATCTTATTATTTTTGTCTATAGACAGTCCATAGACAATGAATGGACAAGAATAAATAGAGACAGTACCGACTTTTTTTCTATAGGTTTTCTATAGAGAGGAAGTAGACAAACAAACATCTTATCGACTTTTTTCTGTAGACCGACTGTAGAATGGGAGTAGACAAAAACAAATAAGAATCTTATTACCATTTTCCTATAGACAGTCTATAGAAAATGAATAGACAAGAATAAATAGAGACTGTATCGACTTTTTTCTATAGATAGTCTATATAGAGGAAGTAGAGAAAAATAAACAGACATCTTATCGACTCTTTCCTGTAGACCGACAATAGCATGGGAGTAGACAAAAAGAAATGAAATCTTACTAACTTTTGTCTATAGACCGTCTATAGAGAATGAATGTACAAGAATAAAGACTGGATCGACTTTTTTCTATAGTTAGTCTATAGAAAGTTAGTAGACAAAAAGAACTGGAAATGTTATCAACTTTTGTCTATAGACAGTCTATAGATTATTTATCAGCGAAAGAACAAAGCTACAGAAAGGCAAAGTTGTCTACAAGAAGTCTTTAGACATTCTACAGACAATCTAAACTCATTTTTGTAAGGGATAGTCTCTACGGGAGCTCCAATGGGGCGGTTCAGCAGCATGGGAATTGTGGGCAGTACATAGAATTCCCTAAACTTCGTCCCTCTGGCTTCAAACGGCTTCGGAACTTTGTAAAGTGATCATTTTCGTCGAAGTACACTGTAAAAATATATAAATAAACCCTTTTGATGTTCCCCGACGGCGGGATTCCAACACAGGACCACTAGCATAGAAGCCCGGCATTGAAATCATGCATTATACCACGGGCACGTGCATCGACAGGCGACATAAAAAGCCTTTATTGTTTTACTGCGGTGCCTTGAGACGCTTGGCGCGTTTCGATTTGGCCACATCGACAAGCTGAATCGTTGCAATTAGTAGCGATTGCGTGTGTTCGCGGCGTATACTGCTCTTCGGAAAGTATAAATTGCTTTGAAATTCACTACAATGAAGGTATGTAAAATCAGCCTCCTTAGTTGTGTCCGTATGATCATTGGAAAATGGAGGTCAGTAATATGACTCAGATGTGTAATATAACAAATCGATACGGAACAATATTATCACTTTCCTTTCATACGTAAAAAAGGGTTCTGAATGCACTCGAAGCAGAATGTTAAACCCAATAGATTTTTTGGGCCTTTTTCGGCTATTTTCGGGGTCACTGGTACATCGGTGGTAGGTCGGATTTGGGCGACGGAAGGCGACGAAACGCGCTGAGGGGAATGGTGCGTGCTCCCGCCAAGCCAGTTGCGAAGAGGGAAAAGCTAACACTTCTTAAGATGGAGTGTATGCTAGCCAAACATAACGGAAGGTGTAAGCCAGGGCGACAAAATATTTTAGTAAGGTGGTGTTAGAAGATGCAGTTAGAATTTGCTTTATCGAACATAAAATTCAGGCATACGAGTGCAATAAATAATACACCAAATTGTAGAGGAAATGTGAGCATGTTTTACGGATTTTTATTCGGAGCTTTCAGAAGGTTTCAACATAAGTTCGGTCACCTTTAGAGGTTGCATCAAAAAAGGCTGGAATCACAGTGATCGGAGTGCCACTCATGCCATCACCGAGGCATCTGTGGGTAAAGTCATGCAGCTGGAACAATATATTATATACAAGATTAAGGAATGTGATAATTACAATGAGCGAGTGTTCTTGAACATATTTACACGTAAAGTTGCGTATGCACCTGAATGAGTGTAGAAGTAGTGGTATAAGTACAATGAGTGAGTGTTCTTGAAATTATTTACATCTGGCAATATTGAGAGTGAACCACCCTTACGGGCTGCGGTTCGATTCTGGGAAATTCCCTGGGACATAATGTGACACTGGAAGCCTATGCCCGCAGGCGTAGCACACCCCTGACAACACCGAGCGCCAGGCAGGGGGCACCTTCCCCAACGCGCAATTGGCACGTTCCCGTTGGGTATGCGTCGGTGGGAATCGAACCAACCACCTCCCGTAGCCGTGGCGGACGCTCAAACCACTAGGCCACGGCTTCGGTGGAAACGTGTTGTCGCAGGCACTATTTCCCCTACCACATTTCTCTGGTGATTTCATTTCTGTAGTTCAAATCATCTTTTCATTCGGTTACAGTGAATACAATTGATAAGCGATGCTATGGCAGCGAAGGTGCATCCAGACCCTGACTGTTTTATCATCACCAGATGAGATATCAGGCATTGCACACTGATAACGCTGTGGGGTGAGTCGAAGCGTGCGGCAAACAGACGCATTCTCAGATGTGAGTTTTTATTTTGGATAGGCATGGAAGCTGCACGGCCGCCATTATCTGCAAATGTCACTATCTGATCGGCTGCTGGCAGGATACTTTTATTCTGAGTTTCTTCAGGGAAATGCAATTATTGAAAATGCGCTCCTTTTACTTATTTTCATTATGAGGTACCGTTATGTGGCGCTGACTAATTTTTCGAAGTGAACTGTTTTTCTCGTTCTTGGCAGCTTTATGCAGTATTAGAGCCTTAAAAAAAGAACCAGTGCAATATAGTAAGAAAATTTGGTACATTTGTGGAGTGCTACGATTGCACCAATCTTAGATAGTTGATCGCTGTTGAAACATTCCGTGAATATGTCACTAAGTAGGCCACTTTCATCAGCGTCATTTTAATGATGTGTAGCGCTTCATTTAGCGCCCGTTGTAGAAAATTCTCGACATTGTTTGTGGTGCGACAAGCTACGGCTTATGCAGCAATTAGCGCTGGGCCATATTATACCTATGGTGTCTGAGAAGCTAGTATGTCGCCGCTTTTATGCTGTCGTCCTGGGACGACACCATTTCCATGCTTATATAACGCTCGCTTCACTTTCGGGCGGTGTCGGTATAATTGTTTGCAGCAAACATTTATTTTAAAAGAAGTATACGTAATTGAAGTATTATTGGCATAAGATACCTGCCTTGATGCAAATTTTCATATATCTTAATGCTACGTTTGTCTTCTAATCAAGACAAATACCTTCTGGCATCAGTCTTAAGTTATGAAAGAAAACGCACATATGGCGGCTCGGTGAAATTGATATTGCGGTTGTAAATACGCGGCCAAGTGAACGAGAAGGGGGAACCTGGGCGCTTGTACTGTGTAGGCAGTCGCCGGTGAAGCTATCGGTTATATTTGGCTGCTGCTGGACGAGCTCAGTCAGGACACATATTTGAGTATATTTGGCTATTATTAGTCCTAGTATTCAACGTGTGCGTTTCCCATTGTTGGCTCAATTAATAGATTCTGTGGTGAAAAACGAACTGTTCCAAAAAAAAAACTTGCGCTTGGCCGCGCACAGCTTCAGACACAGCGAAGCTGGCTGATTGATTGCGTCACAACCTATGAGATACCTGGCATAACGAAGCTCAACACAGGGGTAGTCGCTACCAAGTTCAACGTAGATACATCCAAGTTCAAGCTCGACATAGCTAAGTTCAGCCTAGCTAATACCAGGAGACACAATAGAACGGCCAGCTTCGTTGTGTCAGAAGCTTTGCGCGGCCTAGTGCAAGCTTTGCCTCCGCATTACGACGACAGAAGAGTAGTGAAATTGCACGCAGGTATGATAAGAGGCCACGCAGCCAGTTGTGGAAGATGACGACGAACATGGGAACAGTGGCACAAGCCTGATTCATGGCCAATCCCCCGTAGTGGAATGTGCTATTTCTATAGGAACCAAACCAAACCAAACGACCGCGAGTACGAGCTCTAACCGACGGGCGGCAGCGAGCCAGCTGCGGAAGACAACCACGTTCGAGCCAATGCTGATGATGATGACTTCGTGAAAGGCGCACATTTTACGACTGGCTTAAAAAGCTTCACCGTAAAACAAGACACACCAAGTGGCAATCTGGCTGCCAACCACACTGATAAATGATACCACTACATCGTGTACTCACCGCAGCTCATTTGAAACTCCGTAATCGGACAGAATTCTGGTTGCAGCTTTGTTGCAATGGCCCTCCATGAAGCCACCACGTCCAATGAGGATTTGCGTGTCGTAGATTATCCGTTATAGCCTTTATTTGGGGCTACGTAGCGTTTATCCCCCTTGAAACATCCATTCTGGAGGATCGCTCGTATAAATGGGTACGCGCCCATTCGCAGTGCCCATGTTGGGTGTTCGGCCAACTACCGAGTAGCACATACCCAGCGACTCAAGCCCTTGTGTCTGTGGGTGTTGACGCCGACTCCTGGACGCCGAGCTTTAGTTCTTGGGTGTCTTCTTGGGAGTGACCGGTTTCTTGGCCGCCGGCTTCTTGGGTTTCTTGGGCAGCGACACCTTCTCCTCGGCCATTGGCTTCTTTGCTGGTTGGGCCTTCTTGGCCGCCCCCTTCTTGAGAGACTTCGTCGTGGACTTCTTGTAAGTATACCTGGTGCTTGCGGACTTCTCGGCTGCATTCTTGTCTCCGTTGGCCTTCTTCACACCTCTAGCATTGTGCTTTTAGCGAGCATCTATTAGACGCACGTTCCTGCGGTGAACGTTGGCGTCGGTGCGTAACCGAGCGACCAAGCACAGCGAAAGATTAAAGCTAACGGCAACCTCAGCGGGAGATGAAAGTCGCGAGGCGGAAAGCGCAGAGGAGTGTGCAGCGGTACCATGAGGCGTAAAGCGGAGGAGGGTATGGTGAAGACGTGGTAACAAAAGTGTAGCGCGGCGACGATGGCTAAGAGATGGCGCCGGAGTACCGCGTATCTTCTGGGAGGTCTGTCAGCGGCGGCGGCTGCTTTGAATCGCACCCACGCGTCACCCACACGCTAGCTCTCGCGATATTCAGGTTAGCAACACAGTCGCACCACACTTGGATCCGTTCGCAACGTGCCGCACGACATTGATTGTCCATGCCGGCCAATATATCGCGAAAGGAACACAAGTACAGAGCAGCGCTCAAATTTCGTATTAGGGAGTATCGTAATCGCCACTGAATTTTTTTTCTTCTCACCACAGAGTTGCCTGCAGCCAGCTTGAACGAACCAACGCAACCTTGCTCTTGGTATTTTGGATAAATTCTTGATGTCCTTCTTGATGGCCTGCAGACGTGGAGTAAGAAAAATATAGGAGAGAGCATACCGCAACGCGATTGTCGCCAGCTGTGGAGGCACAATACGTGATGAAAGCGCCCGAATACGGAGGACACGTCAGAACGTGCCGTAGGTTTTAATACTCCCGGGTGATTATTTTTTTTGAATGCCCAATCGAAACAATTTGAAACTCTTGAAATAAGCAAAAACAAAACCAAGAAAAGAAACAAAACATGCAACAATCTTTTTCCGTCTTACATGTGAGTAGCTGCTGGCCGATCGCGTACTGAATAAAAACTACGAGTAACCGCACGTCTCGGCAACTCGTGAGATTCCGTGATAGCGACGCAAGAGGTCACGTGTTGGGCTACCACTGTTGGATACACGATGCGTTCGCTTGCCTCTGCGTGACGTAATGCTCCCTCCTCTGTTTTTCTTCCCGCATGCCAGCAGCGACGACCCTCTGCGCTCCCTCAGCTCGCCAATGGACCCGTTCACCATGCACGACACCTTGGGGTGGCTGGCCGTGGTGTGAAGCTTGTTGCCTGCTCGGCATTACAGCGGCCAGTGGCTGGAGCTAGCACATAACTTGGGTCACTAGTAAGAAAAAGTTAGAAGAATGCTAGTCGCATTCCTTGTGAATATTGCTATTTCAAATTGCAAATAAAGCTTCAGAGTACTAGAAGTTACAGTTTGAGTGATATGTGAACAAACAATAGGAAGAAATTGGAAGCAATATTTTTTGTAACTTGTTTGGGAAGTAACTAGAGTATGTAATGCAGTCTTGTACAAACGGTTCAGGGACAGATACCGCATTTTCTTAAGTTTAGGCTGGTTACCCGGATGATCTCGTTTTCTTCTCGCAACGATGCCCGGATAACTGCTCTGACTTTTGGCTCAAGGTCACTTGAAGGTCACCTACAACGGGAGCTAAAAGTATTGTATGCTTAAAACAGAACGTGTTAACACGCACCGCAATGCGGCCATTTCATCCCGTCTGCCGCAATCCGGGCAGCCATAGAGTTTCATGCAATAAACACTAGGGGGTAAGTCTGGCGATACCCTTACAAAAATTTTTGTAGAATGTCTAATAAAGTGCATAGACATTTGTCTATGAAGTCAACAGACTTTTTGTAGACATTTCTTTAGACTAGTCTCAGATAGTCTATGGACTTATGCCCCTACACTTTTTCAAGACTAGTCTACAAAATGTCTGAGTCTATAGACTGACTATAGACGGTCTAGACATCAATGAAAATTCACTTTTATAGACAAATGTCTGCAGAATGTCTATAGACAAAACTCTATAGGCTTATTTAGTTCTAATTTTGTATACGTAAGTCTATAAAATATCTAGAAATGCTATAGACTGTCTATGGACAATTCCTATAGACCAGTCCATAGACAGTCTATGGACTTATGGCCGCACACTTTTTGTAGACTAGTCTACAACATGTCTGATTCTATAGACTGACTTAGGCAGTCTATAGATCACTGAAAGTTCACTTTCCTAGACGAATGTCTGCAGAGTGTCTATAGACAAAAGTCTATAGGCTTATATAGTTTTACTTTTGTAGACATAAGTCTATGAAATGTCTATAGACTATAAACCATTCCTATAGACCAGTCTATAGTATGTCTATGGACTTATGGCCTTACACTTTTTGTAGAATGTTGTACAGTCTGCCTACAGAGAGTTACTGTACATCAGTCTATAGCTAATTTATAGACTTCAGCCTTACAATATTACAGGGTATCCCAGCTAACTTAAATTTAGTGAAGCTGTTCAATGAAAAATTATATTAATAAAAGACGGTGCAATAAGATTCGATTTTAACACCTATGGCGTGCATTCGGCCTTGAATTCAGAGGTCTGACCTGTAGGTCTTTTTATGATCATATATATTGCATCGTGTTGTTTTGTAACCTTTCATTTTCATTGATCAGCTTGGCTAAAATTACTGTCACACCATATATACTAGATAATACACCACATTTTGCCAACTATGTTTCGGCAGGCAATGTTATTCTATAAACGCTCGCCGCTGGGGTTTGCTAATAAGCAGTTTATTGGAAATGTCCATAAAAATTTATTGTATCCAGTATGCATATGGGAACATACATAGGGAACTGTACATAAAAGCATGCATGCAGATGGAAGCAGTCAAAAATCTAAAATGTATGCAGCCGTGAATCATTATGTAAAGCAGCATGGGAATTTTTGTAATTGCACATTGAAGAAAGTTTAGTCGCATGCAATGCATTCGCTTGAATGAAATATGCTATCTACAAGTTAGTTAAAATTTTTGTTTACATATGGCGGCAACAAAATTTTGAACGTATACTATGCATGTGCACCTGTTGCTTCCCATCTGCATTTATGCATTCATGGTAATGGATTAATAATGATCCAGAACCCGCTGCACTCTCATATGTTGCAGAAACAAATATTTCAAGCAATTCCACTAGTCCAGATTCATGCAGTGCAAAAAAGAGAACAAGTGCACCGATATTCAAATAACTGTTTTTATTGAACGATATAATACATTATTTTAATAAAATACATGTCTTATGCTATCATCAAAAGAGAATATTTACATAGTTACAGCTGCTTCCCCTTGGCAAGCATGGTTGCCAGGCTGGCCTTGACCTTCGTGTCAGCCGTTCCGAAGGTGCTGCAGGTGCATGCTGCAAATATGTAGATACAACAATGTGAGGGGAAAATAACAAATGTGTATTCTTTGTACGTTCATTAAGCAGCTTAACATATTCGCTCAAACCACTTAAGTCCATCCTTAATACGGTTTAACTATGGCTAATGGCTGCTTGTCAATACAAAACAATACTATCGCGTAATGTTTCACTCTACCGTATGATGAACAATTAAACTATTACAATTGCTGCTGGCGACAGCAACAGTATGTTGCATTTTATGACAAAGCCATATGACGCATTATTGTACTTAATTAACCCAAATGATCTCTATATAATTGCTGAAACTAGGCTACCCAGTTGGACTATTTACATTTTTGGCTGGTAATTAAATTTTTATTTATTTCATTTATTTCGTGATACTATCAATCCCATCAGGGATTTTTACAGGAGTGGGTTACAAGGGTTTGTATACATTGTGGAACAGGCAGTCACATAAGTATACAATAGGGTAACTACACAGAATATGGTAAAGGTAACGAACCTATGATAACACCAGTGAGTAGGGTAAAATGACAACACATAACTTATTTCAGTTACATACTATGTACTGCAAAAAAGAAAAGGAAAAGCACATGAGATATAAGAATTAATATCATCCACAATATCACATCCCAGATTTCCAATTTAATTGATAAGTAAAACAATGATAAATACAGTAATGATAGAATCACGTACTCGTTGCTGACAGCAAAATTTGGCCAGCAAGTTCAACAAATTTTTCAACGGTAGGCTGTGCGACCACCGTCGGTGCTAAAGCATTCCAATCACGAATAGCTCGCGGGAAGAACGAATAACTAAATGTATTGTTAGTGCAGAAATATTCTTGAGTCTAAGGTGATGCTTATGACGGGTTTCTCTAGACGTATTGTATGAAAGGTAGGTGTCAGGATCCATTTTAACCTTATTATGCAGGATGAGATACAAAAATTTGAGTCGGTACAGCATCGCACGACTGGTTAGTGTATGAAGGCCGATCTCGGACAGCATTTGCGTAGGCGAGTCGATGCATCTGTATCTATTACAGATAAAACGCGCCGCTTTTCGCTGGACAGCCTCAAGCGTAGCTATTCGATTTTGCGCGAACGGAAACCACGCCACACTCGCATATTCTAAGATAGGACGTATGAACGTCACATAGGCCAAGAGCTTGGCTTCCTTCGTAGAGTATCGCAAAGCCCGCTTTAGAAACATTAGCTTTCGCATCGCTTTGCTTACCATGTGCTCTACATGAGCCGGCCACCCTAGATCTGATGATATGACGACGCCCAAGTATTTATACTGAGTGACAGTGTTAAGGATGATACTATCATAGCCGTACGGAAAACTAAGTTTGGATTTATTTTTTGTTACCGACATTGAAACTGTTTTATCAAAGTTGATGACCATTTGCTAGTTCTCACACCATTGGTCTATCAAAGCAAAATCCTTGTTAAGACTAATTTGATCTTGTCGGCTTAATACTTTTCTATACAACACGCAGTCATCTGCAAATAACCTAATCTTGGATTCCACCTGACTAGTTATGTCGTTTATGAACAGAAGGAACAGCATAGGGGCCAGAACGGCACCCTAGGGTACACGAGAAACGACTGGCATAACTTCAGAAGTGTAGGCGCGTAACTGGACAAACTGGCGACGATCAGATAAGTAACAGTTAATCCAACAAAAAATTGGCCCATCTCCTAGTATAAGTTTAAGCTTTAAAAGCAGTTTAGCATGGCAAACACGGCCAAATGCGTTTGAGAAGTCAAGGTAAATTACATCTATTTGTATTTGGTCGTTAATTGCTTTGGGGAAATCGTGTAGGATCTCAACAAGTTGGGTAACTGTAGACCGACCAGTCCTGAAGCCATGCTGGTAGGGATGGAGAATATTATTTGCCTCAACGAACTCTGTAACGGATTTTAAAATAATATGTTCCAAGATTTTGCAGCAAGTACATGAGAGAGAAATAGGCCTATAATTTGATTGACAAGAGGTATCACCCGATTTATGGACTGGCACTATTTTTGCAATCTTCCATTCTGCCGGAAGGCATCGTTCAGAGATAGATTTATTGTACACAAGGCACAAGTATTTGCTTACAGGCTCGGCATAGCGTTTCAGGAAGCAGTTCGGGATTCCATCTGGACCGTTACACTTTTTATCGTCTAAATTTAGTAATAGTGAAAGAACACCTGCTTCGCTTACGACTGGTGCGCTCAGCGCCTCGTTTTGCTCCATATTATCTGGCCTGTAAACATGCGTAATACCATTGTCCGGGACAAATACAGAATGGAAGAATGCGTCATACGCGTCTGCTTGTTGCTTTTCTTCGGTCGGCGATAAAGCTTTTGGAGGGTTATCTTTGTGCCTGACGTAACGACAGAATTTCTGGGGGGATTCCTTGATAAAATTGCTGAGCGTTGTACTGCAGAAGCTCTGTTTTCCTGCTTTTGTTTTTTTTTCCTTTAGCAGTCTGTTTAACGAGTTTATTTTATGGCAGAAGTCTGAGACTGGGCCTAATTTGTTAGATTTCCTCAACCTTTTTATTCTGCGTTTTAAATGAATTATTTCGCGTGTTATCCATGGGTTCTGCTTATTAGTGTTCTTTTGTATTTGTGGGACAAATTGCCTCAAGCAGTGCATAACATGTGCCTTGAACAGTAACCAAATTTCATCAATGCCAGCCGCTCCTTCAGTGACTAGCTTGTGGAAGTCATAGTACTCGTGGGCTAGGTAGGTCATAATAGCATCATCGTCTGCTTTATTGAATGCGTATACGCGCTTTTTAGTACCACTATGGCGCATTTGATTTGGAATAGTTAGCGTGCAAAGAACCATGTCATGATCAGATAATCCTTCAAGAATATCGACGTTATTTTTCCTTTCAAAAAGAAATCACTAATGAAGATAAGATCTAAGATAGAGCTTGAAGCGCCCTGTACACGGGTAGGCTTGGAAACTATTTGGGTCAAGTTAAAGGTAAACAGAATACTCAGCATGGTATTGTTTGTTACATTGGTTGCACTCAGAGAGCTCCAGTTAATATCTGGGAAATTAAAATCCCCTCCCATTATTATGGCGTTCCCCACCATGTGTTCGTGCATGTACTATAGAAGCTGCTGAAGATACGATACGTCAGCTTGGGGGGGGTCTGTACACTGCACCAACACAGACGTGGCTCTGGCCCAACTGAATCCTACACCAGACCGCCTTCACACCTGGGACATCCGGCATCACTGAGTAATTTATGCATTGGCGTAGGAGCAAAGCAACACCGCCACCTCTAGTTGCCCTCTCTTTTCGGACGATGGAGTAGCCCGGTGGAGCCACTTCATGGTTTCCAATGTCAGCATGTAACCATGTCTCTGTCACGCAGACAATGTCAGGTTCAAGAGCGATCGCAGTCGCCTCCAACTGTTCAGTTTTGTTCAAAAGGCTGCGTGCATTAACAATGACAACAACTAGGGCCGACAGCGGTTTCGAGTTCGCTTGGCTGGTCCGTTGTCCATGCTTTCGTTTTTTGTAACTTCCACTATGTCATTGGTTTGGTCATCCCAGGTGTAGAGGCGATTATTTATTTTGACTTTATCGTAAGACAGAAAAACTCTATCCTTCTGGTTTCGATGCACTTTCTTTCTTTTCCATAGCTTCTTTCTAATTTCTCTTACTGCGGGCGAAAAATCCTCGCTAATTGAATATTCCGTACCCTTGAGCTTTTTGCAATTACTAAGTATGTTGACTTAATCCCGGTAGTCAAATAACTTCAGAATGACAGGCCTGTGACTGGGACTGTCAGCTTGCTTTCGCCCAAGACGGTGGATTCTTTCGATGCCCAGCGGTTTTTATTCCTCGCTTATCTTCAAAGATTGTTTTCTCAACAGCATCGAGTAGATCTTGGTGCCCACGCGGAGTGATAAATATACCCACGCGGAGTGATATGCTCAGAAGAGTGGCTGGAGTATTGAACGTATCATGCAAATGATTTTAACTTATTTTCCTTAATACACGTTTAAATGTCTTTCTCGTACTCTTAACTGATACATCATTGGCCATAACTTCAATAGAAGGCAGATGGATTGATTGTGTTGATATGGTCACTTAGTTTCCTATAGATAATCATATCTTTTGGGCATGCTGACACGGTTGCCTGTTAGGTATACCACATGAGCACCAGAAATACCCCGTGAGCACTTTCTGTGTTGTGGCACGACACATATGCACCTTCTTGGAAACAAAACTGAAACTGTCATTACAATGAATGCTATCATAGTAAATAATTGAAGGCGCTCTATAACATAAGTATTTCTTCTAGAGTTTCGAGGTTCAGGACACTTAGGTAATGCAAAAAGATTGAGTAAAAAATGCCATGTCAGCATGCTTCACTTTTCATTTCTTTTTCAGAAAATAGTCGAAATTTGTTATTTTTTGGAGGGGAGGTGAAATGCTTCAAAATTATGTTTAAGACAGCGATTCTCTGGAAACATTGTATGGAAATAACAAAACAGCATACTTATGTTGACATTTTCTATTTCCCTGATGTTTTTCCAAGCTTTCCCTGGCTGTTTTCATGAAAATTCCCTGGCAGTCTATGACACCCGCAGTTTAGGGGCAACAAAAAATATTGTTGTTTAATGCTTGCCAAATTACTGCCAGTACATAATTGTAATTATAACTAATAACACGTCAGTAACTTGAAATGCACTATTAGATTCAGCTGAATTGAAGCACTTGTTTAATAAAGCTGACAAGGGCTTGGCCAAGTTCGTAATTCATGGCATCACGAGCAAAGCACAGAAAATCTTCAAACTCTCCTCAAACCCAATGGCTTCAGTTTCAAACGTGTAAAGGGTGCTTCCCGGAGCCACTAATTTATTGTTCTCCAATTCTTTCGGTTAAGTTGCGAAGCTGCGATTGACTGAGCTTATCGCGAGTTTCGTGCTCTGAAAGCTTTTGCGGTTATATATATTTATACTGGTTGCCAGGAGACCCATTAATACTATTACTTTTGACTTACGAAAACGGCAGCACACGCTGCTGATGCATGCCCCGCAAACACAGCCTTTCATCTGAGTACGCTAGCATTTATTCAACTGTACGTCTCTTTTAGACAATTCGTCACTCTAGCACAATTTCGAGGTATATACATAAAGCGCTTTAGATGAGTTTTATTAGACAGGCACCGCAGCGTTTATGGCCGCCCGTCAAGCGTCACAATACGAGACCTGCCCACAGTACGCCGCTTAACAAACACAATCCGCGCTTATTTCAGCTCAGTATCCACGTTAAACGTGGTGTATTTCCTTTTTCACGGACATTGACAATGACGGTAAAATGAACAAGCGCGAGCGATCGCTTGCGGGCAAACATTCCCTATAGTAGAATCGAGAACCCGAGCTCGTTTACAAACCAAACGAGAAATCGGCACTACGCCCGGGTCGCCTACATTACATGCAGCCGGTTCGCGCTACGAAATATGCTCACCTAGTCATGAGCTAGTGACGGAAAACATCTTCGCTAAAACTTATCGTTCAGTGTAGTTGAGGTGTGATGCCACAAAGTCGAGACGAATACACAGACACCGAGGTGCAGGCAGCTCACCAGCAGCAACAAGCGTTGACTTGCCTGGCGCAGCCGTTGAGAATTCAAATCGACGCGGAGAGATGGCGCGCCGCCGTTGTTGCCGCTGCGCATGCGCAGGTGCCAGGCCGACGAAGGCGGGCGTGCTCCGAGAAATCCGAACGCCTTTGCCCTTTTTTTCTTTTTTTTATTGTCGCTCTCTCTCTCTCTCTGCGTTCCATGCGCGCGAAACCGGTTGCTTTTGCCTTCCATTTTTCAGTTCTTTCCATGGAAGAAGGAAATGCCTTGGCGCGCTGTATTACAAACGCTGTGGGCTATGGCATGGAGCAGGAGCGCACAGATGGATGAACGCAGTGTTTGTAAAAACCGTTAACACGCACGTCAGGCGCTAGCATTTTGGCCAACGATGATGAGTAACGCAGTGCATTTCTAGCATAGCTTCCAACGTACCGCCAAATGGGATACCTGCTCACATGTTCGGGCACATTTGTCTGTTCTGGTCATATGTCAAAGCAATCAATACACTAATGACGTACGCATATATGCTCGGCCGCCAAGGCATATAGCGCCTGGAAAGGACTGGGTGGGCTCAGAGTATCTGGCACACATTGTAAATGAACGAGAAGCTTTAATGAATTTATAGCGCGGGATATCAGTCTGCGAAAACCACCCGATGTTAGTGATGCAGCCTAGATATGGGGAGAACCTAAAGAGTATCTGAGAATCAGACGACACATAAGGCGCACACCACATACGCGACATCGGTTCATCGCACACTAGCAAATTCTGCGTTGTCAGCTATACATATTACAAGTCTCTGTGCTGTTACCATGATGCCTGTTTGTAATCCGCTTCTCGCTAAAACTGGCATTCATAACCTCTATTTACGTGATTGGATCGGCATTTTGCTTTCTTTATTTTACTGCTGCAAAAGTAATGCTATGAAAAACAACTGTAAAGACTGTCTTGGGATTGCCGAGAGCCACTACGGAGGTCATATAATGTGGCGAACAAATGCGGAAGTATATACACCATGTCTATAATAAACTCTACAAAAAGGCTTTAAAGAAATGTCAGCAGTATATACAATCCCAGTGGCTTATATCAAACGAAGCTCCGTATTATCCGCCTGTACCTCCGCTTGGTTGCAGGATACACGGGTTGGGCCGAGTTTAACGACTTTTGTCTATAGAGGGCAAGTAAACCTGAAGTAATAAGACTTTTACAATATCGGCTGTCCTTTAGTTATCTCACAGCTTACCGCAATCGGTATACGGTCTGTTCGCTCGAGTTAACATGATCTTTGGTGATCTCCCACCCTATAGCCTTCAGCGGGGGGGATATAGGAAACCATTAAAAAATAATTTCAATCACATAGAAGTATATATTCCGCCGCCGTGTGGTTCGCAAGAAAAAATTTTTGTCGGGGATGTATTCCCGACTAACTAGGGTTCCGGGCCCAGAGGTTACATGTTAAAAACCAGTGCAATACTGGGTGAAATTCGGTGAGCAGGCTCTTAAACACCTAATTATCTGGTAAAATAATAATTAAGGGCTGCGTAATTTAATGACAGAGATGCCATGGTGACCTTTATTGCTTTTCTCTGCAGACATTCTATAAACAGGCAATCGGCTAAAGAAATAGCAAACAGAAAAACTTTTGCATATAAAAGGCGTATAGACAGCTAATATAGACATAAAAACACAATGTAACGAGTTTTGTCAAGACTAAATTTATAGACGGGGAATCGATAAAAGAAGTAGACACCTTATCAACTTTCGCTTATAGAAAATCTATAAACCGGGCGTGTACAAAAATAATCAACACCTTATCGACTGTCGCCTA
This sequence comes from Dermacentor silvarum, assembly GCF_013339745.2. Lineage (NCBI taxonomy): Eukaryota > Metazoa > Arthropoda > Arachnida > Ixodida > Ixodidae > Dermacentor > Dermacentor silvarum. Next base: position 157,274,395 of record NC_051157.2, on the reverse strand, counting down.
TAGACTGTCCTTAGACACAGAATGAACAAGAATATATAGTACGGTATCGACTTTAGTCTATACGTAGTCTATAGAGCGGAATATCACAAGAAACAAACAACTTATCGACTTCTTTCTGTAGACCGACTATAGAATGCAATTAGACAAAAAGAAATAAAAATCTTATTAACTTTTGTGGATAGACAGTCGATAGACAATGAATGGACAAGAATAAATAGAGACCGTAACGACTTCTTTTCTATTGGTTTTCCATAGAGAGGAAGTAGACAAAAATAAACAGACATCTTATCGACTCTTTCCTGTAGACCGACTATAGAATTGGAGGAGACAAAAAGAAATAAAATCTTACTAACTTTTGTCTATAGACAGTCTATAGAGAATGAATGGACAAGAATAGAGACTGGATCGACTTTTTTCTATAGATTGTCTATAGAGAGGAAATAGACACGAAAAAACAAACATCTTATCGACTTTTATCTATAGACTGTCTATAGGATGTGAGTAGACAAAAAGAAATAGAAATCTTATCAACTTTTGTCTATAGACAGTCTATATATTATTTATCAACGAAAGAACAAAGCTACAGAAAGGCAAAGTTGTCTACAAGAAGTCTTTAGACATTCTACAGACAATCTAAACTCATTTTTGTAAGGGATAGTCTCTACGGGAGCTCCAATGGGGGCGGTTAAGCAGCATGGGAATTGTGGGCAGTACATAGAATTCCCTAAACTTCGTCCCTCTGGCTTCAAACGGCTTCGGAACTTTGTAAAGTGGTCATTTTCGTCGATGTACACTGTAAAAATATATAAATAAACCCTTTTGATGTTCCCCGACGGCGGGATTCCAACACAGGACCACTAGCATAGAAGCCCGGCATTGAAATCATGCATTATACCACGGGCACGTGCATCGACAGGCGACATAAAAAGCCTTTATTGTTTTACTGCGGTGCCTTGAGACGCTTGGCGCGTTTCGATTTGGCCACATCGACAAGCTGAATCGTTGCAATTAGTAGCGATTGCGTGTGTTCGCGGCGTATACTGCTCTTCGGAAAGTATAAATTGCTTTGAAATTCACTACACTGAAGGTATGTAAAATCAGCCTCCTTAGTTGTGTCCGTATGATCATTGGAAAATGGAGGTCAATAATATGACTCAGATGTGTAATATAACAAATCGATACGGAACAATATCATCACTTTCCTTTCATACGTAAAAAACGGTTCTGAATGCACTCGAAGCAGAATGTTAAACCCAATAGCTTTTTGGGCCTTTTTCGGCTGTTTTCGGGGTCACTGGTACATCGGTGGTAGGTCGGATTTGGGCGACGGAAGGCGACAAAACGCGCTGAGGGGAATGGTGCGTGCTCCCGCCAAGCCAGTTGCGAAGAGGGAAAAGCTAACACTTCTTAAGATGGAGTGTATGCTAGCCAAACATAACGGAAGGTGTAAGCCAGGGCGACAAAATATTTTAGTAAGGTGGTGTTAGAAGATGCAGTTAGAATTTGCTTTATCGAACATAAAATTCAGGCATACGAGTGCAATAAATAATACACCAAATTGTAGAGGAAATGTGAGCATATTTTACGGATTTTTATTCGGAGCTTTCAGAAGGTTTCAACAAAAGTTCGGTCACCTTTAGAGGTTGCAGCAAAAAAGGCTGGAATCACAGTGATCGGAGTGCCACTCATGCCATCACCGAGGCATCTGTGGGTAAAGTCATGCAGCTGGAACAATATATTATATACAAGATTAAGGAATGTGATAATTACAATGAGCGAGTGTTCTTGAACATATTTACACGTAAAGTTGCGTATGCACCTGAATGAGTGTAGAAGTAGTGGTATAAGTACAATGAGTGAGTGTTCTTGAAATTATTTACATCTGGCAATATTGAGAGTGAACCACCCTTACGGGCTGCGGTTCGATTCTGGGAAATTCCCTGGGACATAATGTGACACTGGAAGCCTATGCCCGCAGGCGTAGCACACCCCTGACAACACCGAGCGCCAGGCAGGGGGCACCTTCCCCAACGCGCAATTGGCACGTTCCCGTTGGGTATGCGTCGGTGGGAATCGAACCAACCACCTCCCGTAGCCGTGGCGGACGCTCAAACCACTAGGCCACGGCTTCGGTGGAAACGTGTTGTCGCAGGCACTATTTCCCCTACCACATTTCTCTGGTGATTTCATTTCTGTAGTTCAAATCATCTTTTCATTCGGTTACAGTGAATACAATTGATAAGCGATGCTATGGCAGCGAAGGTGCATCCAGACCCTGACTGTTTTTATCATCACCAGATGAGATATCAGGCATTGCACACTGATAACGCTGTGGGGTGAGTCGAAGCGTGCGGCAAGCAGACGCATTCTCAGATGTGAGTTTTTATTTTGGATAGGCATGGAAGCTGCACGGCCGCCATTATCTGCAAATGTCACTATCTGATTGGCTGCTGGGAGGATACTTTTATTCTGAGTTTCTTCCGGGAAATGCAATTATTGAAAATGCGCTCCTCTTAATTATTTTCATTATGAGGTACCGTTATGTGGCGCTGACTAATTTTTTGAAGTCAACTGTTTTTCTCGTTCTTGGCAGCTTTATGCTGTATTAGAGCGTTAAAAAAAGAAACAGTGCAATAAAGTAAGAAAATTTGGTACATTTGTGGAGTGCTACGATCGTACCAATCTTAGTCGATGGCTGTCGAAATATTTTGTGAATATGTCACTGGTAGGCCACTTTTATCAGCGTCATTTTAATGTTGTGTAGCGCTTCATTCAGCGGCTGTTGTAGAAAATTCTCGACATTGTTTGTGGTGCGAGAAGCTACGCCATATGCAGCAATTAGCGCTAGGCCTTATTATACCAATGGTGTCTGAGAAGCTAGTATGTCGCCGCTTTTATGCTGTCGTCCTGGGACGACACCACTGCCATGCTTATATAATGCTCCATCACTTTCGGGCGGTGTCGGTATAATTGTTTGAAGCAAACATTTATTTTAAAAGAAGTATACGTAGTTGAAGTATTATTGGCATAAGATACCTGCTTTGATGCAAATTTTCATATATTTTAATGCTGCGTTTGTATTCTAATCAAGACAAATAACTTCTGGCATCAGTCTTAAGTTATGAAAGAAAACGCACGTATGGCGGCTCGGTGAAATTGATATTGCGGTTGTACCTACGCGGCCAAGTGAACGAGAAGAGGGAACCTGGCCGCTTGTACTGTGTAGGCAGTCGCGGTGAAGCTATCGGTGATATTTGGCTGCTGCTGGACGAGCTCAGGCAGGAGACTTAGTTGAGTATGTTTGGCTATTATTAGTCCTAGTATTCAACGTGTGCGGTTTTCCATTGTTGGATTAATTAATACATTCTGAGGTGAAAAACGAACTTTTCAAAAAAAAAAAAAACGGCAAAGCTTACGCTGGGCCGCGCAAAGCTCGAGACACAGCGAAACTGGCCGATCGATTGCGTCACAACTTAAAAGATACCTGGCATAACGAGAGAGAGAGAGAGAATAAACATCTTTAATGTGTAAATGCAGCTTTGGAGAGGCGTCCTCATTCCAGAATGCCTTGAGCTCGGGCCGCGTCCTGGGCCCTCGCAATCAGCCGTTGCTGATCTTCGAGGTCGGAGCTGGCCAAGGCTCTCTCCCAAAGCTCGTTGGTGTGGTAAGGGTTCGGAAGATTAAGTGGTGCCTTTCTGCAGCCCCCTACTATGTGCCTGAGGGACCCGGGCTCTGCGCAGAAGCGGCATTGCGGAGAGAATTGTGTAGGGGCTATGAGGTGGTTTCTGGTTGGGTGGGGGAATGTGTTAACATGTAGAGCTCGGAGGAATCGCTCCTGCTTTCTATGTAGTGACTTGTGTGGGGGTGCATATGTTCTGCGGGTTAGCTTGTAGTGTTGTGTGATGTCTTAGTATGAGACTAGAGGGTGCATGCGCTCGGGTTCAGATTCCTCGGCGTAGGCTCGGTGGGTCATATGTCCAGCCACGTGGTTGGCGACCGCGTTCTCGTTGCCAGGAATGCCGTGATGAGCTGGCGGCCAGTTGATTATGACTGATCTGGTTGGAGGCTTTTGATTTATTATCTTGAGCGTAGTGGCATGAATTCTGCCGCTAGCGAAGTTGCGGCACGCCTGTTGGGAGTCGGTAACTACGACTTCAACCTGTGTTTGGGAGAGCGCGAGGGCTATGGCCGCTTCCTCGGCTTGGAGGGGATTGTATCGGGTGAGCCAAATGCTGCTCCGATGTTCTTTGTTGACGATTAAAGTGGCTGTTGTGGCTGCGCGTCTGGGTAAGACCCCGCATCCGTGTAGGCTGTAGAGGGCAAAATCCCGTATCGCTTGTGTATGGCCCGAGCCCGGGCCTCCCTTCGCTGTGCGTGGTGCACTGGGTGCATGTTGCGAGGTAGAGGAGGTACGGTGATGTTGCTCCGGATGGCATGGGGTAAGCTAACAGTCTGAGGCGGCGGATGGCTGAGAGGAGCAGATAGCCCCAGGCGTAAGAGTATGGACATCCCCGCTTCCGTAACCGCCAACCTTGTTCGCTGGCTGGATAAATGTGCCTCGATCAGCTCCTCGGCCGTGTTGTGCACGCCTAGTCGTAGTAGGCGTTCTGTGGACGTACTGATCGCCAGGCCCATCGCCGGCATATATGCCTTTCTGATCATTGTGTTGATTTTTGTGAATTCCGTTGCGTTCAGTAGTGCGTATGGAATAGCGTAAGTTATTCGAGACACGACGAAGGCTTGGACAAGCCGAAGCGTGTCCGCCTCCCCCATGCCTCTTGTCTTGGTTGTTATTCGCCAGATCATGTGGTTAACTTGGGCTGTTGTATTTTTAAGCTTGTTAATTAATATTGTGTTGGTGCGATCCGACTGGAAAACCATTCCCAATATCTTTACGCTCTGAGACGGAACGATGGTGTGTCCCTCCAGTTGTATGCTGATAGTGGGCGAGTCGGATGCATACTTCTTTCGTGGTGGCATAACGAAGCTCAACTCAGGCATAGTCGCTACGAAGTTCAACGTACATACAACCAAGTTCAAGCTCGACATAGCTAAGTTCAACCTAGCTAGTACGAGGAGACGCAGTAGATCGGCCAGCTTCGTTGTGTCACAAGCTTTGCGCGGCCTAGTGCAAGCTTTGCCTCCCCATTACGACGACAGAAGAGATGTGGAATTGCACGCAGGTATGATAAGCGGCCACGCAACCAGTTGTGGAAGATGACAACGAACGCGGGAGCAGTGGCACAAGCCGGATTCATGGCCAATCCCCCGTAGAGGAATGTGAGCATATTTTACGGATTTTTATTCGGAGCTTTCAGAAGGTTTCAACAAAAGTTCGGTCACCTTTAGAGGTTGCAGCAAAAAAGGCTGGAATCACAGTGATCGGAGTGCCACTCATGCCATCACCGACGCATCTGTGGGTAAAGTCATGCAGCTGGAACAATATATTATATACAAGATTAAGGAATGTGATAATTACAATGAGCGAGTGTTCTTGAACATATTTACACGTAAAGTTGCGTATGCACCTGAATGAGTGTAGAATTGGTGGTATAAGTACAATCAGTTAGTGTTCTTGAAATTATTTACATCTGGCAATATTGAGAGTGAACCACCCTTACGGGCTGCGGTTCGATTCTGGGAAATTCCCTGGGACATAATGTGACACTGGAAGCCTATGCCCGCAGGCGTAGCACACCCCTGACAACACCGAGCGCCAGGCAGGGGGCACCTTCCCCAACGCGCAATTGGCACGTTCCCGTTGGGTATGCGTCGGTGGGAATCGAACCAACCACCTCCCGTAGCCGTGGCGGACGCTCAAACCACTAGGCCACGGCTTCGGTGGAAACGTGTTGTCGCAGGCACTATTTCCCCTACCACATTTCTCTGGTGATTTCATTTCTGTAGTTCAAATCATCTTTTCATTCGGTTACAGTGAATACAATTGATAAGCGATGCTATGGCAGCGAAGGTGCAACCAGACCCTGACTGTTTTATCATCACCAGATGAGATATCAGGCATTGCACACTGATAACGCTGTGGGGTGAGTCGAAGCGTGCGGCAAACAGACGCATTCTCAGATCTGAGTTTTTATTTTGGATAGGCATGGAAGCTGCACGGCCGCCATTATCTGCAAATGTCACTATCTGATCGGCTGCTGGCAGGATACTTTTATTCTGAGTTTCTTCAGGGAAATGCAATTATTGAAAATGCGCTCCTTTTACTTATTTTCATTATGAGGTACCGTTATGTGGCGCTGACTAATTTTTCGAAGTGAACTGTTTTTCTCGTTCTTGGCAGCTTTATGCAGTATTAGAGCCTTAAAAAAAGAACCAGTGCAATATAGTAAGAAAATTTGGTACATTTGTGGAGTGCTACGATTGCACCAATCTTAGATAGTTGATCGCTGTTGAAACATTCCGTGAATATGTCACTAGTAGGCCACTTTCATCAGCGTCATTTTAATGATGTGTAGCGCTTCATTTAGCGCCCGTTGTAGAAAATTCTCGACATTGTTTGTGGTGCGACAAGCTACGGCTTATGCAGCAATTAGCGCTGGGCCATATTATACCTATGGTGTCTGAGAAGCTAGTATGTCGCCGCTTTTATGCTGTCGTCCTGGGACGACACCATTTCCATGCTTATATAACGCTCGCTTCACTTTCGGGCGGTGTCGGTATAATTGTTTGCAGCAAACATTTATTTTAAAAGAAGTATACGTAATTGAAGTATTATTGGCATAAGATACCTGCTTTGATGCAAATTTTCATATATCTTAATGCTACGTTTGTCTTCTAATCAAGACAAATAACTTCTGGCATCAGTCTTAGGTTATGAAAGAAAACGCACATATGGCGGCTCGGTGAAATTGATATTGCGGTTGTAAATACGCGGCCAAGTGAACGAGAAGAGGGAACCTGGGCGCTTGTACTGTGTAGGCAGTCGCCGGTGAAGCTATCGGTTATATTTGGCTGCTGCTGGACGAGCTCAGTCAGGAGACATATTTGAGTATATTTGGCAATTATTAGTCCTAGTATTCAACGTGTGCGTTTTCCATTGTTGGCTCAATTAATACATTCTGTGGTGAAAAACGAACTGTTTCAAAAAAAAAAAACTTGCGCTTGGCCGCGCACAGCTTCAGACACAGCGAAGCTGGCTGATCGATTGCGTCACAACCTATGAGATACCTGGCATAACGAAGCTCAACACAGGGGTAGTCGCTACCAAGTTCAACGTAGATACATCCAAGTTCAAGCTCGACATAGCTAAGTTCAGCCTAGCTAATACCAGGAGACACAATAGAACGGCCAGCTTCGTTGTGTCAGAAGCTTTGCGCGGCCTAGTGCAAGCTTTGCCTCCGCATTACGACGACAGAAGAGTAGTGAAATTGCACGCAGGTATGATAAGAGGCCACGCAGCCAGTTGTGGAAGATGACGACGAACATGGGAACAGTGGCACAAGCCTGATTCATGGCCAATCCCCCGTAGTGGAATGTGCTATTTCTATAGGAACCAAACCAAACCAAACGACCGCGAGTACGAGCTCTAACCGACGGGCGGCAGCGAGCCAGCTGCGGAAGACAACCACGTTCGAGCCAATGCTGATGATGATGACTTCGTGAAAGGCGCACATTTTATGACTGGCTTAAAAAGCTTCACCGTAAAACAAGGCACACCAAGTGGCAATCTGGCTGCCAACCACACTGATAAATGATACCACTACATCGTGTACTCACCGCAGCTCATTTGAAACTCCGTAATCGGACAGAATTCTGGTTGCAGCTTTGTTGCAATGGCCCTCCATGAAGCCACCACGTCCAATGAGGATTTGCGTGTCGTAGATTATCCGTTATAGCCTTTATTTGGGGCTACGTAGCGTTTATCCCCCTTGAAACATCCATTCTGGAGGATCGCTCGTATAAATGGGTACGCGCCCATTCGCAGTGCCCATGTTCGGCCAACTACCGAGTAGCACATACCCAGCGACTCAAGCCCTTGTGTCTGTGGGTGTTGACGCCGACTCCTGGACGCCGAGCTTTAGTTCTTGGGTGTCTTCTTGGGAGTGACCGGTTTCTTGGCCGCCGGCTTCTTGGGTTTCTTGGGCAGCGACACCTTCTCCTCGGCCATTGGCTTCTTTGCTGGTTGGGCCTTCTTGGCCGCCCCCTTCTTGAGAGACTTCGTCGTGGACTTCTTGTAAGTATACCTGGTGCTTGCGGACTTCTCGGCTGCATTCTTGTCTCCGTTGGCCTTCTTCACACCTCTAGCATTGTGCTTTTAGCGAGCATCTATTAGACGCACGTTCCTGCGGTGAACGTTGGCGTCGGTTGCGTAACCGAGCGACCAAGCACAGCGAAAGATTAAAGCTAACGGCAACCTCAGCGGGAGATGAAAGTCGCGAGGCGGAAAGCGCAGAGGAGTGTGCAGCGGTACCATGAGGCGTAAAGCGGAGGAGGGTATGGTGAAGACGTGGTAACAAAAGTGTAGCGCGGCGACGATGGCTAAGAGATGGCGCCGGAGTACCGCGTATCTTCTGGGAGGTCTGTCAGCGGCGGCGGCTGCTTTGAATCGCACCCACGCGTCACCCACACGATAGCTCTCTCGATATTCAGGTTAGCAACACAGTCGCACCACACTTGGATCCGTTCGCAACGTGCCGCACGACATTGATTGTCCATGCCGGCCAATATATCGCGAAAGGAACACAAGTACAGAGCAGCGCTCAAATTTCGTATTAGGGAGTATCGTAATCGCCACTGAATTTTTTTTCTTCTCACCACAGAGTTGCCTGCAGCCAGCTTGAACGAACCAACGCAACCTTGCTCTTGGTATTTTGGATAAATTCTTGATGTCCTTCTTGATGGCCTGCAGACGTGGAGTAAGAAAAATATAGGAGCGAGCATACCGCAACGCGATTGTCGCCAGCTGTGGAGGCACAATACGTGATGAAAGCGCCCGAATACGGAGGACACGTCAGAGCGTGCCGTAGGTTTTAATACTCCCGGGTGATTATTTTTTTTGAATGCCCAATCGAAACAATTTGAAACTCTTGAAATAAGCAAAAACAAAACCAAGAAAATAAACAAAACATGCAACAATCTTTTTCCGTCTTGCATGTGAGTAGCTGCTGGCCGATCGCGTACTGAATAAAAACTACGAGTTACCGCACGTCTCGGCAAATCGTGAGATTCCGTGATAGCGACGCAAGAGGTCACGTGTTCGGCTACCGCTGTTGGATACACGATGCGTTCGCTTGCCTCTGCGTCACGTAATGCTCCCTCCTCTGTTTTTCTTCCCGCATGCCAGCAGCGACGACCCTCTGCGCTCCCTCAGCTCGCCAATGGACCCGTTCACCAGGCACGACACCTTGGGGTGGCTGGCCGCGGTGTGAAGCTTGTTGCCTGCTCGGCATTACAGCAGCCAGTGGCTGGAGCTAGCACATAACTTGGGTCACTGGTAAGAAAAAGTTAGAAGAATGCTAGTCGCATTCCTTGTGAATATTGCTATTGCAAATTGCAAATAAAGCTTCAGAGTACTAGAAGTTACAGTTTGAGTGATATGTGAACAAACACTAGGAAGAAATTGGAAGCAATATTTTTTGTAACTTGTTTGGGAAGTAACTAGAGTATGTAATGCAGTCTTGTACAAACGGTTCAGGGACAGATACCGCATTTTCTAAAGTTTAGGCTGGTTACCCGGATGATCTCGTTTTCTTCTCGCAACGATGCCCGGATAACTGCTCTGACTTTTGGCTCAAGGTCACTTGAAGGTCACCTACAACGGGAGCTAAAAGTATTGTGTGCTTAAAACAGAACGTGTTAACACGCACCGCAATGCGGCCATTTCATCCCGTCTGCCGCAATCCGGGCAGCCATAGAGTTTCATGCAATAAACACTAGGGGGAAGTCTGGCGATACCCTTACAAAAATTTTTGTAGAATGTCTAATAAAGTGTATAGACATTTGTCTATGAAGTCAACAGATTTTTTGTAGACATTTCTTTAGACTAGTCTCAGATAGTCTATGGACTTATGCCCCTACACTTTTTCAAGACTAGTCTACAAAATGTCTGAGTGTATAGACTGACTATAGACGGTCTAGACATCAATGAAAATTCACTTTTGTAGACAAATGTCTGCAGAATGTCTATAGACAAAACTCTATAGGCTTATTTAGTTCTAATTTTGTATACGTAAGTCTATAAAATATCTAGAAATGCTATAGACTGTCTATGGACAATTCCTATAGACCAGTCCATAGACAGTCTATGGACTTATGGCCGCACACTTTTTGTAGACTAGTCTACAAAATGTCTGATTCTATAGACTGACTTAGGCAGTCTATAGATCACTGAAAGTTCACTTTCCTAGACAAATGTCTGCAGAGTGTCTATAGACAAAAGTCTATAGGCTTATATAGTTTTACTTTTGTAGACATAAGACACGCAAAACAGTGTCCATCATTCGCTCGAACGTTGCGGGGGCATTACAGAGGCCGAAGGGCATCACGTTGAACTCATAAAGTCCATCAGGGGTAACAAATGCAGTTTTGGGCTTGTCAGCGGCGGCCATGGGAACCTGCCAATACCCTGAGCGCAAGTCGAGTGAGGAGAAGAATTCAGACCCCTGTAAACAGTCAAGGGCATCATCTATTCTCGGTAGAGGGTACACGTCCTTGCGGGTGATCTTATTTAGGCGGCGAAAGTCAACACAGAAGCGGACAGAGTCGTCCTTCTTCTTAACGAGAACGACCGGCGAGGCCCACGGACTGTGAGAGGGCTGAACGATGTTGCGGCGAAGCATGTCGTCGACATGCTCACTAATGACACGGCGCTCCGTAGGAGACACACGGTATGGGCGTTGCCGCAGTGGTGAATGGGAGCCCGTGTCGATGTGGTGCGTGACAGTTGACGTGCGTCCAAGGGAAGGCTGAATAGCGTCGAAAGAAGAACGAAAATGGTACAGGACGGCGATAAGCTCCGAACGCTGCTCTGGTGTAAGGCCGTCAGCGATGGATGGGCTAAAGATGTCGGTGCAGGACTTGTCGGAAGCAGAAAGAGTGCAGATGTCAGTAAGGTCATCGCGAGAAGTAGCATCGGGCACGTCGACGATGTACAGGGACTGAATGGCTTGGACATGGCCGAGACACTGGCCACGGAGCAATGTGAGCGGAGCAGACAAAAGGTTGCATACGAAAATATGGCTGAAACCAGCCGAAAAATCGAGGGTCGCGAAGGGAAGCAGTACAGTATTTTTTGCGATGAAGGTCTCAGAAGGGGCGAACAAAACAGTGGCGTCAGAGATGCTTCCACAAGACACAGGTAAAACAACAGCGGCGTGCGGAGGAATGTCGGTCTCCTCAGCGACGACTAATTTAGGGGGATGTTCGGGAGAATCGTCGGAATGGAGGTCGCACAAAGGAGAAAGTTCGACTTCGGCCCGCTCGCAGTCGATGATGGCTTTGTGTCGCGAGAGAAAATCCCATCCAAGAATGACGTCGTGAGAGCAGGATGGCAGCACAATGAACTCAATAATGTACATCATGTCCTCAATTACAACTCGGGCCGTACAAGCTGCTAACGGCTGAACATGCTGCGCTGTTGCGGTACGGAGGGCTACACCCGCAACTGGCGTCGTAACTTTCCGGATGGAGCGACAGAGTCTTTCATTTATTACAGAAACGGCGGCACCAGTGTCCACAAGGGCAAGAGTTGACACTCCCTCAACAGAAACAGCAAGTACATTCGACGGAGAATTGTGAGGACTTGGACGCTGTGACGGCGACGCAGTTCTTGCCTCATGAACTGCGGCGTTTAGTTTTCCTCTTCTGAAGGCATGGGACGACGACGCATTGGGGAGAGAGAGCGCCGACGTGGTGACGGAGAGCGTCGGTCGAAGGACGCTTGACGATCAGGAGCTCTTGGAGGTGATCCTGGAGTGTAGCAGAGCGGTTGCTGGTCGGCATAGCGAGTCGTTGGTTCATAGCCATATGAGACGGCCAACGGCATGCGGCGGCGACAGTAGCGAGCGATATGTCCGGGGCGGCCACAGGCAAAGCAAATTGGTTTGTCGTCAGGAGTACGCCAAGGGTTTGTGGCCATGGGGCCAGCGCCAGGGGCGCGGGGTGGGGTCGGCGCGTGCAGTGGTTGACGCGGTGTGAAAGCAGGGTGCGTTCGAGACCGTGCGACGACGTCGGCGTACGTTAGAGGAGCAGCTACTGGATGCGACTGAGGGGACACTGGCACAGCGTCGGCAATTTCTGCTTCGATCGCTTGCCGAATAGCGGGTGACAGGTAAGGAGCAGGACGGGGCTGGGGCTGTTGCTGAGCAAACTGCACCAGTGAGAGCTGCCGAGCAACTTCCTCGCGTATGAACGCCTGGAGCTGTGGCAGCAGTGTTGACTGGTCCGAGTGGGCGGCCAGGCCTGCGAGGCTGTCGTCGTTAGTAACCAGGCGACGAGTCAAGGCCCGCTGTTTCCGGAGTTCATCGTAGCTCTGACACAGTTTGATGAGTTCCGCTACGCTGGTCGGGTTTTTTGCAAGAAGCATCTGAAAGACGTCATCGTCAATGCCTTTCAAGATGTGCTTGATTCTGTCAGACTCGGGCATCGAGGCATTGACGCGCTTCGAGAGGTCAAGAACGTCCTCAATGTAGCTTGTGAACGACTCGCCCGGCTGCTGGGCGCGCTGGCGCAAACGCTGTTCAGCGCGTAACTGGCGCACCGCGGGGCGTCCGAACACATCTATGAGGGCGGCCTTGAATGCAGACCAGGTGGTAAAATCTTTCTCGTGGTTTTTAAACCACAGATGAGCCACATTTGAAAGATAGAAGATGACATTGTTCAGTTTAGCGGTGTCATCCCATCGGTTGGGGACGCTTACCCTATCATAAGTCGATAACCAGTCCTCCACATCACTGTCGTCGGTGCCGCTGAAGACCACCGGATCCCTCAGGTAAGGCACCCCGGAGCAGATGACGGGCGGAGGGGCCGTGAACGTAGGGGCCGTGGACGGCGGGGCCGTGGATGGCAGGGCCGTGGACGGTGGGGGCGTGGTTGCGTCTTCGGGCATAGCGGGACGAAGCGTACGGGTGCGGAGTTCCAGGATGGAAGCTTGGCAGGTCGTACCCAGCACCTCCACCAATTGAAATGAGGTTTATTGACGCAGGCGTAGATGTAGGTCCTTCGGATAGACTGGCACAGAACGGGTGGCTAAACAGTTACGTCGGGCAGCGCTCTTAGCGGTAACTTCGGCGTCGTCTTTTGCGGAGCGATCACGATGCTGCTACTGCTGGTGGTGTGCATCATCTACACAACATGTTGCACGTCTTCTTCATCACACTATGAAATGTCTATAGACTATAAACCATTCCTATAGACCAGTCTATAGTATGTCTATGGACTTATGGCCTTACACTTTTTGTAGAATGTTGTACAGTCTGCCTACAGAGAGTTACTGTACATCAGTCTATAGCTAATTTATAGACTTCAGCCTTACAATATTACAGGGTGTCCCAGCTAACTTAAATTTAGTGAAGCTGTTCAATGAAAAATTATATTAATAAAAGACGGTGCAATAAGATTCGATTTTAACACCTATGGCGTGCATTCGGCCTTGAATTGAGAGGTCTGACCTGTAGGTCTTTTTATGATCATATATATTGCATCGTGTTGTTTTGTAACCTTTCATTTTCATTGATCAGCTTGGCTAAAATTACTGTCACACCATATATACTAGATAATACACCACATTTTGCCAACTATGTTTCGGCAGGCAATGTTATTCTATAAACGCTCGCTGCTGGGGTTTGCTAATAAGCACTTTATTGCAAATGTCCATAAAAATTTATTGTATCCAGTATGCATATGGGAACATACATAGGGAACTGTACATAAAAGCATGCATGCAGATGGAAGCAGTCAAAATCTAAAATGTATGCAGCCGTGAATCATTATGTAAAGCAGCATGAGAATTTTTGTAATTGCACATTGAAGAAAGTTTAGTCGCATGCAATGCATTCGCTTGAATGAAATATGCTATCTACAAGTTAGTTAAAATTTTTGTTTACATATGGCGGCAACAAAATTTTGAACGTATACTATGCATGTGCACCTGTTGCTTCCCATCTCCATTTATGCATTCATGTTAATGGATTAATAATGATCCTGAACCCGCTGCACTCTCATATGTTGCAGAAACAAATATTTCAAGCAATTCCACTAGTCCAGATTCATGCAGTGCAAAAAAGAGAACAAGTGCACTGATATTCAAATAACTGTTTTTATTGAACGATATAATACATTATTTTAATAAAATACATGTCTTATGCTATCATCAAAAGAGAATATTTACATAGTTACAGCTGCTTCCCCTTGGCAAGCATGGTTGCCAGGCTGGCCTTGACCTTCGTGTCAGCCGTTCCGAAGGTGCTGCAGGTGCATGCTGCAAATATGTAGATACAACAATGTGAGGGGAAAATAACAAATGTGTATTCTTTGTACGTTCATTAAGCAGCTTAACATATTCGCTCAAACCACTTAAGTCCATCCTTAATACGGTTTAACTATGGCTAATGGCTGCTTGTCAATACAAAACAATACTATCGCGTAATGTTTCACTCTACCGTATGATGAACAATTAAACTGTTACAATTGCTGCTGGCGACAGCAACAGTATGTTGCATTTTATGACAAGGCCATATGACGCATTAATGTACTTAATTAACCCAAATGATCTCTATATAATTGCTGAAACTAGGCTACCCAGTTGGACTATTTACATTTTTGGCTGGTAATTAAATTTTTATTTATTTCATTTATTTCGTGATACTATCAATCCCATCAGGGATTTTTACAGGAGTGGGTTACAAGGGTTTGTATACATTGTGGAACAGGCAGTCACATAAGTATACAATAGGGTAACTACACAGAATATGGTAAAGGTAACGAACCTATGATAACACCAGTGAGTAGGGTAAAATGACAACACATAACTTATTTCAGTTACATACTATGTACTGCAAAAAAGAAAAGGAAAAGCACATGAGATATAAGAATTAATATCATCCACAATATCACATCCCAGATTTCCAATTTAATTGATAAGTAAAACAATGATAAATACAGTAATGATAGAATCACGTACTCGTTGCTGACAGCAAAATTTGGCCAGCAAGTTCAACAAATTTTTCAACGGTAGGCTGTGCGACCACCGTCGGTGCTAAAGCATTCCAATCACGAATAGCTCGCGGGAAGAACGAATAACTAAATGTATTGTTAGTGCAGAAATATTCTTGAAGTCTAAGGTGATGCTTATGACGGGTTTCTCTAGACGTATTGTATGAAAGGTAGGTGTCAGGATCCATTTTAACCTTATTATGCAGGATGAGATACAAAAATTTGAGTCGGTACAGCATCGCACGACTGGTTAGTGTATGAAGGCCGATCTCGGACAGCATTTGCGTAGGCGAGTCGATGCATCTGTATCTATTACAGATAAAACGCGCCGCTTTTCGCTGGACAGCCTCAAGCGTAGCTATTCGATTTTGCGCGAACGGAAACCACGCCACACTCGCATATTCTAAGATAGGACGTATGAACGTCACATAGGCCAAGAGCTTGGCTTCCTTCGTAGAGTATCGCAAAGCCCGCTTTAGAAACATTAGCTTTCGCATCGCTTTGCTTACCATGTGCTCTACATGAGCCGGCCACCCTAGATCTGATGATATGACGACGCCCAAGTATTTATACTGAGTGACAGTGTTAAGGATGATACTATCATAGCCGTACGGAAAACTAAGTTTGGATTTATTTTTTGTTACCGACATTGAAACTGTTTTATCAAAGTTGATGACCATTTGCCAGTTCTCACACCATTGGTCTATCAAAGCAAAATCCTTGTTAAGACTAATTTGATCTTGTCGGCTTAATACTTTTCTATACAACACGCAGTCATCTGCAAATAACCTAATCTTGGATTCCACCTGACTAGTTATGTCGTTTATGAACAGAAGGAACAGCATAGGGGCCAGAACGGCACCCTAGGGTACACGAGAAACGACTGGCATAACTTCAGAAGTGTAGGCGCGTAACTGGACAAACTGGCGACGATCAGATAAGTAACAGTTAATCCAACGAAAAATTGGCCCATCTCCTAGTATAAGTTTAAGCTTTAAAAGCAGTTTAGCATGGCAAACACGGCCAAATGCGTTTGAGAAGTCAAGGTAAATTACATCTATTTGTATTTGGTCGTTAATTGCTTTGGCGAAATCGTGTAGGATCTCAGCGAGTTGGGTAACTGTAGACCGACCAGTCCTGAAGCCATGCTGGTAGGGATGGAGAATATTATTTGCCTCAACGAACTCTGTAACGGATTTTAAAATAATATGTTCCAAGATTTTGCAGCAAATACATGAGAGAGAAATAGGCCTATAATTTGATTGACAAGAGGTATCACCCGATTTATGGACTGGCACTATTTTTGCAATCTTCCATTCTGCCGGAAGGCATCGTTCAGAGATAGATTTATTGTACACAAGGCACAAGTATTTGCTTACAGGCTCGGCATAGCGTTTCAGGAAGCAGTTCGGGATTCCATCTGGACCGTTACACTTTTTATCGTCTAAATTTAGTAATAGTGAAAGAACACCTGCTTCGCTTACGACTGGTGCGCTCAGCGCCTCGTTTTGCTCCATATTATCTGGCCTGTAAGCATGCGTAATACCATTGTCCGGGACAAATACAGAATGGAAGAATGCGTCATACGCGTCTGCTTGTTGCTTTTCTTCGGTCGGCGATAAAGGTTTTGGAGGGTTATCTTTGTGCTTGACGTAACGACAGAATTTCTGGGGGGATTCCTTGATAAAATTGCTGAGCGTTGTACTGCAGAAGCTCTGTTTTCCTGCTTTCGTTTTTTTTTTCCTTTAGCAGTCTGTTTAACGAGTTTATTTTATGGCAGAAGTCTGAGACTGGGCCTAATTTGTTAGATTTCCTCAACCTTTTTATTCTGCGTTTTAAATGAATTATTTCGCGTGTTATCCATGGGTTCTGCTTATTAGTGTTCTTTTGTATTTGTGGGACAAATTGCCTCAAGCAGTGCATAACATGTGCCTTGAACAGTAACCAAATTTCATCAATGCCAGCCGCTCCTTCAGTGACTAGCTTGTGGAAGTCATAGTACTCGTGGGCTAGGTAGGTCATAATAGCATCATCGTCTGCTTTATTGAATGCGTATACGCGCTTTTTAGTACCACTATGGCGCATTTGATTTGGAATAGTTAGCGTGCAAAGAACCATGTCATGATCAGATAATCCTTCAAGAATATCGACGTTTTTTTTCCTTTCAAAAAGAAATCGCTAATGAAGATAAGATCTAAGATAGAGCTTGAAGCGCCCTGTACACGGGTAGGCTTGGAAACTATTTGGGTCTGGTTAAAGGTAAACAGAATACTCAGCATGGTATTGTTTGTTACATTGGTTGCACTCAGAGAGCTCCAGTTAATATCTGGGAGATTAAAGTCCCCTCCCATTATTATGGCGTTCCCCACCATGTGTTCGTGCATGTACTCTAAAAGCTGCGGAAGATACGATACGTCAGCTTGGGGGGGGGGGGGGGTCTGTACACTGCGCCAACACAGACGTGGCTCTGGCCCAACTGAATCCTACACCAGACCGCCTCCACAACTGGGACATCCGGCATCACTGAGTAATTTATGCATTGGCGTAGGAGCAAAGCAACACCGCCACCTCTAGTGGCCCTCTCTTTTCGGACGATGGAGTAGCCCGGTGGAGCCACTTCATGGTTTCCAATGTCAGCATGTAACCATGTCTCTGTCACGCAGACAATGTCAGGTTCAAGAGCGATCGCAGTCGCCTCCAACTGTTCGGTTTTGTTCAAAAGGCTGCGTGCATTAACAATGACAACAACTAGGGCCGACAGCGGTTTCGAGTTCGCTTGGCTGGTCCGTTGTTCATGCTTTCGTTTTTTGTAACTTCCACTATGTCATTGGTTTGGTCATCCCAGGTGTAGAGGCGATTATTTATTTTGACTTTATCGTAAGACAGAAAAACTCTATCTTTCCGGTTTCGATGCACTTTCGTTCTTTCCCATAGCTTCTTTCTAATTTCTCTTACTGCGGGCGAAAAATCCTCGCTAATTGAATATTCCGTTCCCTTGAGCTTTTTGCAATTACAAAGTATGTTGACTTTATCCCGGTAGTCAAATAACTTCTGAATGACAGGCCTGTGTTTGGGACTGTCAGCTTGCTTTCGCCCAAGACGGTGGATTCTTTCGATGCCAGCGGTTTTTATGCCTAGCTTATCTTCAAACATTGTTTTCTCGACAGCATCGAGTAGATCTTGGTGCCCACGCGGAGTGATAAATATACCCACGCGGAGTGATATGCTCAGAAGAGTGACTGGAGTATTGAACGTATCATGCAAATGACTTTAACTTATTTTCCTTAATACACGTTTAAATGTCTTTCTCGTACTCTTAACTGATACATCATTGGCCATAACTTCAATAGAAGGCAGATGGATTGATTGTGTTGATATGGTCACTTAGTTTCCTATAGATAATCATATCTTTTGGGCATGCTGACACGGTTGCAAGTTAGGTATACCACATGAGCACCAGAAATATCCCGTGAGCACTTTCTGTGTTGTGGCACGACACATATGCACCTTCTGGGAAACAAAACTGGAACTGTTATTACAATGAATGCTATCATAGTAAATAATTGAAGGCGCTCTATAACATAAGTATTTCTTCTAGAGTTTCGAGGTTCAGGACACTTAGGTAATGCAAAAAGATTGAGTAAAAAATGCCATGTCAGCATGCTTCCCTTTCATTTCTTTCTCAGAAAATGGTCGCAATTTGTAATTTTTTTTGGGGGGGGGGAGGTGAAATGCTTCCAAACTATGTTTAAGACAGCGATTCTCTGGAAACATTGTATGGTAATAACAAGACAGCATACTTATGTTGACATTTTCAATTTCCCTGATGTTTTTCCGAGCTTTCCCTGGCTGTTTTCATGAAAATTCCCTGGCAGTCTATGACAACCGCAGTTTAGGGGCAAAAAAATATTGTTGTTTATTGCTTGCCAAATTACTGCCAGTACATAATTGTAATTATAACTAATAACACGTCAGTAACTTGAAATGCACTATTAGATTCAGCTGAATTGAAGCACTTGTTTAATAAAGCTGACAAGGGCTTGGCCAAGTTCGTAATTCATGGCAACACGAGCAAAGCACAGAAAATCTTCAAACTCTCCTCAAACTCAATGGCTTCAGTTTCAAACGTGTAAAGGGTGCTTCCCCGAGCCACTAATTTATTGTTCTCCAATTCTTTCGGTTAAGTTGCGAAGCTGCGATTGACTGAGCTTATCGCGAGTTTCGTGCTCTGAAAGCTTTTGCGGTTATATATATTTATACTGGTTGCCAGGAGACCCATAAATACTCTTACTTTTGACTTACGAAAACGGCAGCACACGTTGCTGATGCATGCCCCGCAAACACGGCCTTTCATCTGAGTACGGTAGCATTTATTC
The DNA here is from genome assembly GCF_013339745.2 of Dermacentor silvarum. Taxonomy (NCBI): domain Eukaryota; kingdom Metazoa; phylum Arthropoda; class Arachnida; order Ixodida; family Ixodidae; genus Dermacentor; species Dermacentor silvarum. Next base: position 157,254,848 of record NC_051157.2, on the reverse strand, counting down.
AACTGTACGTCACTTTTAGACAATTCGTCACTCTAGCACAATTACGAGGTATATACATAAAGCGCTTTAGATGAGTTTTATTAGACAGGCATCGCAGCGTTCATGGCCGCCGGTCAAGCGTCACAAATCGAGACCTGCCCACAGTACGCCGCTTAACAAACACAATCCGCGCTTATTTCTGCTCAGTATCCACGTTAAACGTGGTGTTTTTCCTTTTTCACGGACATTGACTATGACGGTAAAATGAACAAGCGCGAGCGATCGCTTGCGGTTAAACATTCCCTATAGAAGAATCGAGAACCCGAGCTCGTTTACAAACCAAACGACAAATCGGCACTACGCCCGGGTCGCCTACATTACATGCAGCCGGTTCGCGCTACGAAATACGCTCACCTAGTCATGAGCTAGTGACGGAAAACATCTTTGCTAAAACTTACCGTTCAGTGTAGTTGAGGTGCGATGCCACAAAGTCGAGATGAATACACAGACGCCAAGGTGCAGGCAGCTCACCAGCAGCAACAAGCGTTGACTTGCCTGGCGCAGCTGTTGAGAATTCAAATCGACGCGGAGAGATGGCGCGCCGCCGTTGTTGCCGCTGCGCATGCGCAGGCGCCAGCCCGACGAAGGCGGGCGTGCTCCGAGAAATCCGAGCGCCTTTGCCATTTTCTTTTTCTTTTTTTTTATTGTCGCGCTCTCTCTCTCTCTGCGTTCCATGCGCGCGAAACCGGGTGCTTTTGCCTTCCATTTTTCAGTTCTTTCCGTAGAAGAAGGAAATGCCTTGGCGCGCTGTATTACAAACGCTGTGGGCTATCGCATGGAGCAGGAGCGCACACTTGGATGAACGCCCTGTTTGTAAAAACCGTTAGCACGCACGTCAGGCGCTTGCATTATGGCCAACGACGATGAGTAATGCAGTGCATTTCTAGCATAGCTTCCAACGTACCACCAAATGGGATACCTGCGCACATGTTAGGGCACATTTGTCTGTTCCGGTCATATGTCAAGGCTATCAATACACTAATGACGTACGCATATATGCTCGGCCGCCCAGGCATATAGCGCCTGGAAAGGACTGGGTGGGCACAGAGTATCTGGCACACATTGTAAATGAACGAGAAGCTTTAATGAATTTATAGCGCGGGATATCAGTCTGCGAAAACCACCCGATGTTAGTGACGCAGCCTAGATATGGGGAGAACCTAAAGAGTATCTGAGAATCAGACGACACATAAGGCGCACACCACATACGCGACATCGGTTCATCGCACACTAGCAAATTCTGCGTTGTCAGCTATACATATTACAAGTCTCTGTGCTGTTAGCATGATGCCTGTTTGTAATCCGCTTCTCGCTAAAACTGGCATTCATAACCTCTATTTACGTGATTGGATCGGCATTTTGCTTTCTTTATTTTACTGCTGCAAAAGTAATGCTATGAAAAACAACTGTAAAGACTGTCTTGGGATTGCCGAGAGCCACTACGGAGGTCATATAATGTGGCGAACAAATGCGGAAGTATATACACCATGTCTATAATAAACTCTACAAAAAGGCTTTAAAGAAATGTCAGCAGTATATACAATCCCAGTGGCTTATATCAAACGAAGCTCCGTATTATCCGCCTGTACCTCCGCTTGGTTGCAGGATACACGGGTTGGGCCGAGTTTAACGACTTTTGTCTATAGAGGGCAAGTAAACCTGAAGTAATAAGACTTTTACAATATCGGCTGTCCTTTAGTTCATCTCACAGCTTACCGCAATCGGTATACGGTCTGTTCGTTTGAGTTAACATGATCTTTGGTGATGTCCCACCCTATGGCCTTCAGCGGGGGGGATATAGGAAACCATTAAAAAATAATTTCAATCACATAGAAGTATATATTACGCCGCCGTGTGGTTCGCAAGAAAAAATTTTTGTCGGGGATGTATTCCCGACTAACTAGGGTTCCGGGCCCAGAGGTTACATGTTAAAAACCAGTGCAATACTGGGTGAAATTCGGGTGAGCAGGCTCTTAAACACCTAATTATCTGGTAAATAATAATTAAGGGCTGCGTAATTTAATGACAGAGATGCCATGGTGACCTTTATTGCTTTTCTCTGCAGACATTCTATAAACAGGCAATCGGCTAAAGAAATAGCAAACAGAAAAACTTTGCATATAAAAGGCGTATAGACAGCTAATATAGACATAAAAACACAATGTAACGAGTTTTGTCAAGACTAAATTTATAGACGTGGAATCGATAAAAGAAGTAGACACCTTATCAACTTTCGCTTATAGAAAATCTGTAAACCGGGCGTGTACAAAAATAATCAACACCTTATCGACTGTCGCCTATAGACTGTCCTTAGACACAGAATGAACAAGAATATATAGTACGGTATCGACTTTAGTCTATACGTAGTCTATAGAGCGGAATATCACAAGAAACAAACAACTTATCGACTTCTTTCTGTAGACCGACTATAGAATGCAATTAGACAAAAAGAAATAAAAATCTTATTAACTTTTGTGTATAGACAGTCGATAGACAATGAATGGACAAGAATAAATAGAGACCGTAACGACTTCTTTTCTATTGGTTTTCCATAGAGAGGAAGTAGACAAAAATAACAGACATCTTATCGACTCTTTCCTGTAGACCGACTATAGAATTGGAGGAGACAAAAAGAAATAAAATCTTACTAACTTTTGTCTATAGACAGTCTATAGAGAATGAATGGACAAGAATAGAGACTGGATCGACTTTTTTCTATAGATTGTCAATAGAGAGGAAATAGACAACAAAAAACAAACATCTTATCGACTTTTATCTATAGACTGTCTATAGGATGTGAGTAGACAAAAGAAATAGAAATCTTATCAACTTTTGTCTATAGACAGTCTATATATTATTTATCAACGAAAGAACAAAGCTACAGAAAGCCAAAGTTGTCTACAAGAAGTCTTTAGACATTCTACAGACAATCTAAACTAATTTTTGTAAGGGATAGTCTCTACGGGAGCGGTTCAGCAGCATGGGAATTGTGGGCAGTACATGGAATTCCCTAAACTTCGTCCCTCTGGCTTCAAACGGCTTCGGAACTTTGTAAAGTGATCATTTTCGTCGAAGTACACTGTAAAAATATATAAATAAACCCTTTTGATGTTCCCCGACGGCGGGATTCCAACACAGGACCACTAGCATAGAAGCCCGGCATTGAAATCATGCATTATACCACGGGCACGTGCATCGACAGGCGACATAAAAGCCTCTATTGTTTTACTGCGGTGCCTTGAGACCGCTTGGCGCGTTTCGATTTGGCCACATCGACAAGCTGAATCGTTGCAATTAGTAGCGATTGCGTGTGTTCGCGGCGGTATACTGCTCTTCGGAAAGTATAAATTGCTTTGAAATTCACTACAATGAAGGTATGTAAAATCAGCCTCCTTAGTTGTGTCCGTATGATCATTGGAAAATGGAGGTCAATAATATGACTCAGATGTGTAATATCACAAATCGATACGGAACAATATTATCACTTTCCTTTCATACGTAAAAAATGGTTCTGAATGCACTCGAAGCAGAATGTTAAACCCAATAGGTTTTTTGGGCCTTTTTCGGCTGTTTTCGGGGTCACTGGTACATCGGTGGTAGGTCGGATTTGGGCGACGGAAGGCGACGAAACGCGCTGAGGGGAATGGTCGTGCTCCCGCCAAGCCAGTTGCGAAGAGGGAAAAGCTAACACTTCTAATGGAGTGTATGCTAGCCAAACATAACGGAAGGTGTAAGCCAGGGCGACAAAATATTTTAGTAAGGTGGTGTTAGAAGATGCAGTTAGAATTTGCTTTATCGAACATAAAATTCAGGCATACGAGTGCAATAAATACACCAAATTGTAGAGGAAATGTGAGCATATTTTACGGATTTTTATTCGGAGCTTTCAGAAGGTTTCAACAAAAGTTCGGTCACCTTTAGAGGTTGCAGCAAAAAAGGCTGGAATCACACTGATTGGAGTGCCACTCATGCCATCACCGAGGCATCTGTGGGTAAAGTCATGCAGCTGGAACAATATATTATATACAAGATTAAGGAATGTGATAATTACAATGAGCGAGTGTTCTTGAACATATTTACACGTAAAGTTGCGTATGCACCTGAATGAGTGTAGAAGTAGTGGTATAAGTACAATGAGTGAGTGTTCTTGAAATTATTTACATCTGGTAATATTGAGAGTGAACCACCCTTACGGGCTGCGGTTCGATTCTGGGAAATTCCCTGGGACATAATGTGACACTGGAAGCCTATGCCCGCAGGCGTAGCACACCCTGACAACACCGAGCGCCAGGCAGGGGGACCTTCCCAACGCGCAATTGGCACGTTCCCGTTGGGTATGCGTCGGTGGATCGAACCAACCACCTCCCGTAGCCGTGGCGGACGCTCAAACCACTAGGCCACGGCTCGGTGGAAACGTTGTTGTCGCAGGCACTATTTCCCCTACCACATTTCTCTGGTGATTTCATTTCTGTAGTTCAAATCATCTTTGTCATTCGGTTACAGTGAATACAATTGATAAGCGCTGCTATGGCAGCGAAGGTGCATCCAGACCCTGACTGTTTTTATCATCACCAGATGAGATATCAGGCATTGCACACTGATAACGCTGTGGGTTGAGTCGAAGCGTGCGGCAAGCAGACGCATTCTCAGATGTGAGTTTTTTATTTGGGATAGGCATGGAAGCTGCACGGCCGCCATTATCTGCAAATGTCACTATCTGATTGGCTGCTGGGAGGATACTTTTATTCTGAGTTTCTTCCGGGAAATGCAATTATTGAAAATGCGCTCCTCTTAATTATTTTCATTATGAGGTACCGTTATGTGGCGCTGACTAATTTTTGAAGTCAACTGTTTTTCTCGTTCTTGGCAGCTTTATGCTGTATTAGAGCGTTAAAAAAGAAACAGTGCAATATAGTAAGAAAATTTGGTACATTTGTGGAGTGCTACGATCGTACCAATCTTAGTCGATGGCTGTCGAAATATTTTGTGAATATGTCACTGGTAGGCCACTTTTATCAGCGTCATTTAATGTTGTGTAGCGCTTCATTCAGCGGCTGTTGTAGAAATTCTCGACATTGTTTGTGGTGCGAGAAGCTACGCCATATGCAGCAATTAGCGCTAGGCCTTATTATACCAATGGTGTCTGAGAAGCTAGTATGTCGACGCTTTTATGCTGTCGTCCTGGACGACACCACTGCCATGCTTATATAATGCTCCATCACTTTCGGGCGGTGTCGGTATAATTGTTTGAAGCAAACATTATTTTTAAAGAAGTATACGTAGTTGAAGTATTATTGGCATAAGATACCTGCTTTGATGCAATTTTCATATATCTTAATGCTGCGTTTGTATTCTAATCAAGACAAATAACTTCTGGCATCAGTCTTAAGTTATGAAAGAAAACGCACGTATGGCGGCTCGGTGAAATTGATATTGCGGTTGTACCTACGCGGCCAAGGTGAACGAGAAGAGGGAACCTGGCCGCTTGTACTGTGTAGGCAGTCGCGGTGAAGCTATCGGTGATATTTGGCTGCTGCTGGACGAGCTCAGGCAGGAGACAGTTGAGTATGTTTGGCTATTATTAGTCCTAGTATTCAACGTGTGCAGTTTTCCATTGTTGGCTTAATTAATACATTCTGAGGCGAAAAACGAACTTTTCAAAAAAAAAAACGGCAAAGCTTACGCTGGGCCGCGCAAAGCTCGAGACACAGCGAAACTGGCCGATCGATTGCGTCACAACTTAAAAGATACCTGGCATAACGAGAGAGAGAGAGAGAATAAACATATTTAATGTGTAAATGCAGCTTTGGAGAGGCGTCCTCAGTCCAGAATGCCTTGAGCTCGGGCCGCGTCCTGGGCCCTCGCAATCAGCCGTTGCTGATCTTCGAGGTCGGAGCTGGCCAAGGCTCTCTCCCAAAGCTCGTTGGTGTGGTAAGGGTTCGGAAGATTAAGTGGTGCCTCTCTGCAGCCCCTACTATGTGCCTGAGGGACCCGGGCTCTGCGCAGAAGCGGCATTGCGGAGAGAATGTGTAGGGGCTATGAGGTGGTTTCTGGTTGGGTGGGGGAATGTGTTAACATGTAGAGCTCGGAGGAATCGCTCCTGCTTTCTATGTAGTGACTTGTGTGGGGGTGCATATGTTCTGCGGGTTAGCTTGTGTTGTGTGATGTCTTAGTATGAGACTAGAGGTGCATGCGCTCGGTTCAGATTCCTCGGCGTCGGCTCGTGGGTCATATGTCGAGCCACGTGGTTGGCGACCGCGTTCTCGTTGCCAGGAATGCCGTGATGAGCTGGCGGCCAGATGATTATGACTGATCTGGTTGGAGGCTTTTGATTTATTATCTTGAGCGTAGTGGCATGAATTCTGCCGCTAGCGAAGTTGCGGCACACCTGTTGGGAGTCGGTAACTATGACTTCAACCTGTGTTTGGGAGAGCGCGAGGGCTATGGCCGCTTCCTCGGCTTGGAGGGGATTGTATCGGGTGAGCCAAATGCTGCTCCGATGTTCTTTGTTGACGATTACAGTGGCTGTTGTGGCTGCGCGTCTGGGTAAGACCCCGCATCCGTGTAGGCTGTAGAGGGCAAAATCCGTATCGCTTGTATGGCCCGAGCCCGGGCCTCCCTTCGCTGTGCGTGGTGCACTGGGTGCATGTTGCGAGGTAGAGGAGGTACGGTGATGTTGCTCCGGATGGCATGGGGTAAGCTAACAGTCTGAGGCGGCGGATGGCTGAGAGGAGCAGATAGCCCCAGGCGTAAGAGTATGGACATCCCCGCTTCCGTAACCGCCAACCTTGTTCGCTGGCTGGATAAATGTGCCTCGATCAGCTCCTCGGCCGTGTGTGCACGCCTAGTCGTAGTAGGCGTTCTGTGGACGTACTGATCGCCAGGCCCATCGCCGGCATATATGCCTTTCTGATCATTGTGTTTATTTTTGTGAATTCCGTTGCGTTCAGTAGTGCGTATGGAATAGCGTAAGTTATTCGAGACACGACGAAGGCTTGGACAAGCCGAAGCGTGTCCGCCTCCCCCATGCCTCTTGTCTTGGTTGTTATTCGCCAGATCATGTGGGTAACTTGGGCTGTTGTATTCTTAAGCTTGTTAATTAATATTGTGTTGGTGCGATCCGACTGGAAAACCATTCCCAATATCTTTACGCTCTGAGACGGAACGATGGTGTGTCCCTCCAGTTGTATGTTGATAGTGGGCGAGTCGGATGCATACTTCTTTCGCGTGGCATAACGAAGCTCAACTCAGGCATAGTCGCTACGAAGTTCAACGTAGATACAACCAAGTTCAAGCTCGACATAGCTAAGTTCAACCTAGCTAGTACGAAGACGCAGTAATCGGCCAGCTTCGTTGTGTCACAAGCTTTGCGCGGCCTAGTGCAAGCTTTGCCTCCCCATTACGACGACAGAAGAGAAGTGGAATTGCACGCAGGTATGATAAGAGGCCACGCAACCAGTTGTGGAAGATGACGACGAACGCGGGAGCAGTGGCACAAGCCGGATTCATGGCCAATCCCCCGTAGAGGAATGTGAGCATATTTTACGGATTTTTATTCGGAGCTTTCAGAAGGTTTCAACAAAAGTTCGGTCACCTTTAGAGTTGCAGCAAAAAGGCTGGAATCACAGTGATCGAGTGCCACTCATGCCATCACCGAGCATCTGTGGGTAAAGTCATGCAGCTGGAACAATATATTATATACAAGATTAAGGAATGTGATAATTACAATGAGCGAGTGTTCTTGAACATATTTACATATAATGTTGCGTATGCACCTGAATGAGTGTAGAATTGTGGTATAAGTACAATCAGTTAGTGTTCTTGAAATTATTTACCTGGCAATATTGAGAGTGAACCACCCTTACGGGCTGCGGTTCGATTCTGGGAAATTCCCTGGGACATAATGTGACACTGGAAGCCTATGCCCGCAGGCGTAGCACACCCCTGACAACACCGAGCGCCAGCAGGGGCACCTTCCCCAACGCGCAATTGGCACGTTCCCGTTGGGTATGCGTCGGTTGGGAATCGAACCACCACCTCCCGTAGCCGTGGCGGACGCTCAAACCACTAGGCCACGGCTTCGGTGGAAACGTGTTGTCGCAGGCACTATTTCCCCTACCACATTTCTCTGGTGATTTCATTCTGTAGTTCAAATCATCTTTTCATTCGGTTACAGTGAATACAATTGATAAGCGATGCTATGGCAGCGAAGGTGCATCCAGACCCTGACTGTTTATCATCACCAGATGAGATATCAGGCATTGCACACTGATAACGCTGTGGGGTGAGTCGAAGCGTGCGGCAAACAGACGCATTATCAGATGTGAGTTTTTATTTTGGATAGGCATGGAAGCTGCACGGCCGCCATTCTGCAAATGTCACTATCTGAATCGGCTGCTGGCAGGATACTTGTTATTCTGAGTTTCTCTCAGGGAATGCAATTATTGAAAATGCGCTCCTTTTACTTATTTCATTATAGTACCGTTATGTGGCGCTGACTAATTTTTCGAAGTGAACTGTTTTTCCCTCGTTCTTGGCAGCTTATGCAGTATTAAGCCTAAAAAGAACCTGCAATCTAGTAAGAAATTTGGTACATTGGAGTGCTACGATTGCACCACAATCTTAGATAGTTGATCGCTGTTGAATATTCCGTGAATAGTCACTAGTAGGGCCACTTTCATCAGCGTCATTTTAATGTTGTGTACGCTTCATTTAGCGCCCGTTTGTAGAAAATTCTCGACATTGTTGTGTGCGACAAGCTACGGCTTGTAGCAATTAGCGCTAGGCCATATTATACCTATGGTGTCGAGAAGCTAGTATGTCGCCGCTTTTATGCTGTCGTCTTGGGACGACACCATTTCCATGCTTATATAACGCTCGCTTCACTTTCGGGCGGTGTCGGTATAATTGTTTGCAGCAAACATTTATTTTAAAGAAGTATAACGTAATTGAAGTATTATTGGCAAAAGATACTTGCTTTGATGCAATTTTCATATATCTTAATGCTACGTTTGTCTTCTAATCAAGACAAATAACTTCTGGCATCAGTCTTAATTATGAAGAAACGCACATGGCGGCTCGGTGAAATTGATATTGCGGTTGTAAATACGGCCAAGTGAACGAGAAAGAGGAACGTGGGCGCTTGTACTGTGTAGGCGTTCGCCGGTGAAGCTATCGGTTATATTTGGCTGCTGCTGGACGAGCTCAGTCAGGAGACATATTTGAGTATATTTGGCTATTAATAGTCCTAGTATTCAACGTGTGCCGTTTTCCATTGTTGGCTCAATTAATATTCTGTGTGAAAAACGAACTGTTCCAAAAAAACTGCGCTTGGCCGCGCACAGCTTGAGACACAGCGAAGCTGGCCGATCGATTGCGTCACAACCTAAGAATACCTGGCATAACGAAGCTCAACACAGGCGTAGTCGCTACCAAGTTCAACGTAGATACATCCAATTCAAGCTCGACATAGCTAATTCAGCCTAGCTAATACCAGGAGACCAATAGAACGGCCAGCTTCGTTGTGTCAGAAGCTTTGCGCGGCCTAGTGCAAGCTTTGCCTCCGCATTACGACGACAGAATAGAGTGAAATTGCACGCAGGTATGATAAGAGGCACGCAGCCATTTGTGGAAGATGACGACGAACGGGAACAGTGGCACAAGCCTGATTCATGGCCCATCCCCCGTAATGGGTTGTGCTATTTCTATAGTGACCAAACCAAACAAGCGCGAGTACGAGCGCTAACCGACGGGCGGCAGCGAGCCAGCTGAGGAAGACGACCACGTTCGAGCCAATGCTGATGATGATAACTTCGTGAAACGCGCACATTTTACGACTGGATTAAAAAGCTTCACCGTAAAACAGACACACCAAGTGGCAATCTGTCTGCCAACCACACTGATAAATGATACCACTACATCGTGTACTCACTGCACCTCATTTGAAACTCCATAATAATTCTGGTTGCAGCTTGTTGCAATGGCCCTCCCATGAAGCCACCACGTCCGACGAGGAATCGCGTGTCGTAGATTGTCCGTCATAGCCTTTATTTAGGGCTACGTAGCATTTGTGCCACCTTGAAATATCTATTCTAGAGGATCGCTCCTAAATGGGATTCGCAGTGCCCATGTGGGTGTTCGGCCAACTACCGAGTAGCACATACCCAGCGATTCAAGCCCTTGTGTCTTTGCGGTTGACGGCCGACTCCTGGACGCCGAGCTTTAGTTCTTGTGTGTCTTCTTCTTGGGAGTGACCGCTTTCTTGGCCGCCGGCTTCTTGGGTTTCTTGGGCAGCGACGCCTTCTTCAAGAGCATCGACTTCTTTGCTGGTTGGCCTTCTTGGCCGCCCCCTTCTTGAGTGATTTCGTCGGGGACTTCTTGGAAGTGTACCTGGTACTTGCGGACTTCTCGGCTGCCTTGTTTTCTCGGTTGGTCTTCTTCACCACCTCTAGCAATTGGCCTTTTAGAGAGCATCTTTTAGCCGCGCGTTCCTGCGGTAAACGTTGGGCGTCGGCGGCGTAACCGAGCGACCAAGCACAGCGAAAGATGAAAACTAACGCCGACCTCAGCGGGAGATGAAGGCGCGAGGCGGAAAGCGGAGAGGAGCGTGCAGCGGTACCATGAGGCCGCAAGCGGAGGAGGGTATGGTGACGACGTGAGAAGAAAAGCGTAGCGCGGAGACTATGGCTACAAGATTGCGCCAGAGTTGCGCGTATCGTCTGGGAGGTCTGTTAGCTGCGGCGGCTGCTGTTAATCGCGCCCACGCGTCACGCACGCGCTGGCCACACTTCGCTCCGTTTGCAACCTGCCGCGAGAGACAGAGTGTCCGCGCCAGCCAATATATCGCGAAATGAATACACGTAGAGAGCAGCGCTCAAATTTTGCATTAGGAAGTATTGTAATTGCCGGTGATTTTTTTTATTTTAACCTACAGCGGTGCCCACAGCCAGCATGAAGGAACCACTGGCACCCTTGTCCTTGGTCTTTCGGATAAATTGCGACAACTTCTCCACGCCCACCTTGGACGTGGCGCCACCACCATGGGCTTCTTGATGGCCTGCATCGACGACCCTCTGCGCTCCTTCAGCTCTGCGATGGACGCGTTCACCATGGCCGACACCTTGGTGTGGGTGGCCCTGGCGCGGGGCAGGCTGCCTGCTCGGCATTAAAAAAAATCAAAATATTTATTCCAACATTACAAGGCAAATGCAATGTTGAGGATGACAGGTAAAAAGCCTTCTTGAGGCTTGACCGGCCCTGCATCCTATACACTTGGCAGAGCAGTGGTTACAAGGCACAATTTGATCAAAAGAAACTCGTAAACAAGGCAATGTAAGGTTTTAAAGTAAGTTTTAAGAGATAAGTGATATCGAAGATTAATTGAAAAATTATTGAGGGAAGAATGTGTTACATTTTATATTGGAATACCTAAGTATAGGAGCGTAGAAAGCCTTAAATTCTGGAGGGTTCATATTTCCAATATCAATGTCTATGTCCTTGAAAGAATTTAATAACCTCGGTAAATTATTTTCAAGCATCTGTTTGCTATAATTTGTCCTATGTCTTGCAACATTCCATATTTCAGTGCGGCGGGTGGTGTAGGCAGGTACATTGTGGTGCAGGTTGGCGATTTCACAAGGGTAACGTTATGTTTCTTTATACTTAAGTAATACTCCCCGTAGGAGTCTATAAGTTACAGGTCATGAATTTTTCTTATGTGGTACCTATCGAAGAGTGGTGCGGTGTGGTCAGTGTAAGATACATTGGCAATAATACGTAGCGCCCTTTTCTGCATGACAAGTATATTGTTAAGATTTGTTTGTGTGGTAGTACCCCATACTAAATGACCGTAATTGATATGCGAGGCAAACAAAGCATTATATAGCACTATTTTAACAGAAGCAGCCAATCCATACCTAGTGGCCCGATCTAGCAGATAACTTCGGTCACTGGTAGAAATGGGTTAGAAGAATGCTAATCGCCTTAATAAGCCTTGTATGGGCATCAAGAGGTGTCCATTTAAAACAATGAGCCAATAGGAGAACAAAGGAATCGGTGCACTTACATGTCTTTAAGAAGGTAAGCACAGGAAAAACATTTATTTATTTATTTATTTATTTATTTTATTTATTTATTTATTTATTCATTCATTCATTCATTCATTCTATTCATTTAACATTCTCTGAATGCCTGATGGCGTTACAGAGAGGAGGGTGAATCATTATATAGTGCGGATACAGCAGTTTGAAAGCATGAATGAACCGGATTGCTGGCGACCGAGGCGGGGAGGTGGTTCCATTCGGAGGCTGTCTTGGGCAGGAATGAATTGGAGAAAAGGTTTGTGCGGCAAGTTGGTACTTGTACTTTGACGTTGGGGTCGATTCGCGATGAAATGTAAGGGGGTGATACATTAAAGTCATTTTTATTTCTGGTTTAGTATAGTACACTTTTATGAAAGAGTGATAACCGGGCGAGTTTCCTTCTTGATGATAGGTCTGGCAGATGAAGGCTAGTTTCGATGGCAGATACACTGTCACTGCGCGAATAATTGCATACAATGAAACGTGCAGAGCGGTTCTGAATGGCTTCAAGTATGTTAGCTTTGCTGTAGATGGATCCCAAATTGATGAAGCCTACTCTAGTTTAGATCTTACTAACGTTTATATATAATGTAAGTTTGAGGGAAGATGCGCGCGAGAAAAATTGCGACGTAAAAAACCTAGTGTTCGATTGGCGGAGTTTGTCACGTATTCAGTGTGAGTTTGCCACGACAGGTTGTTAGTAATGTGAACACCTAAATATTATAGGAGGGACAGAGGACAGAATAGTGTTAATTTTGTATGAGGATGTAGAAAACAGCACTAATACGAGAAAATTCATCATTTTACATTTTTTAAAGTTTAATTTCATTAACACCACTGGTTACACCACGAAGAAATGGTGTTACGGTCAGATTGAAGTAAAAATGAATCATCTGGGTTAGTTATTTCACGATAAATAACACAATAATCAGCATAAAGACGAATGTTAGACGTCGATTTCTCCAGCAAATCGTAATGTAAATAGGAAATAAAAGAGGCCCAATGACTGAGCTTGATGCACACCAAAAGTTACAAAACAGGTTGGCGAAACGGAATTGTTAGCAGGTACGAATTCAGTTCGTTTGTCGAGAAAGCATTCAATCCACTTAAGTAAATAGGGGTGAATGTTAAGTCTGCTTAATTTCAGAAGAAGGATACGATGGCATACGGTGTCAAAGGCTTTTCAAAGTCTAAAAAGATACAATCAATGAAAGAACCTCGGTCTAGAGATGAGAACAGGTCATTAGTAAACATAACTAGTTGCGTCTCACATGAAAAATTTTTTCGGAAACCATGCTGATATTTACTAAAAAGTTGTTAGATTCAAGGAATAGCACGAGATTAGAGAAAATGATGTGTTCCAGAAGTTTCCCCGGGAATGCTGGTTACCGAAATGGGTCTGTAGTTGATAGCGCATGAAGGATTACCTTGTTTTGGAATAGGCACCACCTTCCCCGCCTTCGAGTCGTTTGGCAGCACACCGCATTCTAAGGACTGCTTAAAAAGTTAGATAAAATGATAGATGGGTGGGTCCCAGTGCTTCAAAAACTCAGCAGTTATTTCATCAGTCCGGTGCAGATACCTTTAGATTCTCGATGAGGTTTGTTATTCCAACCCAGTCAATGATTATGGGATACATCGTGGGAAACACGAGGTTATTAATTACGGGTGATAAAAAAAGACTGATCATCAGAAAACGAACATTTAAATACGTTATGCAGAGCAACACAGCACATATCAGATGGTATGACATACCCGTCTCATCAAATAGTTTGATATCATGTTTCGGTTTGCCGTTAACGACTTCCCAATATTGCGCGGTTTATTTCGAAGCAGCGACGGAAGAGTGCTTGAAAAGAAATTGCGTTATTATCGTAGCCAGAGTGTAAAGATAATTTTTGGTGAAGTCGTCTATGGCAGCCTTACTTACGGCCACTACACTGTTGTATTTCCTGAAAACCAAATGAGGACCGATAAGTCGACAAAGGGGCCGCTGTTCTACTGGAGCGACACAACGAGTGATGGCCTGAACGTGACCGCCACTTCCGACGCCCCAACGTGGCTGCGGGAGCGACTAATTCACCTTGTAGGAGTATCGGCGTCAAAAGTACGATGGCGTAGTAGGCAGATAGGAGCATCGGGGAGCACTAGGGAGCCCACATGCAACGCTGTTGCATGTAGGCTCCCTATAGAGTACAGTAACAGTCCCGTGACACGACCGCCTGATGCGTTACGTGAGGTGAAGGTTTATACTCGAGCTCTCACACCATTCGACGTACGAGGGGTCTATTTGCTGGCTGTTTTTAATGATGATTTATCCCCGACGACTTGGTCATACAATCAGGACATTCGCTGCTGTTTTCACCATCACTGCCGTACAAACTCCGAAGTGACCTCCAATGTGGAGCAGGTAAAAGAACGTTTGGTACACAGAAATTTCCAATAAATTATAATGGGGTTCGATATCTGTGTACAAGGTAACGTCTACTTGCTGGTTAATAATGTTTACATTGTATTTAGGGACTGCGCTTCGCGACAAGTATTCGGCACTCCGATGACGGTTGCGTTGGTGACTGATACCGTACAAGCAACCGCAGGCCGCTGCACTAAAAAGGCCGCGAAACTCGCCTAACAGCTGCGCTATATAGGGCACTATTCGTGGCGAGGTGAAATGTACACTATTCGTCACGCGTTGAAATGTACACGGTGGCGCTTGAGCGTCAACGATTTAGCCCGATTATATGCTTGTGTTAGAGCAAGGCTTGAATACGCCACGGTTATTAGGAACACACACAATAAAGGACACAACACAATTCCAGCATGTTCGGATAAAGGTAGTGCGGTATTTTGAATACGTACGGAAGACATGGCGTGCCCAACTCCTTAATGCGTCAGCATGGCATTTCTTCACTGGTCTCTCCCGAAAAATGTAGTCGCATTTCGTCTCTGGATAACTGTCTTACAGGTAATATGAAACTTGACTTCCTAACATGCGTAAAGCCCCCCAAGAGCTAGGAAAACTAGGCTGGCTCCTGAAAGTGCAATGGTGCCAATTTCCAACTAGGCAAACCTATAAGCGTTCGGATCCGTTCCTAAAACTGCCTCTTGAGAGGAATGAATTGCATGCAAGTATCTTTGATGATAATGCTAATATGCACGAATAGGAGTGTGGCTTTTACGGCTTGTGAATATGCTGCCGTAGTGTAGGGGTAATTATTCACATTTGGCACCACTTTTTGATGCCTGTGTGTCATTTCCCCTTGCTCTCTTTTGTACGTTAAAAGGCTCCTCTTGCATGTACCATTGTAATGGTACGCAGCATGTATCAAGTAAACTAAATAAATAAGTATAAATAACATTGTTTCATGACAGCCAGCCATGGTGCTGTCAAGAGAAAACACAGCATGTAATGTACAGAGCCCTACTGACAGGGTTATGTAGCACTGCCAGAAGCGGACGGCCTTCCACATGTGCCAATAGCACTGTCACCCTGCTATATCGGCGCATCATCATTAGCCTATTTATGTGCACGGCTAGACGAAGACAAAACCGAGTGGTCTCCAATTCTTGTGCAGCGCTAGCTGACTCCACCTTATGCCCGCAAACATCCTGATTTCATCACAAGCGCATAATCTCGGTCATCTTCAAGGGCGCTTCTCTTCAATTAGGACCCATTCTCGCACAGTAATAGACCACTGGTAAACTGCCCTATACATACTAAATATCCTCCACTAGAATAATTTTCCCCCTCTTATTGTCAACTATAGGGGAATAATGACACCTGGTGTTTTGAGCTAGCAAACAATCATCATTGCATGCCCAACAAAAACGGCGAAGAAGACGACGAAGTCGAAGATCCCGCGCCAGCTGGAGAACCGTCCCTTCGTGTCTGGCATTCTTCGTGTCTGGCTGCTGGTACTGTTGATTGCTCTTGCCTTAGCGCGTGAGATTATCAGTGATGAACGATTGTCTGTGTAACTGTGCAAAGTGTGAACTTGTCCCTTCCTCCTCTTCAATCCCCTTCGTACATCCTCCTCTTTCAATCCCCTTTCCCAGTACAGTGGAAACGTGTTGTCGGACGCATTGGTGTGATGGAGAAGCTCCCACCGCTCCATTACCTGTACGTTCGTAGTGATTATGTTTTCTCCCCATTGTTGCATTTATCACCTTACTCCTTTTAGGCAATTTCTTGTCCTATGGCTTACTCTAAATCATGTTCTTGGTAAAGTGCTAGCGTACAGCCAGGAAGCCAGATAAAAAAGTTACGGGCAGCTTCCCACTATTGGTGCGAAGACTGGGCAAACAGCGGAGCTGGCTACACCACCTAGATTTATCTCGGTTCGGCCAAGTATTTTCGAGGTTATGCTTCGAGACTCGGCCACGTTTAGCGCAAGATTACCCCGGAATCATAGCCAGCCCAAGGAGCAACGAACACTCGGTCATTAAAGTGACGCTCAAACGCTATTGCTCGGTTTCGCGGGCTCGTAACTCCGAATCCTATGCGAATCGCCGACGTTTCGCCGCGTCTCTTTTTCGGCGAAACGTCGGCGATTCGCAGAAGATACGGAGTTACGAGCCCACGAAACCGAGCAAAAAAATTTGAGCGTCCAGAAGCGCCCAGATATTTAATGTTCGATTGTTCGTTGCTCCTTCGGCTGTCGATGATTCCGGGGCTACCTTGCTCTAGAAGCTCCAGATCGAGAACCTTTTAGCAATATCACTGACTTCCTCCCTCGGTAAACTCTACGAACGCTTCATCACTAGCCTCGTGCAAAACTATCGCGAGCGGAATGACCTTCCGCATTCAATGTACGGATTCCGGGCATAACTTTCGACCCAGGATGTACTGCTCAACTAAACGAAGAAGTCACTGAAACCGCCCCATAGCAAGGACAAAACATCATTCTAGCCTTGGACATCAGGATGCCTTTGACAATGTGACCCATAAAGCCATTCTCTACGGGCTCGCTGTCCACTACTGCGAACAGCGCACCTACAATTATGTTCACGCACTCCTGTCGCACCTAACGGCCACGGTCGGTCTAGGCTCGATCCGAGCAAACATCATGAAGGTGCCGAACGTGGCACTCCACAGGGCTCAGCGATCTCCCTGATACTGTTCACCGTAGCCATGGTTGGTCTTCCGCACGAACTCCATCGCAGCGATGGCATCCATCACGCAATGTACACGATGACATCACAATCGGGAGTACCTTGGAGAAAAACAACCTAACTTGCAGAAAGCAGCCACCTACGTCGAACAATACGTACAGGCACGTGGCCTGGTCTGTGCAACCGAGAAATCTGAGCCCCTCCAAATCTGGCAACACAAGCTTCCCTCCCCCCCCCCCCCCCCCAGGCGGCGCAGGAGGACCCAGGCTACAGCCGTCGCGTTCTGGTCGCCGGCCAACAAATGCCAGAGAAAACCACCATCCGTATATTGGGAATGTGGATCCAGTCAAACCGCCATGCAAATCACACCTTCATTTTCCTCCGCACTACCACACTGCAGGTCGACCGAATGATATCCCGGCTCGCCACTCGACGCCAGGGTATGCGAGAGCAGGACACCCTGAAACTCATACGCAGCTTCGTCGATGGTAGGATGACATAGTTTGCCCTATCAACGGCTTACCAAAGGCGAACAGGACCAATTGGAAGCCATGCTCCACAAGTCCTGTAAGGCGGCAGTGTAGCTACCCCAGGGTACTACCACGACCAAGCTCCTCGCATTTGGTCTCCACAACACCTATGAAGAACTTTGCGAAGCGCAACTCGCCACGCAGCTGCAGCTAGTTGCACAAACAACAACGGGCTACGCACTACTCCGACACCTCGGCTATACCGGCCAACTCCATGAAGCAGTTCACCGCAAAACCATTCCAGACCACCTTCGTATCACCTATAAGTGATACTTATAGTTCGGCGCCGTTGGGCCATCTTGACAGTCCGAGCGTATGTTTAATAAGCAAGGCTTTATATACATGTCTGGATTGGGAGAGGGCAACACCGATATAACCTGTACTTATCGGCACGTGTAGTATATGCCTATATCACCCGATACATTCCTCTTTCGTTTCAGAAAACAAAAACAGAACAGTTAAAAGTTTCTATCAGAAGGTTACCAAATATAACAGTGTACTGAACCGGCAACGTTCATTGTACGCCGCTTGGAGGCTGATCACGACACCTCCACAAACTTTCTGTCATAGGTCAACCGTTGTGGTGGCTGCCGTCGTCTTGTCGAGGATCTCGATGCTGCTGTGGTACTTGCTGCATTGGGTGCATGAGGATAGGCGGGTCCACCAGTGCAATTAGCATAATTAGCATTTTGTTCGCCGAAGTCCTCATCGCTGTCGGAACGTGTACGCCTTCGGAAGGTTTCGCCGGTCGGCAGTAGGTGCTGGCGGTTGCGGCGGGGCACCCTTCCTTCCTGTGTGACCACGTGATATGATCTGGGAGTGTTGCACGGCTCGAGGACTTGAGCTTTGGTTGCCCATGACCCTGTTTTTACCGGAACGGTGTCGCCTGTTCCCAGCGGCACTAGTGTCCTCTTCCAAGAGTTGTTTGGCGATGTTTTCGGACCTGTAGTTCTGGAACGGCCCTGACATGGCAGCATCGTTCGCAGTCGCCTTGTTTCGCATCAGTAGTTTTTTTTAGAATGCGCTTAACAACGTGTACCCCTTTTTCCGCGAGACTATTTGACTGAGGGTATCCCGGGATTGAAGTGACGTGTTTGAAAACGTATAATCGAGAAAATGCCGCGAAGTCATGACTTGTGAACTGGGGGTCATTATCGGTACAAAGTTCAACTGGTACGCCGTACCTGCGAAGATTGCACTTGCTGCTTCTATGACGGTTCTCGAAGACGTGTCTTTGAGCAACTCCACCTCGGGAAAGTTGGAAAGCGCGTCGTAAACGCACAAGTATGCTCTACCGCCGTATTCGAAAAGGTCAGGCCCTGGACGGTACCATGGCTGGGGTGGCGCCGGGCGCATCACAAGGGGCTCTGTTGGCTGTTTATAGGCGTACTTTCGGCATGCTGCACATTTATAGTTGAACATTTCTATATCTTGATTCATTCCAGGCCAAAAAAACAAGCTCTCTGGCCCTCGCTTTGCATTTGTTGACACCTAGCTGGCCTTGGTGAATGCGTTATAGCATTTCACGCCTCATAGTAGCGGGTAGTACCACCTTAGAGCCTTTCAAAAGTACTCCTTTAACTTGGGATAGTTCTACTTGAAATGGCTTCCATTGACCCTTTATATCCTCTCCGGACTCTAGCTTCTTCAGTACTTCCTTAAGCAGTTCGTCCCTCTCTGTTTCTGCTACCAATCGCTTCCAAGTCTGGTCACTCACTAATGAAGACATCACACTTACTGCGTGGACTTCTGCGTCGTCGCTGTCGGTGTCACCCGCTTGCCTGCTTGTGGCTCTCGAAAGCATGTCGGTGAGGACAAGCTGGATGGATGGATGGAAAAACTTTATTATTTATCGAGGGAAGGGTAAAGGGGAATAAGGGAAGTGGTTGGGTGAAACGGAGCTGGTGGGTGGGTTCTTAGTCCAGGACACCAGTGATCTTTGCTACCCTCTGCGCCTTGTCCAAGAGGCATCTTTGGGCCTCCAGCTCCGGCTGGGCGAGGAGGAGCTCCCACGGCTCCCTACTGTAGGTAAGTATGTGACGCGAGTTTGGTTCCTCTGGTCTATTCGTGCATTCCCACGTCACATGTGGTAGTGACGGCCATGCACCACACCATGGACAAGCGCCGACATGCAGTGTGGGATTCATGTGGTATGCTCTTCCTAAGTGGGGATAGGTGTGTGTTTGTATTCTTCTCTATGCGCGGGCTTCTTGTACCCCCAGTTGCCAATGCGGGGGGGGGGGGGGGGGCAAGGCACTTGTGCGGCGTTGGTGCTCGAGGGTGCCTCGGGCCGATATTGGGCTACCTTGGCAAGGGCTGTGGTTCTCTGCTCGGTTTCTGAGCTTTCGAGCTAGGGAGTGTGCCCTTTCATTGCCTGGGATGCCCTCATGTCCTGGACACCATATGATTGCATGTTGTTCTTGGAGTGCGTCGCCTATGATTCTTAGCGCGATTCGTGGCAATCTGCCTTGCATGTACGTTCTGCATGCTGCTTGAGAGTCGGAGATAACCAGTGCCGAGTGCCCGGCGCTGTCGCTGTGTTTGACTGCCATCGCGAATGCTGAAGCTTCGGCAGTGGCTGTGCAAGTTGTTTTTATTGAGGCCGTTATATCGGCTCTTTTTCGCTGTGTGTTGCGAACTGCTACTATCACGTGTCCTCTGGTGGTCTGAGCGGCGTCTGTGTATTGCACTTCTTGACTGTTCCCAAAGCTTTTGATGAGTTGCTTGGCTCGGGCTTGTCTTCTGCCTTTGTGGTATTCAGTATTCATGTTCTTTGGTATCGGTGTGGCTTGTATTTGCTTCCTGATGTGGCTTGGGATCTGGTGGATTCGGTCACTGCAATATTGCGGTCTCACCGGATATCTTAGTTCAGTCAGTAGTTGTCCTGCTTCTGTGAGACATAGGCGCTCTATCTGATTTATCAGAACTGCTGCCTTGAGCTCTTCAAAGGTGTTGCAAACTCCTGTGTCGTGAGTACTTTAGTTGTACCGCCTAGGCTGCCACCGGTAATCCTAGTGCCGCTTTGTACGCGCCCTGTATGATCTGATCCACCGTCCTTGCTTCTGTGCGATTTAAGTATGGATAGGGTAGAGCGTATGTTATCCTGCTCATGATAAAAGCTTGAACGAGTCGTATTGTTTCGCTTTCGTGAAGGCCTCTCCCCTTCTTTGTGATTCTTCCGATTAGTCTTGCTATTTGCTTCATTGTCGTTTTCAGGGTCGCGATAGTGTGATCCGCTCGCCTGTTGCTTTGCATCCAGAGGCCCAAGACATGAATCTTGTTCCTTTCTGGAAGCATGCTGTTTTCTAGTTGTAGGTGCAGGTTTGGCCTGTTCTGGTAGTTTCGTCCATGGACTCTGATCAATTCGGACTTTTCTGGTGCACAGGCCATGCCGTATTCTGCCACGAAGTGTTGGACAGTGTTGATGGCTTCTTGCAGGGTGCATTCTTTGTGTCCCAACGAGCCTTTGTGCCTCCATAAGGTGATATCATCCACATAGAGCGCGAATTTGAGGCCTTCGATTTGATGTAACCTTGCTAAATCGTTCATGCCAATGTTAAACAATAATGGCGAGAGTATAGCTCCCTGTGGACTTCCTTTGTTGGGGAGGTTTAGCTCGGGTGATCGTATATCTTCCAATCCTATCGTGGCAGTCCTGCCAGTTAGGAAGGATTTGACGTAGTCTAACGTTTTCTTTCCACACCCCATTTTTTCTTGTTCTTCCATGATGAGCTTATGAGACATAGTGTCGAATGCGCTCTTTAGGTCTAACGCCACCACTATGTTTTCTTCTCCAGTCGCGACGTTGTTAATTGTACTTCGTCTCTGAGTCTGAGAAAAACTTCCTGTCTCGCAAGATGTTTGCGGAATCCACACCCCGGTATCGGGGTGTGGCTTCAGAATGAAGCCATACATGTACAGTGACAGGAGGTTCTGTCTTTCGATATAATCGGTCAACCTCGTGAGTGTCACTTTCTCAAACAGCTTCCCGAGACATGACGTAAGTGAGATTGGCCTCAGGTGGTGAATAGTTTTCTGTTTTCCTGGTTTAGGAATGAGGACTATGGTTGCTTCCTTCCACATGCTGTGGAATCGTACCAGTTTCCCATATGTCCTTGTTGAAGTAGTTGATTAGTCGTACGAGTTGATCATTGCTGAGGTTGCGCAGAATTGCGTTGGTGATGCCGTCCTCTCCGGCTGCTGTGTTTCGTCTGATGTCCTGTGCCACTGCATATAGTTCCGCAACCGTAACGGCCGCATCTAGAGGATCGTTTGTTGGCCCTTTGTAGTTCAGAGATTCAACGCTATCACTCACTGTTTTTATGTACTTGTCCCTGAGGGCTTGGATCAGTGTATCGGTGTTACTTTTGTACTCACCTACTAGGGTGCGTATTGTTCTCGTTGTTGCCGTTTTTGCAAAGTCCGGGTCTATCATACTACGTAAGATAGCCCATGTATTAGCAGTGGATAGCGTCCCTCTTAATGAATCGCAAAATTGAAGCTAATTTTCCGCTTGCAGCTGTCTGGCATACTCATTTGCTTGTTCCGTTACGCTTGCTATTCTTGCCCTAAGTTTTCTGTTCGGTCTCTAGTTTTTCCAATGCTTGGTTAAGCTGTGCCGTCCCTGCCACAGGTGCAGCAGGTGTGGGTCGACTGCAGGGGTTTTCGCGTTAATTGATAAGTTTCTTGTTGTGGCTTTGTGCGCGACTTTGAGTTCCTTTGCCCAGTCCTCGGCAGTGTTGGGGGGTGTTGTGGACACTGGATATTTTCTGTACGCCGTCCAGTTAGGGACTTTGGCCTGCTTTGGTGCGTGTTTAAGCCGGGGTGTGGTCATTGAATAGCTAATAACATAGTGGTCAGTACCCAGATTTTTGTCTAAATTCCTCCATTTTCCATCCGCTATGTTTAGCGTGAAGGTTAGGTCGGGGTAGGTGTCCCCGCACACGCTATTTCTTAGTCTAGTGGGTGCTAGTGGGAGGGTTGGTAGCTCTAGATCATATTTGTCTGTAATTTCTATCAGGATTCTGCCTTTGGGCGTATCTCGTCGGTAACCCCAATTTGTGTGGGGAGTGTTGAAGTCCCCTAGGACTATAAATTTGTCTTTTACTTCTCGGTGGCCGAGTGCGTATTCAAGAATATCCGCAAACTCTGGTGGAACCTCCTTGGGAGGGCTGTATATCTTGCAAATAAAGGTGTTTGCTCTCCCTTTATCCGTTGTGTGTATTTCAATGATTTGATGCTCTGTTGTGCATTGAGGGGCATAGTGTGCGCTGACCGCTATCCTTTTGTGCACTAATGTAGCAACCCGCGGGTATTGCTGATTCGTAACTGTGTAACTTGACTGTCCCTCAGCTTGATTGTCCTCTTCCCTATTTCTTGGAGGCATATAATGTCACGTTTGCTGATGGCTGAATGTATTTATAACTGTAGCGCTGCCGCTCTTCTTTGGAAAGAGCGGCAGTTCCAGTGCCATATCTCAGCGTTGTCTGCGGTTGTGGGCCTTTTACTGGACATTGTTGATCACACTTTCGACGTCCGTCGAGTCCGATATTATACAATTTTTGGCTTTTCTCGCCCACGGTGCGTTGGGGTTGCTATTCGCTCTTATACGTAGTGGCCTTTGCCAGGCTAGCGTTTCTTCTACGTATCCTTTAATTCCATGTAAATCAGCGTATAATTGTTGTTGGAAGTTTTGGATGCTTTGCATCTGTTGTACTAGGAGTTGTAGTGATTTGTCCATAGAGGGCGTCGCTTTCGTGTGTTCTTATTGTTGTGACGCATGTGTGGGCTTTACTTGTACCGCCTTAGTTGTGAGTTGGCTTTTAAGTGTGGTGATTTCCAGTCTAAGTTCTTCTAAACTTAGCTTGAGTTGTTTGTTTTCGAATACCATTTTTTGGTATTCTGGGTTGAATGTTATGGGAGCAGTGGTAGAAACCATAACCGCCCAGCTGACCTTCTTGTTGGTGGGTTCCTTCCTCCTTGTTGGAGTGGACGATCTTTGCCTGGGCTCTGTATCAGTGGGTTGGCGTTTGGAAGTGGGGTAGACTGAAGAGTCAGAGTCCTTATCTCGTCTTCTTCGTCGCTCTCTTGATCCAAATCGCTCTTGCTGTGGCGATGCCGCTTGTAGGTCTTCCTGTCGCCTTAATGGTGGCCAGTCGTCGTCTTTCGTATCGTCCGTGTCGTACAAACGTGGATTTGGTGGAGATTGCTTGCTCGAAGCTTTGGATTTTCTGGATGATGATTTCCTGCGGCTTTTTGAACCGTTTCTTGCAATCCGTCGAGCCGGCAAGATGCTCCTCTCCACAAGTGGTGCAGGTGCGTTTACATTCGTGCTCCGGCTCTGGCTCTTTAGTGCCGCATCTGTTGCATACTGAGGTAGGAGGTTGAGGGCACATGTCCGTCCTGTGGCCTGTTTGTATGTACGCCTTGCAGAATTGGACGGTATTCTTGAATGGGTAACAGGGAATTTCTCCTCCCATGTAGTAAACAAAGCGTGGTATCATGGGGCCATAGAAAGTTATAACTGCTGTCTTTGATTCACCGAGCATGCGTGCTCGTAGTATCTCCACTCCTTGCGTTCTGATGCGCAGGTTGGCGTGGACTGTTTCCGGACTCGTGTGCGGTGACAATCCATGTACGACGCCGTTCTTTGTGTCTTCTCCGGCCGTCACGTAAGCCTTTACTGCGTGTTGTTTGCCGTTGATAACAAGCGTCGTTATCTTCCTGACTATATCTGCTACCTCTTGTTTGGGGATAGATATGATAAAGATGTTTGATTCTGGCTTTAGTCGTAAAAGGAAGTGTTCCCCTCTCACCTTCATTTGCGTGGCCATGATGACCGCTTCGGAAATCTGCGGTGCCGTCAACTCTTTGATTGGTAGCCCTTGATGTGGTCGGACTATTATTTTGAACTCTTGCTTTGGTAACGGAGGTAGTCTGTTTGCTCGTGACTTTTTCTTCAACGGCGGTTTCTTGAGTGGTCCGAGGGGCTGGCTCGACGAGTCATAGCCACCCATTGCTCCCGCGGTTTCCCTTCCAGCTCTTGCTAGAGACTTCTTCTGGCGAATGGTTAACACCGTTTGCCAGTCTCCTTTGTCCTCGTCTTGCTCGATGCGTGTGGTAGGCGTATCGGTGTCGTGTGGGATGATGTCATCCCCTTCGTCGGTGTCTTGGCACTCCATTTGTTCCCCGTCCAAGTCTGAGAGCGCGGCTTGTGCTTTTAGTCGTTCGAGCGAGCTTGTAGCTTCAGCATAGCTTGGTTCAGGCGTGTCCGTCTTAGCGTTCGCCGCCGTCGGCGTCGCAGCTCCGGCTGCAGCCGGGGTCGCCATCTGTCACGGCAGCGCGCCAGGCGTCTCCCGCGCAGCGGCCGACGCCAAATCAGCCTAAGTGTTAGCAATCCGCACACGTGTGGCGGGCACGTCCAGGCCCGTATTTACGAAAAGGCGAAGAGCTCACCGGTAACAGTAGTGTCGGCAGAGTCCTTAGCTGTTCCCGAATCACGTATCCACCACGAAATTCAGCACATCGTAGGAAAAACTGGTCAAAAGGTGGAAAATCGCGGAGCTCCATGCAGAGCCAACCGCTCTGCTCGGCTCCACCTCGGCGTCAGGACAAGCTGCTTCCCTGGAATGAATTGCAAGTCAAGGTCATAACGCAGCAGACGTAGAAAAAAACGCTGTAGCCTTGGCGGCATATCGTCTATTGGTTTTCGAGCGATGACAATCAAGGACCGATGATCGGTCTCTGCAGTTACTTTGCGGCCGTATATGAAGTGATGGAATCTTTCGCAGCCATACAGCAAAGCTAATGTTTCCTTTTCGATTTGTGAATATCGTTGCTCTGTTTCGCTGAGCGCTCGTGACGCGTACGCGACCGGTTTCCACGTGTTATTGTGGCATTGCAACAAAGCAGATCCAAGCCCGTTTCGCGACGCGTCACACGACACTTTAGTTTAACGCTGAGGATCAAAGATAGATAGCAAATGTGCTTTGCTCAAATTGTCGCATAACTGCTTCCATTCTTGATCGTGGTCAGCTGTCCATTCGAAAATGCAGTCGTTTTTGATCAGACCCCTCAGTAGTGTTGTTCTTTCAGCGAGCGACGGCAAGAACTTGTCGAAGTAATTGCCGACGCCCAACATTCTTTGCACCGCAAGCTTGTCCACAGGTGTTGGCAGTTGCAACATGCAATTTATCCAGGATGGGCTTGGCCTGATGCCATTTTTGTCAATTACGTCCCCGAGAAATTCTATCTTTTCGACCGCAATCGTGCACTTTTCTGGGTTGAATGTTAGACCGGCACGTTCAGCTGCTCGCAGCACCGACCTTAGGCGTTCATTATGCTCTTCTATGGATGCACCCCAGATAAGCACGCCATCAACGTACACTCTGATTCCGAAAATTTCTTCAAAAATTTCATTCAACGTTCACTGGAAAACGTCTGAAGCAGATGCTATACCAAAGGCTAAACGGATAAACCGGTAGCGGCCGAATAGTGTTGCGAAGGTACAAATTCTGGAGGTTTCTTCATCTAGAGGGTTCTGGTGAAAGCCAGAGTTTGCATCCAGGCGCGAGAACACTGTCGCGCCAGCGAGATCGGCTTCTATATATTCTTGCGAGGCATTACGCAATGCTCTCGTTTTAGGCACTCATTTATGATTCGTAGATCGATGCACGCTCGGATTTTCCCGTCCTTGCTTCGAACAATAACGACAGGACTCCTGTTGGCTCAGTCATTTTCGTGATAATGCCTGCATGTTGCATGCGGTCCAGTTCCATCTTGAGGGGTTCCTGTAAGGCCACTGGAATACGCCTTGCGGCCTGGACGACGGTAATGGTGCCATCACGCAACACCGTCTTGTATACTCGTTGCACGCACCCGGTTCCGGTAAACAGATGGCGAAATTCATTGAAGATGCGTTCAGGGCTGCTCTTAGATGCACTGTGTACATGCGGCACAAGTCCCATGAGTTGGCATGCTTGAATTTGGACAATCGCTTGACGCCCCTTCCGGACGACGAAAAAATCGAGTACTGAGGTCGAGTCATTCAGTATGACTTCGGTACGTATGACCCCGATGTGGTGAATTGCACTTCCTCCATACGAACACAACACCGTGCTACTTGGATTCAGCGGCGGTTTAGGGCGCATCTTGAGGTATCAGCGCAAAGGCAGCAAATTTGCTTGTGCTCCAATGGCGACTTTTAAGTTTACTGGCACGTTCTTAACTTGTACTCACACCATCCAGTCGCGTCGACTATTTACTAGATTTGACACGTCCAGAATGTCAAAATTGTCTTCGGAGCCAAGGAGCTCGTGAACTTCCGTGGAGGCTTTGCAGCATTTGGCGAATGCATGGATCACTCGTGAAATCGTTCATCTCAAACGTAGAATAGAGCGCAAATGCTAGTATAAGCTACCTCAGAATACCGAATTCCGCTCTTTAAGGGATGCTTTACTCATCAAACTACGTCACGCCTGCGACAAATTCCATAACCAGACTATGATTACTTTCTTAAAAAAACTCCCCAGACATGTTTTGGCGTTTTCTGTCCAACTCTAATCGAAGTGTTCAGCAGCTACGAATTCTTCTTCTTTCTGGGGTTTTACGTGCCAAAACCAGTTCTGATTATGAGGCACGCCGTAGTGGAGGGCTCCGGATTAATTTTGACCACCTGGGGTTCTTTAGCGTGCACTACAACGAGCAGCTAAGAATAAACAACTGCATAAATTCTAATCTTAATGATATCATCAATGAATTAAATAACACATTTTATAAAGCATTCACTATACCCTCAGTTCTCAGCGCCCATGATAAATCATATACACCTTCTGCATCTCAATCAATTCCTAACTTTTCAATGAGTTGCGGAGGCATTCTTTCTATGCTCCTTAATATTGACGTAAAAAATCGCCTGGAGCAGTTGGTTTGCCTGACAACTTTCTTCGACGCTTCTCCGAACTAACTTCTGAATTCCTATACATTATTTTAATGCATCCCTTAAACAGAGCTCAGTACCAAAAGATTGGCTCATGGCCAAGGTAATACCGGTGTTTAAATCAGGTGATAATCTTATTCCTAACAATTACAGACCTATATCCCTCATAAGCACATGTTGTACGGTCTTCGACCATATTATCGCTAATCACATATCTAGCCACCTGGAAGCGAATTACTTTTTCGTTGATTTTCAGCATGGCTTCCGTAGGAAGTTTTCAACCTCAACTCAATTGTTCTCTATTGTACACGACTTTGCCAGTGTCATAGATGACCGCCTGCCGATTGACGCAATATTTCTAGACTTGTCAAAGGCATTTGACCGTGTGCCACATGCAAATATAACTGAAATTCTTAATTCAATTGGACTACCAGGAAATATAGTGCATTGGATTCAGGTTTACTTAGAAAATCGTGTTCAGTTTGTGGAAATTGATGGTGTGAAATCTAATAGCCTGCCTGTCTTATCCGGGGTACCACAGGGGTCAGTGTTGGGACCACTGCTGTTTCTTATCTATGTAAAGGATATTGCGAAAAATGTGGATCCTAATGTCAAGGTGAAATTGTTTGCTGATGATTGTGTCATTTATTCTGCGGTCAGAGGTTCTTCATGCCAGGATACACTTAACAGTAGTTTTTGCAAACTCGCGGGCTGGTGCGACGACAGAGGAATGCAAATAAACTTTTCCAAAACAGTGTCAATGACAATGAAACGAAAACCGCTACTTTATACTTACCACATTGGCAATCGGAACCTTGAATCTATTACCTCTGTTAAATACTTAGGCATAACAATTAACAGCAACCTTAAATGGGACACCCATATTTACAGCAAATGCAATAAAGCATTCAAAAAGCTAAAGAAGTCACCTTCATCTGTCAAGCTGCAAGCTTATCTTTCCCTCGTTCGCCCAGTCCCAGAGTATGCTTCAATAGCGTGGGACCCGTACTGCAATAAGGAAATTGATAAACTTGAACGAATTCAGCGCCTGGCTGCAAGGTTTATTTGCTCCGATTACAAAACACCATCATCAGTTTCTGGTATGTTACGCCAACTTGGACTGGATCCGCTCCATGTGCGCCGTAAAATCGCCAGGTTGAATTTTTTTTACTCATTGTTTCAAAATCAAACAGGTTTAGCAAATGCCACATATATTACCCGTGCTCCACACAGGTCGTCACGTATTTTTCATTCTGAAGTAGTCCAGTCATACTTTGCCCGCACTAAAATCTTTCAGAAATAATTTTTTTTCCACTTACGAGTGAATAATGGAATCACTTACCGGAATTTGTTGAATGCAAATCTTATCTTTCGTTTGAAAAACTGCTAAAAAACAATCTTTTGTAAACCCTCTCCTGCTTGGGCAGCATTGCTGCCTGCAGCACTGCGTAAATAAATAAATAAATAAATATAAATAAATAAATAAATAAATAAATATAAATAAATAAATAAGAACAAATAAATAAATAAATAAATAAATAAATAAATAAATAAATAAATGGTTACGCCATGGCACTTCCTGCACATCTGCCCGAAGGCTGGACATCTTCGTGGTGCATGCCTGCGCCTACACTTTGACACTTGGAAAGGGGGGTTCTTCTTTTAGTGGAAAAGGTTTGAGATTGGGAGCCACGCTTACCGCATCTACTTGCTTATGTTCGCTTGCCCAGATTTCTTGATGCGCTGCTGCTGTTTCCACGGCATTTCATACCAGCTCTGCCTTTTGCAGGGTTAAGTTGTTACCCCTTAACAGCTTTTCTAGAAGTTTGCTGTCTATGGCCCCGTACACGAACTCGTCCCTGATCATCGACTCCTTAAGGCTGCCAAAGTTACACGCTCCTGCCTGAGTCCTCAGATCCCTTACAAAATGTTCAAAGGGTTCTCCTGGCGTCTGAATCATTGAACGAAATACATAGTGTTCGTGCACTTTGCTACTCTGTCCTGCAAAATATGCATCGAACTGCTGCACGACTCCTTTGTAGTCGCTGTTATCCTCATTTTGCTAGTAGTCAAACGTATTAAACATCTATATAGCTTCCTCACCTGCGACGCTTAAGACGAGCGCTGTCTTCGTTGCTTCCGTTCGAGGTTTCGCACTGGGCTCCGACGCCGTCAAGAACAACTCGAAGCGCTGCTTGAGTAGCTGCCAGTTCTTGCTGATATCCCGATTAGTACGTAGTGGGGGCGGTGGTTTCAAGAAATTCATGCTGTACTTGTTTAAGTGCTAGCTTCGGTTAACTTCTGACACCATGTATCGTTCGGCGCCGTTGGGCCATCCTGACAGTCCGAGCGTAACGGGAAAAATCCTGTTATGTTTATTGAGCAAGGATTTATATACATGCCTGGATCGGGTTAGGCTAACACCGATATAACTGGTACTTATCGGCACGTGTAGTACATGCCGATATCACCCGATACAATAAGGTCGCCCCATCCTCCGCAATATGGACCCCCGACTACATCAGGGACGGCGGGAAGCCAGAGTGGGTGCCCTCGAACGAGAGCAGGGGCACAAGAACATCACATACTATGTTGACGCCGCCAACTACGATCGCATCAACACTAAGGCAGTAACCGCAGTTCTGGACAGCACACTTCAAGAATTGACCAGCGCCCCCATACGATGCCACAATATCACCGAATCCGAAGAAACAGCCATTGCGCTCCCTCTTGCCCCCGGCTACAGACAGAGACAATCGCTCACAGTTCTTATGGACTCCCAAGCGGCTCGCCACCACTACCTTCAAGGGCGCTTCAGCGAGCCTGCCCTCGGTATCATCCTGAGCGCGACAGACACTGGCGAGCATCTCAGTACACATACCCACCCAATTCAGCATCAGATAATATGGACCCTGGGTCACATGGGGCTGCAGGGAAACCAGGCAATGGATACTGAAGCTCGAGGACA
The DNA here is from genome assembly GCF_013339745.2 of Dermacentor silvarum. Lineage (NCBI taxonomy): Eukaryota > Metazoa > Arthropoda > Arachnida > Ixodida > Ixodidae > Dermacentor > Dermacentor silvarum. Next base: position 157,224,182 of record NC_051157.2, on the reverse strand, counting down.
CACGAGCCGAACACTCTCCAACTCCGCCCCTGAGGAACCTGTTCCCGCCTTGTGTGACTACTCGGCAATTCTAAACCACTATAGTGGACTTAGGAGAACCTATGCCCCACCACACGCAACACTACATAGAGAGGAATCGGTCAGTTGTAGAAAAATCCAAACTAGCACGTATCCCAATTTGCACATACTCAGTAAAATACATCCTGTGCCATACCCTCCTCGCTGCCCATGGTGCTCAGCTAAAGCAACCTTCTTTCATATCACGTGGGTATGTCAGGCTATCACTGCCGTACCCATCATGCAACACCCTACAGCGGAGCGATGGGAATGGCTGCTGGCCAGCGAGAGCCTGGACGATCAGCTGAGTCTGATTGACAGGCTCCTGTCTGTCACTTTCACCTTTTATTGCGATAGCAATTATATGGACACTTCTACCGGATTTCTGCCGTCGCCGTCGTGGTCGCCGTCGCCGTCGCCGTGAGGTTCCCTATAGATAAAATCTTCGCCGCGCGCCGTATGCCCGAGCGGAAGCGTGCGGGGACGCGCGCTATCACGGAGAGCGAACGCACTCAATCACCCACACGCAAGCAAGGAAGCGGGAAGCCAGCGCCGGAGGGAGCAGGGGGGGGGGCACTTCTACGCTGCCAACAACCGCGCTCGTCGCTCGTCCGCACCGTCTCTTATCTCCACACGGCTCTGACCTTTATGCGCCGTGCATTCGCCGCTCAGTTTCCGTTGAAGCGATAGACCGCACGTACCTTCGCCCGCTGCTGCGGCGTATATATGCGCTTGCTGCCAGCGTTTTGACAGTCGTTGTCTGCAGTCATTCAGTGTGATCTATTCATGTTTGTTTGTGCGCGCTCACACCACGCTTGTTCAATCAGTTAGTAATAGTCGGGCCACATTTTCCAACGCACGCTACACATGCAATGCTGCCCGGGTCGGCAGTGCAGCGCTACAGGTGGGTCCCTTCGCACGCGCTGCCCACGGGAAGCGCTTCTCATCAACACCACCGTTTCACACGCGCCTCCTCGTGGTCACCGAGTCTCTCTTCATGTCGGTCTACTTACGCCACAGCACACCTGCTTACTTAATCAGCTCATGTTTACTACAATTCATATTGCTACCAAAGCCGCTCACCTTACTTCGTATGACATTGCTGTGTTGCTATCGCATTCATTGCTTCGCCCTTAGGGCGAAACTGTGACATTTTTTGTCCTCGTTTCTCGTGTGCGCGCTGCAGTTACAAGATGAATAGATACCAACTCGCCCAACTTTCAGTACTGATTGACAGGGTCGCGTGTTTCTATTTGCGCCCAAGCCCAGTGCTCGACCACTGGCGCCGCCATGCACCGCTCGCGCGTACCATGTTTCTAGCCGCCGCCGTTGGAACGGAGGAGGCGTTGACGGAGTACACACTGGGCTTATGGTGACTAGGCACGACTGTGGCTGCTGTTAGGAGATCGATGGTATTCCTAAATAAACGCATCCCTGTTTTGATGGTCCAAATATAATCTCGATATCAGGGAGAGAGCAGTCTACCTGACTGGAGCAGTATTGTTTTATTTGGGGTGTTGCTACGCTGCGCTCCGCAACAACCCAACGACCACCACTTCGCGTCGGCGCCCGGCACCATGGCTTCCGCCACGGCACCGGGGTTCAACCGACCGCGCTGGCAAACAGAAAGGAAAAAAAAGAAAAGCGTAATACCAAGAAAGAAAATTTTCTTGCGAAGGGTGGATTCGAAACCGCGTACGCCTGGTCTGAAGGCGAGCGTCGTAACCACTAGGCCATATGGCCACTTTGTTTTTCTTTAATGCATGGAAAATAAAACTGAAGGTATATTACAGTGCGGACATAGCTACACACTTAAAACTCGGGAAAACACACACATGCGTCCAAAAAGTGCCTCCAGTCCGGCGGAGGTTCCTTCGCAGCGTAGACACTTCTTACATAAGCTGCACTTTCTTGAAAGAATGATCTTGTAGATCGCGGGCTTTCGGCATGGCGATCACACATTCTAGCTCTCCATAGGCTATACATGTCATAGGGAGGACCGCCAGTAATCTTAAACGGTAGGAACCTAATTGCGTATGGAGTGATGTCAATGTCCTTTTTAAGCGTCCGTTGGAGAATGTACAAGAAAAATATAGCATCCGTACATTCAATAAAACAGTGATCTATGGTTTCAGCACGTGAACACAGTCGACAGTTCGTGGACCATGGCACGAAGCAGCCCCTCGCGTTCAACCAGGTTTTAACAGGAAGTGTTTCCGTATGCAATTTAAAGAAAAATGTTTTAGCTCCAGGAGGTATACACATTTTACGGACCCGCCTAAGTACGTCCTGATATGGCCGATTTAAATAAAGCGCACGATACAAAGGATCTGGGAAAATCGAATCCACCAGTGCAGCAGAAATTGCTTTTCGACTTGGAGTGAAAATGTACTCCAGGCTGAACCTAACTTTCAAGAAAAGGAATGAATCAACGACTTCCTTGAGAAAGCCCCAAGGAGCCTGTGGGACATCTTTTGCGTCTGATGACACTACTACACTGTAAAAAATTGCTTTGGTTTTACGGCAAATCTGCTGGTAATTTGTTACCGAACACTTTCCGTAAGTAAAGAACGGTCATTTCCGTAGAACGGACAACCGTAAAAATAGAGACCATATTACAAAATACGAGTGCTTATGTATTCAGAAAACGGAAGACTCTGTATGCTGAATCGTATGGTTCAACCGTTAATGTACAGGTGATTTCCGTATTCAGAAAACGGAAGGCGCTGTATATTGAATCTGTAGTATACGGTCCAACCGTTAAAATACAGGTGTTTTCGTATCCAGGAAACGAAAGGCTCCGTATGCTGAATTTGTACTATACGGTCCAACCGTTAAAATACAGGTTGTTTCTGTATCCAGAAAACAAAAGACTCTGTATCCTGAATCGTATGGTTCAACCGTTCATGTACAGGTGCTTTCCGTATTCAGAAAACGGAAGGCGCTGTATATTGAATGTGTAGTATACGGTCGAACCGTTAACATACAGGTGTTTCCGTACTCAGAAATAAAAAGGCTCCGTATGCTAAATCTGCACTATACGGTCCAATCGTTAAAATAGAAGTGTTTCATGCATTATGTTTTACAGAGCATATTGATTATTTAGAGAATGTACTATCGGGGACAGAAGTGCCCAAAATGTGCGAATGACGACCGAATTTTATTGGTGCACTTTCTGCTGGGATCAGCCACGCTAACATTTGCATTCGGAAAGTGGTCAACGCAGATGATAGCGGCTGATAGTGCAGAGATGCAATTTGGTCGACACTCGCACGTCCTGGGCACTTTTGTCCCCAATAGTACATATCCTTTAATGCAAATGTCATGAATGCAGCTCATTGCAGAAGCAGCAGGTCGCTATGGAGAAAACTGTCTGGCCAACACATTGAAATAGCTCAAAAGATTAAACACTTTGCTTTTCGTGATATGAATGAATTGCACGACATATATACAAATAAGTGCAAAATTTTATTCGTCAAGTACTTTAGGTCACAGAAGCAATTTTATTTTCTTCGACCACTCGTCTTGCACTGTTTCCTGGTGAAAGCTGTTCCCACATGCCTTGCAAGGATAAACTTGCTGCTGTTAGGAGAAACAAATAATATTGGTGAATTTCCATCCTAAAGGAAGTGGCAACAAAAGACAATCACTGAACACAACAAAGCGGTAACTGAAGTATTAAAAAACCATGAACGTGGTTCAACATTGTCAAAACAAGGGATGTTGCTGTAGCCAACATTTCGACAGATACGTGTCATCAGTGCAGCAACTGTTTTCCTTGGCAGCGCTTTTGGATGTGCATAGCTCACTCGCCCCTACCCTCATCTGGTGTATATAGTAGGTCAAGAGAAACCAAAGTGTTAAAATAAAGGTAGGAAGGGTGTGTTTTGCAGTGATTGTGATGGAGTGTGTAGGGGCACTGCTGTAAGTTGTTACAATGAGTAGGGATGACCTAAACAGAAAACGATCTGTAGACCTAGTAGACATATTCTTCCCAGAAATCAACATAGGAATTAAAATAAACTGTTTGGACATTTGGCAAAAAAAGCAATGAAGAATTAGGCAAAATAAATTTTTTGACATGATGTGTCTGGTTAAGATCAGTGGAAATGGCAAATGAAGGTACGTTATCAATAAACATTTCATCAAGATCCGATAAAGAAAAAAAAGATATTGGTCAAATATTAAATAAGTAAGGACACCAAACTAAACTGGGTATGACCATAAATAGTAAAGAACAGGCTGTGAAAAAAAATGGGACGGGAAATGATAAAAGGTGCAAGATAAGGAAAAGTTTAGCACTGTTTACTGTATGTTCATGCCACTACTGATGACTTGAAGTTTCAGTCTTCCTGCTGAAGCTGTATTACTTGGATAAGGAAATGGATCACTTTGCAGACAAGTCTACGTTCAGATTCTGTTCAAATCTTCAATGTAATTTTATGGAAGAAAATGGTATGGACAGTCCTACTGGATGGGCATTCATTCTGCAGTACCATCCACAGGTATTAGCTTAAAATTTATTGGTCTCACTGGACCTTAGCTCTTGGGAAATCATTAGCTGTTTTTTTATCACAGATGCCTTCAAGTTATATCGGTTAGCAGGAGTGCTAGCAAACAACATTATACTTGTTGCCGCAGTCAAAAGTGATATTTGGTAACAATGAGTAAAAGAAGCAAACAGCATTCTACAACACTGATTCAAGTCAACCGAAAAAGCTGCTAAAATGAATGTACCCTGGACCCCAATACACAATAATTGCACATCACATTGATGCTCATCGTGTCGATCATGCTATTAGAACAATAGGCATCAAGTGAGGAGAATAAGGAGATCAAAAAAATTAAATTATGGGGTTTTACATGCCAAAACCACGATCTGATTATGAGGCACGACATAGTGGGGGATTCCGGAAATTTGGACCACCTGGGATTCTTTAACGTGCACCTAAATCTAAGTAGACGGGTGTTTTCGCATTTCGCCCCCATCGAAAATAAGGGGATCAGAGGGCACATCCTTTTTTTTCGAACATTAAATGTACTTCGCATTAATGTTGCTATCCAACTCCGAAAAGAGCAGTTTGCGAGATGGTGACCGACACATAAGAAAACTCATGACATTCTGTGCAGCAGAACATCACGCGCAAATACACTTTTCCCTGCAAAATGACATACTGTAGTGAAACCTTGTGCACATGTGCCAACCTTAGAATTTGAAAAACACCACAGTGGAAGACACAAAGTGTTAACTTTGCTGGAAAATACTAAAATTATATGATTATTCATTCAAGATTCGCCGACTTTGCTCTCTACAGGTGCTGTAAACAGGCACCCTGCTTTTGCAGTTGTAGCAACAATGATCTGTAGAGCAGATGAGGAGTAATGGTTATAAAGTTTACGCAGGAGTATATGCCACAAATGACAATCCACTTCACAGTTTAATCTGGTGGAGGATGCGTACTCCAAAATAGAAGAAACTAGTGTACCCTAAAGATTTCTGTGGCCGATGCCTGTGCACTAGCAGGTACACATAACATGGCAGTTGCAATTATATTTCCACAAGCTATAGTTACTGCAAGCTACTGCCAGTGTACCGGTCCACAGCTGTAATACATTTAGGGCAATTTAAAACTCTAATGAATTTATCTCATATGACAGAATTGGAATGCAATATCTTGCAAATAAGTGATGCTGTATGTGCCATCCCATACAATGAAACACCTTTGAAAAACCTGAATAGCCACCTGGGCCGTGACAAGAGGTGAAGTGTATCCTGTGTAAACTAGTACAGCTGCATAGTGTAAAGCTCTGGAGAGTGCATTTAGTAACAGCTGTGAAGCTTTTTTCTTTTTTTAAACTGCACACAGTAAAAACCTCCTTACAGTTTTGAAAAACTCTTTTTATTAAAAAAATTTTCTGCGCGCAAACAAACAAGGACGAAGAACCATTTGCTTAAAAACCCAGAGATCTGCTCAATCCTATCAACAGGACACATCAACAGCGCATATAACAACACGTGTGATAAAAATGCCACGGATCAGCGCGACACCGTCAACATAAAAACAGCAATGCACATAAAACGAGCCCTTAAGATGAAACTATGTTAAAGATAAGATGACAGGAGCGAATTCTCTTTATCTAGCAATGAAACAGAAGGATGACTGATGCATTTTTACTTTAGTTTTGCAATCCAGTGCACTTCCACAATTTCCCTCGCGGTTTGATTTCGTTGCCTAAACAATGTGCCGGTACTTCTAAGACAAGGTGAGCACGCATGTTCTTGACAATGCATGGCCAAATGCTTACTAGGGCCACCTTTCAGACTGGACAAGTGTTCCCTTAGTCTTGTGTTAATGCATCTTGCAGTCTGCTCTACGTACACATGACCACATGTCATAGAAACCTGATACTCAACATTCTTCGCACAATCAAGAAATTGGTTCTTATGCGGATGTTTAATACTACATTCTTTCTTTGCATCACCCTTACTTTCGAACTTACATTTTACTCTAGAACACACATTACCTCTTTTGTTTTTAGCCGAAAACACCACTTTTACTTCTCATAACTCCCAGCCACCTTTTTAAGTCTGTGTGAAAGGTCATGCACATATGGAATCACTGAAACCTTGAAAGCTAATTCTTTCTGCTTTAAATTTTTTGTGCATAGTTCCTTATCCTGTTCAAGTTTTTTCATTAGTCTAGCGCATGACACCAGCATCACAGCGAGCAGGTACCCGGCCTCTCTCAACTGATCAACTTGCTCAAGAAAGGCAATGTTTACAGTGCGATAACACGACTTCAACAATGCTGAATGGCAACATGAAATGACTGTGCCATTCTTTACAAGCCTGGAATTGCTTGACGCATAGTTCATGTAGCTTGTTAACAAGAAACTGTAGCTTCTTATCTACCAGTACTTGCAAAGTAAAATTTAAGCCCTAGCCTAGAGTCAGAGGCTTCTACTACTATTGAAGGCTTGACTTTTACTTCGGAAGTACCGGTAGATAACAAGCTACAGTTCCTTTATGTCAAGTTAGAAATTCTACCAGAACATGTGTGTTGGTCATTCACGCCCCGAGCTGGAAAACCGCTAATGAACTATACCTCAAACCATTCCAGCCTTGTGAAGAATGGCATAGTCATTTCATCTTGCCGGTCAGCATTGTTGAAGTCGTGTTACCACACAGTAAACATTGCCTTTCTTGAGCAAGTTGATCGGTTGAGAGAGGCCGGGTAGGTGCCTGCTCGCTGTGATGCTGGCGTCATGTGCTAGACTTATGAAAAACTTAAACAGGATAAAGAACTATGCACAAAAAACAAAGGCAGAAAGAATTAGCTTCCAAGGTTTCAGTGATTCCGTATGTGCATGGCCTTTCACATAGAATTAAAGAGGTGGCTGGGAGTTACGAAGTAAAAGTGGTGCTTTCGGCTAAAAACAAGAGGTAGTGTGTGTTCTAGGATAAAAAGTAAGTTCGACAGTAAGGGTGATGCAAAGAAAGAATGCAGTATTAAAAATCCACATGAGAACCAATTTCTTCATTGCGCAAAGAAAGTTGTGTATCAGGTTCCTATGACATGAGGTCATGTGTACGTAGTGCAGACTGCAAGATGCGTTAACACGAGACTAAGGGAACACTTGTCCAGTCTGAAAGCTGGCCCTAGTAAGCATTTGGCTATGCTTTGTCAAGAACATGCGTGCTCACCTTGACTTAGAAGCACCGACATATTGTTTAGGCATCGAAATCAAATCGCGAGAGAAATTGTGGAAGCGCACTGGATTGCAAAACTAAAGGAAAAATTCATCAGTCATCCTTCTGTTTCACTGCTATATTCGCTCCTGTCTTTTCATCTTAAGTGCTTGTTTAATGCGCATTGCTGTTTTTATGTTGACCGGGTCGCGCTTATCCGTGGCATTTTTATCACAAGTGTTGTTATATACGCTATTGATGTGTTGACTGGATAGCACAGATAGCACCCCTTCAGTCACGAATTATGATACTTTCGATAAATGTATGAAGTTTACAAATATTTATGCCAAGGTACTGCATGATCCATTGAAAGCAAATCTAGGTAGTGGAAGGACTCCTTGTGCATATTATGATGACTCATTATAATTACAGTTATCGAATATCTGCTTAGTGATCAGTCAGTCATGCTACGTTTCTTCATAAAACAAATTTAGCAAACCGCTCGAATTACATACACAATTTAATTATTCGCTGCAAGCATTACTAGAAAGGAAAAAAAAGTTATTTCACAGCTGCTACTAAACCGCTTCACGTCGAACAGCCCGTCAAACACGGTAGTGCCTTCACCAAAGCGGTCGTCTATAGTGACACATTGCACTCAGAAATAAAATGGAGGTGCATTAGGTAAGCGGGATTTTCAAGTTACTATAAGCTTAATGTTCGCGATCTATTCCTTGACACCACTGCAGAGAAATTGCGAAAATAAGTCGCGTACACAAATGTGTACGTCGTGACTGAAGGGGTTAAGTAAATGGTTCTTCGAAAATAAAACCAGTTGGTAGAACGCGATCGTGCTTGTGTTGTTCCTTTTCTTCGTCCTTGTTTGTTTATGCACAAAACAATTTTTTAATGAATCTGTTCCACTTAGGCAGACTTGCAGTTTTGCTTCCTTTTTTTTAAAGGTAATGACACGTATGGCTATCACATACATGTACAGCATGACCTTCATTCCGAAACAAAGTAAACAGCACTACCCTTAGGGTCAGGTGCCTTGTTTCACAGATTCTCCCAAACATTATTAGCGCGGGACGTTGATGTTGGCAGGGAAACTGATTTATGGAGCAATATAAAGTATTAAGTACTCAGCTCTTAATGTTTTCTCTGCTGTTTAAGCATCGTTAGATCTTATAGTAAGAAAATACGGAATACAACATGCATAATTCATGACGCAACCCCTTTGGAAGTATTTAGTAGTCTGAATTATTATGGATTGCATATATAGATTAGAAGAAGGATTTCATTCCACTGCAAGAATGGCATCACCCCAATAATTCTTGCATTTGGTGCTATATTTACTTTTATTTCAGTTGGAATGTAGATGCATCGACAGCGATATCGCTTGACATGTCTTCGATTGACTGTTTCTCCAACTTAAGCAAACTCATATTCTGAAATGACCTTGTAGATGATACCAAGAACTTGCTCAGCAGGAGTATGTCTAACATTCACGAGATCTGAGGCTCTTGAACGCATATCTAAGAAAGCCTGGGGTGCATGCTGCTCTCTCATTTAATCAGCAAGTTTCTGGAAATAATCTATAAGTTTTCTTGTCATGAATGTAAATTTACTTGGACGGGAGAAACATGGAACTTGAACAGGTGAATTATGCAGCATAAGAATGATCTCAGCAAGAAGCAGGCATCAAGAAGCATTGTCGCTCAACACGCATAAACCGTCAATTAAAAGAATTATTGGGATGATTTAAAATTCTGGTAGTGTAATGAAATTTGTTTTCTAATCTATATCTAAACTCCTTTATTATTCAGCCTACGACCACTACCTTTGCCAAAAACATTCATAGTCATTATCCTACCTATGCCAAATTATTCCGACCAATATTCAAGCCTTCATAAGCTGTTTTTTTTTCACTGCCAATTCTCTGAGGGAGAAGAGGTGTCCTATTTCTCTCTACCTATTTCTCGTTCACTGTGCACTCTCAAACTGCATTAAGCTTGAGCAGGTTCTATGCTTAAAGCTGCGATTCCCTTTCCCTCTGCCATCTTTGACCCACCTGGTTAGCTAAGTAGGTAGAAAAACTGCAGAAGAAAGGTTGTGGCGCTGAGTTGGACTTGTGCCCCAAGGAACCTTTGCACGGTGGCTCGAGGAGCAACTGCTTGTGGCATGGAGTGGCTCAAGCTGTGATGAGTTCAATTTGTAAAATCCTGCTGGTTACTGCTGGCCCATCTTTGCCGGAACAGGAATGAACGTTGGCAGTCTACAGTCTCGGTTTCTTTGAGCGCCATGGCCATGTAAAGAAACCTTGTCTCGACAGGCTGCATAAAAAAGGATAATTTTCTGAGCTAAGTCTTTTTTCCTAAAAGAACCCATTCAAAGTTGTATTTGTAACTTTGTGACACTTTCCGGGTGATGCCAGCGGTACTTCATTGCACAATGCCACAATCATGACTGTGCTGTGGCCAGTCTGAATACAGCTTGCAACACGTGACAAGACCATATATACAAATGCAACCAAAATAGTAAAAATTTTATTGTAGCTTTTGTATATGGCACTATTCGAATGAGACAATTGTAGCACTCTTCTCAGCTCAGTAAAGTTATTTCTAGTTATTTTACTTTTCATGAGGAAATTGCCATGAGCTTCTCTTGAAAAGTAAGTAAACATTCTTGCTTCAGTTTGTTCTTCAAATTCTTGCATCACGAATGGATATCCGGAACCCATTTACACCACAGGCAGAGCTCCATATGTTATAAAACATTATAAATCAAAGTACAATATCACAATTTTCATAATTGTGTCATGCTAGTATTATTGGTGTCTATGGCTGCTTCAAGCAATTATTTTTCATTAAGGCGGAAACAGTTATCATCTCAAATTGTTTACAGCAAGGGTGTACAATCCACAAAATCAATCAAAAAGGTCACGTTGTGTTCACTATTCAAACATTTAGGATAGGTTACATACAACAGCTAATAAAGAATGCAAACTTGAGAATCTCAACTGAAGAACCAAACTAGTTTTTGAATATGGAGCAAAATGCCACCAGCTCATGTGGAGTACACCCTTACTATATACTCCAAGCGAAGAATGTTGTTACAGCAATGCTTGAACACTATATGAATGTAATAATCAACAACCTTAAGCAGAATCTTAACACCACTAAACAAATTTTGCTTCGAAGATTCCTGATCTTAAATTCTCAACAAATTGTTCTGGTGTTGTACGTGTTAAGCTTGTTGTGCGTTCTGAAATGCAAGCTCACAACATCTACAATTTCTCGAAAGGCAATATCAGCTTTGTCAAGATAGGTATGACGTGCAGATAAAGTGGATAATGCATGACATCATGAACACTCAGATGTGTTTACCATTGGGCTCACTCTTGCAGCCATGAAATTATGAGATGCAGACACATTTTACGTTGAAACCGGTTTTGTGGAGTACTACATGCTTCCCAGGCTTCTCCAGTTGTGAGAGCCGTCTCCCCTACACAAATGAGTGATGAGGAATAAAAAAGAATTCCAACATGCAACAATATGTTGGTCATTTGCTAGTATGCAGCAGGCTTTTTGATTCCTAGCTTGCCTCACACAAATCTACCATGCACAGTATTTGCTTTGCCCAAGCATCAGCCACTTTACGATGCAATGTGTACAGAGCCCTTGCCCTTAGTTTTTCTGCTTTGGAAACAGTTACCGTGTGTTCAGCTGGCATCGAGAAAGGGGACATAAAATACTATGTGCGCCACTGATCTCTACTATGTTTTGCTGGATGCCGCTTCGCTGCCCACAGAGACAGGGGTAGATGAAGCCAGCGGAAATGCAGTGTCGTGCAGCGGCTTGTCCCAAAAGTAGGTCATATGCTGCACTTACTAGTGTGTGCCGTTGCACAATATTGCTGCCATAAAAATTTTTCTTCGTGGTTTTCCACATCTAGGCGATGTCTCCACATGTCTGGTGAGAGCTGTTACGATGTTCTGAACCCGTACGTGATAAGTTTTTCTTACAGAAAGCATTTTCTGATTGACAAGTGTTTTCAGCACGCGCCACTCATGTTAGCGATGCTGTCAGTGCTGTGATGGAAAATTCTGGACGTCTTCTCGAAATACTTCTCTGGATTTCTTCGGTAGCTTGCGGCACAAAAGGCAAGCATTATAGCAGAATGCCGCACTCCTGTGCAGGTGAAATGCCACAGCAAAGTCGTGAATTACCAACTTCTGGGACAGGTTGGCTTCACTCGAAGACGCTCAATGTGCTATCCAGCCCCCCCCCCCCCCCCCTAGTAGAGCTCAGTGGTGTGCAACCTTTTATACTAGCTTTGCTATCTAGTCGGAACATTGGAAACAGCTCCCACTTTACTTTTCTAAACCTGTGACATGCCAACCGAAAGTTGCATCACTGTATTGATTCTATGGCTTTAGTTTTCTAAGCGAACTGCCAGCATATTCTAGCATGTTGTTAAACAATATAGTTGGCACATTTTTACTGTTACAAGACAGGTTAGTTGGCTGACAGAAATGTGAAACATGTTAGCAGCACTCCGATAGGATGCAAAAAGCAGAATTGAAATTTACTTGGCACAGGGGCTACAGCAGGCACGTATGGTTACTGTATGCTCTATTGTTGTTTCAAGCAAAAGTTAAGTTTTTATGCTGTATTTCTACTTATTCTGAACCATCAAACTGCACAATCAATGTTCCAAGTTTATACATTCTTGGCGTTTGATTGCCCATGTGATTTATTTCCTATGAACACAGGCAGTAATCCCTCTATAATAAGCAAAATGAGTTAGAAAAAGAAAAGCCTGATAATAGTCCACAATTGCCGAGGGCAGAAGTAATGGCTGATAGCACTTAATTGAAGCTACATAAATATTCAGTTTTCTCACAGCTTGTTCAGCAAGTAATAAAGAGGTATGCTGTGCACCTTTTCATGACCAATGCAATCTGGTGAGAGACTGTGCACTGAGTCTGCTTGGTTGTGTTCGGCAGTTTGACTTCGGTATTTTGCTATACATAATTCTTTGGGTACTCGTAGCTTACTTTGTGACAAAATGGAACTTGGAGCAGTGGCCATCTATACATAAATATTTGCACATAAATAATGCAACCACAATTACAGCATGAGGGGGGCAATATGAGACTCTCAGAAAACGAAAAAAAAATAATTATAATGTGATGCCACAGGAAAACAAAGCAATGCATAGAAGCAGATGGCGCTTCCATGCCACCAAGATTATTTACTAAATAGGCAGCGCTTCAGAAGTGCCCGTGACACAATTGAACAAGGCAAAGCTGCATTTGCTCCACACGCGGTAGAGATCACAGCATTGTTGCCAAGTGGTTTACATCGCCGCAGTTTAAGTTTCCAGAAAATGTACAGAAGAACAGTCTGCTTTATAGTCTTAAAGAATATAACATGAAGTACATTACAAGGCCAGAAACATTCTAGAAAAGTTGCCTTTTATTTGCTTAAATTGGCAAGCAGCATGGATTGTTTTACATAGAATAAATTTTCATGATACCGCAGTGTGCAGGGTTTTATAGACAAAGTGAAAAACATTCAGCCCATATACCACACTATGATGGTATGCAATAATTGTAATATCATAATCTAAAAGGTTCTAATTCTCAATCTCAAATCTAATTCTTCAATCTGAGCCCTGTAAATTTTTACACGCAGGGGCACCCCTTGGCTAAGCAATAGGGATGTAATGTGTCTGCATACAAGCATTACCCCATGCATTTGTACCACATCGCCCAAAAGAAATCAATTTTCCCGTCCAAGTCTGCCTCATGCAAGACTGGAATTAAAGCATAAGTTTATACAGTCATCCAAACAATAACACCTCATTTTCACATATGAAATTCATATAAATAGATCTCTCTTGACGCCAGCCTTCTGGAATGCTGAACCTTGCTGCACGCTTTAGAGAAATTATAGTAGTAGCACTTTACTCATAAGTTATTTAGGGCTGCAGGGCTGCAGTGTTGCAGAACACACCTACAAATGCCGCATTTCATGTGTAACAACTTGGTTGATTTGCTTGAACAACCTACCAAGAGCAAATTAAAATTTCTTCCTGTTTAGCATTTTTGAATGCTAGATCACAATCAAATGTCATCAGTATATGAACTTGGAGAAACAAATCTGGCTTATACGGGGCGTCCCAAGACACAAAGGTTTGAAAATATGCAAATGCTACATATCTGGACACAACCAAGGTAACGTTTGCCATCACCTGGAGCTGCTCACTTTTTTTGCATTCTGCCTAATTGCATAATTAAGTGCAAATTATTTAATCAACTTCTCAGATATTATAATTACATGAAATACGTGCTACATGAAAGTTTTTCTGAGCGTGAAAGAAAGCCACGAATACACGCAAAGAGCCTCGAGCGGCCATTCATGCGGCAATTTTATGTGTATTCGTGAGCTTCTTTCCCGCTCGGAAGAACACTTTTATGTAGCACTTTTTGCACAACTGGATGCTGTATCGGGAGTTGTTCATGGTGTTCTACAATTTCCTCATTTACACTTTTCATCTGATTAGAGTAATTGAGAGGTTGATTAATTAAGACTAATGATCTAATTAGGCAGAATGCAAAGAATATTCTCAGTATCTCCAAGCAATGGCAAACGTAATAATAACTTGGTTTTGTCCAGCTACATGGCATCTTTATTCAAAAAAATATTTATGCATCATAGTTGGGACACTCTGTATATTAACAGCTTCACATATTGTCACAGCTGTGTGTTGTAACATTCAAAGGGTGCTTGTCCACCAGCACTCCAATGTCACTAACAGTGATCACCTACACAGCTAAGTGGATTGCCATGATGCAGGTTGGTAGTAAAATGCTGAGAGAAACAAATCCACTTACCTTGAAGGCAACAATATTGCGGTAACTTGAGAGACATGGTCTCATGGCAGGCAGCAGATCTCTTCTCAGCTCCAGCAGGACCCCAGCAACTAGTGTTTCAGTAAAAGAAAATATTGAATCAGTAATGTTATGTTACCTTGTTCTTGCTAAGCATCAGCACAATCATCTGATTTTCATGCATATCTACTTTCTGCTTAAGCAGTTCAACTGAAGGATTTATAAAATACAGTCTATATTGATTGCATTTGCTTCTCTGGCATGTACAATTTTTTTTGCAACTGATACATTTACAGCTAGCTACACGACACGAACGCTTGGATTGCGCAGACATCATTAGAAGCAAAACGTCTTGCTGCACCACAAGCAGTTGCACCAAGGAAAGACACAGCAGAGCAAACAATTTTTTTTGTAACTATAATGAAAATGCATGCAAACAAGGAGGCAACTATCGCACGTACAGTGACAGTACAAGCGTCAATAGGAATTATGTGCGCAACTGAATGCACTCTTATTCTAAGTTTTTAACGCGCATGAGCAATAGGTTATACGCGCCACACACAAAATTTCGATCGCGCTACCATGGAGATCGATGTGAAATTATGTGATACTTTTTCCCATTCACTCGCCATTTTTGCCCTATGACGCTGTTCACTGGCCTTTTGAAAAACAAATAGTTCTGTTCGCCACGCCAGCGTACCTCACATCATCTAAACAGCTACACTATGCAAACCGAACAAATAGAATTACAACGGACTTACCTCATACGTACGCGTACGCGCAGCGTGCGTACACTGTTAACATCCGTTGAGGGCAGGCTATCCCGTATCCAAGCGCATACGTGCACCCGTACACAGGACTTCGATGCCGCCGCGTGCAGAGTTTTGTAGACGAAGGGACACATTCCGTTCAAACATCCCCGCGCTCTGACGGCACTTGACGAGCACAGAAGCGTACACCACACCGCGACAAATTCGGAACTTTGCCAGTCCTAACATGCCGAGAGTCGTACAGCCGAGAGTCAAGCAGCCTAACCATCCATCGCGTCTGTTCTTCGCTCACGATGCGTCAATCTCTGTTCCATAGGGCCTTGATCCACTCTTGAGTACAAATCAAGACATACTTACGGTAAACAAACAAACTGTACAACATAAAAAGATAAACCGGCTGGCTACACAATGCAGCTTCGTCAACCGCTCGTCTTGTTACATCCTCCGAGATCGGAAGCGCCGCGCGTGGTTCCACCTGGTGCTGGGAGCGCGGAGAACAAAACAAAATCGGTTTCGTTTTCCCATTTATGCAGTAGTTGTTGGAAGAGTAAAATGATTGCTTGACAAATAATTGAACTCTGGAAGAGAAGATCGCTTTCTCTGCCACAGGGCATTGTATACATTGTATACATTGCCCAAAGAGATATCTCTTTGTATACAATGTATACAAAGAGATAGAGAAAGCAAGGAGAGGAAAGGCAGAGAAGTCAACCAGACGAGAGTCCGGTGAGCGTTGCAATGCCGTGCTAAAGTGTAATGCGATGCGTCAATAAGCTCTAGTATAGTGTTAATTTGGACTGGCTGGTGCATGTAATGAACGGCAAAATAATGAGTTGTGCCATTACTTTTACCCACGGATAAAGCTCATGTAATAAATGGTGTTACATGTCGGGTTAAAAAAGAAATAAAGGTTGAATCATGCCAACTCGGGACAGGGCGTTTTTTCCTTTTTCTTTCTTTCTTTCCTTTTGACAGTACACACAGTGCCATATCCCTCATCTTCGATCACCTTCCCGTAGTTTGCACACGTATTGGTGTGTGTTCGATGCCGCAGCGTGCAAAGTTTTGTAGCCGAGTGAAACACATTCCGCGCAAGTATACCCGCGCTATGACGGCACATGACGAGCACACAAACATAAACCACACAGCGACAAATTCGGAACTTTGCCCATTCAAACATGCCGAGAGTCAAGCAGCCTAACCATCCATCGTTTCTGTTCTTCACTCACAATGCGTCCATCTGTTATTGTACAGCAGAATTCCGTACAAGAAAGTGTGCGCTCGCCGGTCTTGTTTCAAGATGAAGCGCTAAATGATACATGATGATATATATTAATGACATAGCATTAAATATTAATTCAACAGTTCGCCTTTTTGCCGATGATTGTGTGATTTACAGAGAGATATATGGCTAGCCCTAACGACATTATAACACTGAATGGTGCTGCAAATGGCAGATGCAAATTAACACAGAAAAGACCCAATCACCTGAACTTCACTTCCGTTCCAATGTCTCAAACGAATACTTATATTTTAAACAATACCATGATAAACTAGGTTACATCGGCTAAATACCTCCGTGTCTACATAAATTCTAGCTTAACATGGACTGACCAAATATGACCATATAAAATATATCACAACCAAAGCGCAAAAGAAATTTCGCTTTCTGAAGCGACGCTTGCATCTGGCCGACAGGGACACCAGGCTTCAAGCGTACACTTTCTTCGTGCGTCCCTCCCTGGAATATGCATCAGTCATTTGGCATCCCTACCAGATCGCCCTTACCAATCTACTCGAAGCCGTCCAGAATAAAGCAGCGCGATTCATCACGTCATCCTACTCCCGATTTCAAAGCATTTCATCTTTGAAGCAAACACTCAACATGCCACTCGCAATGCGCAGAAAATTCGCCAGATTATGCTTTTTTTCACACACTGTATCACAGCAACACATCATTTGCCCGGTCACACATTTAGCCGTCACCTCATACTTCACATCGCATCGATCATGCCTACAAAGTTAACCATATCTTTACCCGGACGGAAAAGTCCAACAATTTGCCGTTAACCTTATCAATAAAAGAATGGAATCAGTTACCCTCCAGAATTGCCACGATAACACACAGTCTTCCTTATTTTATTTAGCATTACTAACGTATTTACAATCCTAGCACCTTTAGTAACATTTTTCTCTCCCAGAGCACTTATTCGCTTTCGCTATTTTGTTCTTGCTTCGTTGAGTGTGAATTTTGTAAGAATATGTACCTTGTTAATATGTTTCACGACTTGCTGTACCCCAAAGTGCTGTATTTACCTCCTGCGATGCTCCTTCATTTGTGAAAATTGTGTTCTGCTTTATGTCCCCCCCTCCCCCTATGTAATGCCCCTGTGGGCCCTTAGGGTATCTAAATAAATAAATAAATAAGAATAAATGCGTGCGTTTACATCTTACCACAAAAATTGACAACACTGTCAACAATTGAACAGTGCAGAATATGCGTACCCGCCGTGGTTGCTCAGTGGCTATGGTGTTGGGCTGCTGAGCACGAGGTCGCGGGATCGAATCCCGGCCACGGCGGCCGCATTTCGATGGGGGCGAAATGCGAAAACACCCGTGTACTTAGATTTAGGTGCACGTTAAAGAACCCCAGGTGGTCCAAATTTCCGGAGTCCCCCAGTACGGCGTGCCTCATAATCAGAACTGGTTTTGGCACGTAAAACCCCATAATTTAATTTTTTTTAGAATATGCGTAATGGGGGTGTGTCAATGAATGGCAGTTGACAGAGATGAGATATTTTGCAAATACTATGGGGCGATTGAAACTAAATACTGTACAGTTCAGTAAAACCCTCACACTCCTGAGTTAATTCTTTCTCTCCGTATAAAATGTCATCTAGCCGCAGTACTTAGATTTATAGGCCGCCAGTTCTCTTCGCGGCCATTTCTTGTTAAATGTAAACGCAATCGTGGTCATTTTCCGGCGTTTCGGTACTGATTTAGAGTGCGCACAATTTTTGCATAGCGCACCAATGTAATTGCCAATGCACCAGCACCTGAACGGCGCAGGTTTGTTTACGTTGTCATGTATGGCCACCGCTCTTCGTTCACTAGAACTTATATATATATAGTGCTGACACCAAATAAACGTCAGTACAAACACAGGCGCCATTTGCCTTGCAATAAAATATTCTTAGAGGAAACTTTGTGAGTACAAGCGTTCACGCAGACAGCGTGTCTAGTTTTCCTTGCAAAAATACGGATGATCGCATAACAAAAATACGGAATTCTGTCTGTTTCGTACAGAACAGTGTAGTCACCGTATTATTACGGAAAAATGACCGTAAAGCTTAAAACGGGGAGCACTTTCCGTATTTTAACGGAAATTTTGCTGTATTTCTGAAAATGAGATATTTTCCGCATTCTTACTGCAATTTTTTTGTGTTTATTACGGAAAATCTCCGTAAAACTTAAAACGGGGAGCACTTTCCGTATTTTAACGGAAATTTTGCTGTATTTCTGAAAATTAGAATATTTAGAATTTAGTTTCATCATTGCTTTTGGCTATGAGGACAGTGTGCCTTCGTACATTGTGGCAGGTAGGTACCCTACCTCCAAGGCCTCACGGTACACCTGAAGTAATAATGGGGACTACACCCTTAGCTGGGTAACCCTTAGTATAGGTGCACAAATTCACATTTATAAGGTACATTGTAACTAATATATTATAAGGTACATTGTAACTAATACAAAATATAAGGTACATTGTAACCAATATAGTATAGGTTACATTGTTACCCTTGAAAAACATGCAGCTTTAGAGGTTACGCCGTAGACTTTTATTTTCTAAAAGCAAATGTAACCTCTAAAGGACGTGTTAAATTTATGGGTTACTTCAGCAATTTATATATATATGGATATTTTTCTTTTTGCTTGCATTCTATTTTTATAGCCAACCTAGAAAATAAACAATGCTCCACGACAAGGTATTTGCATCTCGAATTGGGCCGATATTGTCATGCCTGCCAGTTGAGTGATATATGTTCTTACCTCAGATTATATAATTATGCTGGTGTTTAAATTGTGGGACTACAAAGAAGACTTCCACTGTAAATGCATTTCATTGAAGCCTTGAAGACAGCACGTAACTTTCTCGAATTGGTATTGACCCAAACATTTTTCTTTCACTCCCACAATGCAAACTTCTGCATGACAATCTGTGGTGAAAAGAAATCAGAGGCAACTGACAGGTATCACACTGTTGGCCCCATTCGAGATGCAGAACATTTTTAATCATGACGCGGTGATAGATTTTATAGGCTAGCTATAAAAATACATCGCAATCACAATAAAGACATATGAATAAATAGCTGAAGTAACCCCTAAATTTAACATAGCCTTTTGGGTACAGTTCCTGCTTGATTGCCATTATAACTCAGCTGTAGGTCTCTAACATATACTGCCTCTTAGTTAATGTCCCTCCAATATATGTGAAAGCCAAAAATATCCCCAGTTCCTAGAGTATTACTTGTGCACAAAAGCCACTATTTATAAAAAATGCATCTTCCAAAGGCACAAAATTACTTGAAGTACACACTCAATGAAGAACACTTTGGGGAAGCAACATCTACAGGTTGGCTATAATAATCTAGTTCAGGTGAGCAAAAGCATACTGCAAAGCGCTGCTGGCAATATTATGGTGACAATGAGTTTCTTTGATGTACTTGAAGGCAATGTCATATTTCACTTCCTAACTATGCACCTGAGCCTTTGTAATAAGCTGTTCCGTTTACCATTCTGTGAACGTTCTCGCGAAATAAGTTGGAGTACTCTCAGGTGCGAAATTATTACAAGTTTATTCTTCAACAAGATCTGATACAAAAATACCATCCATGAGACCTACCATATACAGTCAGCGAAGCACAACTGTGTGAAATGACAAACATATCACAATTGATGCTATTTAATAACTACAATACTACATTTCTGCACAGGTGCAGATATATACCGATCTACTAGTACTGAGCAAAGAAGGGCAAATAGAGTGCATTACTCTTTGCAAAACAGAACCATCTACGTGGGTGAATTAAATGCTTAAACTATGTTTATAAGAAATTCTGAGGCCTATAAATACGCAAGTAAAACAAAATTAACCATCCTCCACCAGAAGGGAGACGAACAAATGACTAGAGCAATTAAATGCACTGCTTGTGACTAGAAGTAAACAAGGAATGACGTGAAAAAAAACAGCTGCTTATGGAATAAGCCTCTCCCACCTTTGGAGATAACCAACAGCTTTGAACTAAATCACATACAGTAGAAGCCCGCTGTTATGTTCCCGGGTGCTGCGTTCCCTGATGCTGCGAATTGGTTTTGTCGTTTTCGGCCGGTCCAGGCAGAGCTCCCATAGAACCCAATGCATTCGTCACCCCGCTGTTGCGTCACAACTGTTGGACCGTTCCCGCTTCATACGTTGTGAACTGCCACCCCGCACTGGCCCGAGCGGCCATTTTGACTTTTCATGTCGCTTAGCTTGATGATGGGATTGGCCACCCAAAGTGCCGGGGCGACACCTATGACATATTTTCGGTTTCCGCCAGCAAAGGCATGGCCTTTGAGATCCATATTTGCTATCAAAAGATGCTGTATATGACGCGTTGTGGCCCTCAAATTGGTTTTGGCGCATATATAGATGCTCCGTATAAAGTCCAAGGGCAATAACGCCGTCGCCGCACGAGTAAAAGCCTGCGAGGGTAGCAGACGACAGAGTCTAGGCAGTGTAGGTGCGTCAGCGGCTTGTAGCTTTGTGCGTGTTCTCGGCGCTCAGTTTGCGTTGAAGCGATAGACAACAGCACAAAGGTCACTTCGCTCGCTGCTGCAGCAGCGCTTCTTCACGCCAGCGTTTGACAGCGCGTGTCCGCGCTCATCGAGTGTGATGTTTTCATGTTTGTTGTGGGCGCTGACACCATGGTTGTTAATATAGGTAATAAGTAAATGTTTACAAGTTTATACTGGCGATAAAACTACTATCCTTACTTTGTATAGCTGTCTACTAATTTGCTATCGCAATCGATGCTTCAGCGTTCGGGCTATGACTTTTTTTCACATGTAAGAATTAAAATAATATTGTGTGCAATTCAACACTACTCTCATTTCTCAATTTTTCCTGTTTCTCGGCTCTTGCGTTTCCCGGCTCTTACATTTACTTTTTAGGGTCCCGTGAAAAAAGTATCAGTGGGGTTCTACCGTTTGTTGTTTTTTTCTTTCCCCTCACAGTTGGTAAAAAACATGGAAAGTCTAGATTACATTTTTCTTGCTTAAGAGCGCACAGAGACGCTTCAGACGAGGAGAAAGCAGTCCTTTCACAAGCTTGTCTCCTGGCAGCACAACTTTTTGCACGAGAGCAAGCATTTCGAAAAATGCAAATGGATATTCTAAGTTCTTAATATAGTAAGTCAAAAGGCAAAAAATAAGTGCCCGTCCTAATCCAGACTTGGAGACTGTTATCAGTTCGGCTTGGCTGCCAGCAAAAACACAAATCTTCTCAGGAGTGCAGTAAATGTGGGGTGCTGTTACTTGCAGGTCCTCAGCTGGCAATGCCATCTATGGAAAGAAATTACAGATGACATAAACCACTGCCCAAAATTTATTTATGTAGTTTAGAGCACGGCATGCATGCCTCATTTCCCCACATAATAAAGCAAACAGATGTACGAACAAGGGCAAAAGGAGAGAAGTCAGCTAGGAATGCTGGCACTAGTAAACCAGACAGGTGTGTTACTCACAGTCAACATACATTGATTGTGCCTTAGTAGTTTGGATTTCCCAATTCACTGACAACTAATGATGAAAACTTGCATCTGTAGCCTAGTGTATAGGCTGAGCCAATTCCCCTGTATTGTTCTCTTAAAAGTTCGCATCTCTTACCAAAGTTTTCATGGAAGAAATATATTCACAAAAAGAATGAATAAATTGCCTTCCTATATATTTAAAAAAATCATATTTAGCCCAGGATATAAGCAGAACTTATTTATCTTCCGAAATCTGTAGACCTTTATGCTCGTAAGTGAAAGGCAAGAGGTCGCACAACAAGCGAGACAATGCACAAGTTCTCCCACGGCATAGGTCTAAACCCCATACGGGCACCAGCAATGGCATAACAAACACTAAATATATATCGCGCTGACACTGGTAGTATATTAACTAAAAAAGATAGTACGCCGCACACTGTTATTGCACAGTGCATTTTCCCAACGTTTCGCTTTGACAAAGGCTGGTCCACCAGCCAAAACGTATGTCGCACTTTCTTTTTTCTTTACACGCACTCACGTTCACTATACTGACGTGACTACAATAAACGATTTGTCCACACGAACATTACTTGCAAGAAACCTAAGCAACAAATTCACTATACAAGCCAATTAGATCAATTTCATTTGATACACATTAGGACACATGATTGCATCTGAAAGCTGAAGAGAATTGTAAAAAAGCAGGGCTGTTCAAGCAGTGAAATTTTCATACCGAGTTCAAGTATAATAGAAAGATGAACCTTGAATATACAATCAAATGGTATATATGCATGAACTAAATTACAGTGCATCAATTGAGATATTTCTGTCGTTTGGTTTCAACGTTGTTGCAGTTGTACTAATTCAAATTCCTTTCATTTCTCGGGACACCTGCATTGTACGAGCACACCTCAGCTTATTCTGAAATATTGTGTTCACTTTGGTCTACGTCTGGATTCTTTTTAGCAAAGATGCATCTCAACGACACCAGATTTTTACTGCACTCGACTGCATGCATGCAGCCGACAATGCCCGCTTTCAGAAGTGTAGGGGAGAAAGTATGGTCCCCCTTTCCCCCGGCCCTGGTGAATACACCTATGCAAGTAGTACAAGCTCAAACTTGCTATGAAGAGGAAAGCATGGTTGCGGGAACCGGAAAAGAAAGACTTCAAAAGAAAAGTAGGAAACGATAGGTCAGGCGCTCAACTTAACTGTTTTATTCCTAACATACATCAAGACTGGAAAGTGGTGCATATGTCCAACAACAGCACAGCACTAGGACACAGTAAACAGCAACAAACTGTACAACAAACAAGCATATTGCTCACTTGTTGAACAGCAATCAGAAAACTTTGAGGTGAGCCAAAGCAGGAGTTCTAACAAACAAAAATTGAACTAACTTAAACAGTGAGGCATTTCTAAAAGATATATATCATCAGAAAAATATGTTTAAGTTATTTTCAGTTTAACCCATCTGCCATTGCATTCACACAGTAAGAACTAGTCAAGATATTTCCATATTCATACCACAGTTTCCTCCAGAATCTTGTGGTTCAGAAGCTTCAGTAGCATCTGTGCCGCGAACATGCCAGTCCCCAGTCCAAGGAGTGCTGTCTGAAAGAAAATTTGACAGTGAGTGATATAACATGTTTATATTTGACAGCTGTCCAACCTTTTGAGCAACCAGGTAGCGAGGAATTTGCCATCTCGTAGTGGCCCCGCACACCATGAGCAACCTGACCTGAAGAAAATTTCAGAATTCATGCTTCATTAAACACCAAAGACAGAGCAAAGATTTGGGTATAAATTTCTAGTGCACTAACCATTATGTTCTTCCCAAGAACCACTGTGATTTTCTGTTTTTGCATCATATGTCCCTTGTGTGGTCACTATAGTAAGGCAAGAAAATACCAACATCAGTTACTCGTAAGAGATTGTGAGCATATGGAAACCAAAAATGCTACATACCAGCAGCAACTGTATACGACGTTGCGACAGCCCTTCTGATCGACATTACAGCATTTTTTTTTAATACTTTGAGGTCACTGTGTACTATACAATTTCTTTCTGTAACGATTTTTACTTGTAAAACGCCTCGGGAGAATTTCGGAAGTTTAACATATTTGTTTCCAGTAATTCCGAAAGACAGTGCCACCTTATCCCACATTCTGCTACGAGCGACTGCTCCCCGAGAATCTTGGCGGCAGCACGTTGGTGATATACAGTGTTTTTAATGGGACTCAAATTTTGTCAAGAATTCAGGATGCTTTCAAGAATTTCCAAGCATCGCTGATAAATTCAGGAGCATTGCGGACACTAAGCAAGAATTAAAAATGGAACTAGTAATAAACTGCTCACTTTTTTTCTGTGTTTAGAGCATTTCAACATATATAGTATCATCACATGCTTGCCCAATGGTTAAATTTCAGCTATAACTTTCATACTGGGTGCCAGGTGCCTAGTAAGCGTTCTGTTAGGCGTGCCTGTAAGCCAAAACTGAGTGCAAAAAAAATGCCGATGGCATGTCTGCTGCGGCCAGTAAGCTTTCACAGCCGATATTGAACCTCGGATCTAGCTTGCACTAGGACTGCGCTCCAATTATCTCAGCAAAACGTGGCCCGCAAATAAACATTATAAAATGTAAATGAAATTTACATTATTAGACAACTAAGTATTGTCATTCAATGCTTGCTTAATGTGCACTATGAAATCCAAGTTATCGACGAAGCTCAGAGTCGTATCGCACGTTCACTTTTTCATTAAATGCCAGACCCACTGAAATCAGCCTGTAGAAACACTGCTCAGCCCAAAAAGCATGAACGTTGCCTATTATAACAGATGCTGTAAAACACACAGGAAACAGCTTTTCTATGTGTATAAGTATATATTTATTTTGGACAAAATTGGCTTCATATACTCACTGGTATCGATAGTCACCGCTTGGCTGGAGTTTGGCACATTAGAAACATCATTACCAGCTACAGCTGGTTCCACAGACCCTGTCAAACATTAAATTTATCTGCTTATTTCTTCACACAGAAGGGCATGTACAGTGCTCACGGATTAAAATGCGACACTGCAAGCGCATGGCCGCTCATGTATGCAGCGTTGCCTGTGGAAGCAAGATCTTGCATTGCAGTATACCGCTACACTGTATGTTGGCGCTGCGGAAAACCACAGTCCCGCTCATTGGCAACCGGAAGCAGTAAGCCTACGCTCAAACCACGCTCACTCTCATGGTAAATACCACAACGCAACGTGTTCTTTCCAGGGGTTGCGCTGCAAGTACCGGCGGCCACAAGCTCGCAATGTCGCATTTCAATCTGTGAGCACTACATGCAAGGCAATTAGAATATAATGCAGAAGTGTGGTTAGTACGCTGGTATAGGATTTTACAGGTATTCATAAGCACAATTACTTTGTCAACAAAGCTTTTGTTAACATGTTTTGTAAGCGTCCAAGTGATTACAATAGCATGCCCATGGTAATATACAATGTTACGGTCATGAATTTACCTACCATCTGCAAAAAGTTATTGTACTGCAATACAAATAAACCAATATAATAAAAGGGCGACGTTCTGCGATTTTGCAAAATGACGTGCATCCGTACAACTCAACTAAACAGAATTCTGTAGGAACTTCACTGGAGTTTAGGCATTTGGAAGCATGGTGCCACTTGCTCATTTTCATTGTGCACTACTGACCATCGCTTGACTACAACTGACCATCACTTGAGCTTTGCTTAATCAGTACTGACCATTTGTTCAATACGCCACACGGAAAATATTGGGGTTCAAACACTATATGCATCGGAGGTCGAGAGTTCGATACCCTGCATGCTTGGAAGGTTTGGGGTACCAGTTTTTATCTGCTTCGGAGGTCAAGGGTTCGACAGCCTGCGTACTTGGAAGGTTGAGGGTTCGAGCCCCGACATGCTTTGTAGGTTGTGTGCATGAGTCGTTATTTACTATATACCACTATACAGGGTGTTTTTCTTTAGCTTCACCAAACTTTTTAAATTAGAAATATAAATCTTGGTCACGTTATGTTTACCATTCGAGTGTACGGATTGGCGGCCTCTAGATACAGAGCAGTTTCCGCACTTACGTGCGTAATTAGCGAAGTTACGATAATTAACTTTCTAATTATCAACAATAGGTGGCTACAGCAAATGAGTACTTTGGGGCCCGTCCTCGACACTACCTATCCCAATGATCAAATTTGGAATAGCGGAGTTCATGTGGGAGCTACGCGAACAATTATTTCCCCTTGGCAGGCTCCTTGAAACCGAAACTGGCCGCGAAAAGAGCGTCTGTGTCGTCGATGTCGCCGCCCCCCAGCCTTTCGTCACGTCTCCGAAGTCAGCGCCGGTCCGGCCGCGCGAGCAGGTTGCGTAATCTCTTTGCTGTCTGCGGCGTTGGCCTGGCGCTTCAATGCCCGCGGGCCGCCAAATTTACTTCGTCATTCCGTCGGGCGCCACGTTGCGCTGTAGCGCCAACCCCGCTCCTTGGGCTTTTAGATACTGCAGGCACAACGTCATATCAGTCTGTAGCGTCGACTGCGAACGCCGCAGACAGCAAAGAGCTAACGCAAGCTGCTCGCGGGGCCTGACCAGCGCTGACTTCGGAGACGTGACGAAAGGCTGGGGGGCGGCGACATCGACGACACAGACGCTCTTTTCGTGGCCAGTTTCGGTTTCAAGGAGCCTGCCAAGGGGAAATAATTGTTCGCGTAGCTCCCACATGAACTCCGCTATTCCAAATTTGATCATAGGGATAGGTAGTGTCGAGGACGGGCCCCAAAGTACTCATTTGCTGTAGCCACCTATTGTTCACAATTAGAAAGTTACTTATCGTAACTTCGCTAATTACGCACGTAAGTGCGGAAATTGCTCTGTATCTAGAGGCCGCCAATCCGTACACTCGAATGGTAAACATAACGTGACCAATATTTATATTTTTCTAATTTAAAAAAATTGGAGCAGCTAAAAAAACACCCTGTATGTATCCTATGTATTTCCTATGAAGCTCTGTGTATTCCTATGGGAAAGGCGTTAAGTTACGGACATATTTGTTGGGGAAGTAGCCGAACAATGCTCACGCATTAAAAGCGAACGCCACAGGCAGCGATCGGCAACACCGCGTGCAAGCCACTTGAGAGTAAAATCAAGTAAAGACACGTTCACGTTAGCGGTAAATATCCCTTAACGGCAAACCGGCCTCCAGTGCCGTAGAACGTCTGCCGCGCGAGAGGTGTCCAATTGTACACGGAAATTCGGCCGGGGCCCCGGCCGCCGCCAAAGCCACCTTGCCGCCGCCCGACCGACGGGCCAATCGACGACCGCGAACCTGCGCACCCCCGTCACCGGCAACGCAAACATCGGCTGCAGCTTCTGTTCCACGCAAATCCCCGCAAAATAATTTCCACTACGTAAAGTGATGCATACATTGTACACGTTACGAAAAACGATATCCACTGTCAAACGTTAAACACGAACGAGAGCTCCGATACCTGTCCAGCTCAGCTGCACTGCACGGCTTACCGACGGGAGACGACGGGCGCGGCTGTGCTCGCATCGCTGCCGACGGCGCCACTAATATTAGCGTATTTTCTGCATTGTCTATAATTATTGCGAAGAGCGACAGCAACGGTATGAAATATTGCGGCTTGTGAGCGTCGGTGATTCATTCCGAAGCGCCATCAGCTTTAGCTTTGAGGTGAATCGGAAAAGGCCTAGCGACGATATCGGCGCCGCCGAACGATGAGCAGCGGTATATAGGCTGCCGTCGTTGCCAGAACGACCACTCCTCGGTCGCTGATTGATCACTTCGCTGTACGGCTGCCGCACAAATGGGTCCCGGTCACATCCTATGGTCAGATCCTCTCTACGGCAAGTAAATCTCGCCGTTCGCGAGGAAAGCCGCCATCGAACGGCGGCCCGCGAACGCGCAGCGGGCTGCCGTGCCGGTAACGTGAACGAGCCTTAAAGCTTTTTTTTTAGCATAACACGGATGCGTTTCCGCGCAAATCGCTGCTTACCCCTTTGCTTTCTCTTTTTCACGTCCTTCCCCTCTAATGAAAGAAAAGCTGCAGCCTAGTTATATACCGAATACAGACAAACCAGCACAATGCAAGAACACTTACCGAGTTCGTCTAATTTTCCATGCGATCCGGGGCAGTGATCACAGTAGTCACAGCGAATGTTCGCCGACCTCAGAACACTGTATCGCTCACAGTCACAAAATGACTCCTTGCAGCGACCGCGCGCTATCCCAAATAAGTCCCGGTTTGTCAATGCCATTGTCCCCGACAAAATTGGCGCGAAAACAGCAACGAAACACACATGCACAGCTCACAACGCCATGTTTGCATCTACGTCCCGTCATGCAATGCTGGAACTATATAAGGAAACGCGGAGAGATGGCATAAGAACATGGCCGCTGCTTCTGCAGTGAAGTACAGTAACTGAAGCACGATTCGGACATTCAGATCCGGCGGCACATATTCAAACAAAAACGGGTTCGTTGAGGGTAAAACAAAAACACAAATTTATGGACATAGTGCGCTCTTAGAAACAATGTTGCCGCATTGAACACAATCATTCTTTATTGCCTTCATGGGGGTAGAACTTCAGACAACTGTATCTTTCATCAGTCTACACGGCTCCGCGGTAGTGGAGTGGCTGTATGCGGCTTTTCCGTGCTGGGTTTGCTGCGCTGACATGCATTGGCCCGTTGGACCAACCGTGTTGCTGCTGTGCAATATAGCGAAATGTGGCGTGTTGCACACGTTTACTCGTACCGGTGCTGAGTGCACAATCAATAATGGGAGAAACGTGCCAAGCCTTTTAATGATTGCATTTTGTTTGCATCAATTTCGCACCTCGGCTGCAGAGATGGTTTGCTAAAAATGCTCAATTAAGATACATTCCGTTGGGGCAACACTCACTAAATTCTTTGGGCGCTTTCTAGGCAACGACGCATTGCTCTAGATGGTTGTAATATGAGGAAAACGTTGGTACATCAGTCTGCGATTGAGCTTGCTCCATGAATGCGCCCAAGCAAATTCGCACTGAGTAAACACGGCAAAAGGGCCTTCCAGGTTCCCACCATATAATAATAATCATGCTTCTTTTTCCTCGCCTCATGAAGAAGGCAGAAAACAAAAGTGCTCCCCAATCCGAGAATGTGAGACTCATAACAAAGAAAAACACTTGCGGCGGCGTGTGTCGGCAGCGGCATGCGGCGGCAACGAGATAGCTTTCTGCAGGACACATGTAGGGCCCGTGAAAAGCGCTAATTGTATATAATATTCGATCATTCGGTGATTGTACTTCCGGCAAGAATCGTCATTATTCTTGCAGAACATTCTTTTCCCGCGGCGTATACTTCCGATATGTGGCTCTGCCGGCTCAATGAGTAATTTGCTCCCATGCAAAATTTGCGACTGAACACCCGTACACATGCTTATCAAGTGTATCAACAACGTGTGCATGCAGGTTACTTATCCTGCGCTTTGTTATACTGTGTAAATTGCGAAATTCCACTCCCTATATAATGTCTCCGTCGGGTCTCGGTTAAAGGTTACTTAAAATTCTATAGGTTACAATATAGAGGTTACATGCTGGCAGCAGATCAATGTAACTAATAAACAGCTCCCGTCGCACTCAGTTTCATCATTGTAACCCTTAGCATGAGCAATAATAATGAAAACATCAAAAGGACTGACGATGTAACCGTTATTTTATTAGTTACTGATGTTTATAGGTATACTTATAGGTTACCAAGATTAGAGTGTAGAGGAAACGAAAACACTGATAAAATTCGGCACTAAGGCCATCCGGGCTGGGCGTCTTGCCTTTCGCTAATGAATCTATACATGCAGTTATCTCATTAATATCAATGTCATCATTTGTATAATCATAATCGTCCTGATTTAACTGGGGCAGCAACGATACAAATTTCGTGGTAGACACACCTGTATCTAAGGGCTTATGGCTTCGAAATAATTTTTGGTAATGTTCAAAAAACGCTTTAGTTATTAGGGTCGGCTCATTCACAACGATTCCACCATAGTCTATATTTAGGATTTGTTTAGACAGCGCGTGTCGGCGCTCATCACCGAGGGATCTACTGCATGGCTGTTCTTCCAGAAAAAGCTGCGCTCGCGCACGCACTAGTGCACCTCTGTATTTTTCAGTGTACAAAGCCTGTAACTGCGCCTTGGTGTTATGAATATCATCAATATATTCACCCGGATGGAGACATTCAAGCTCATGTAATTCCCTCAGAAGTATACACAATTCTTTGTAATTAATCTTTTGTTCAAAGGCCAATATTGATTATTCGATAGCTATCATTTTAACTTCCTGTTTGATTAATTGCCACACAGCAAAAAGAGGCAAGTCCTTGCGGCATGACAGATGAACTATAAGCTCAGTAATACGCTTTAAGAAGCACTCACGCGAAAGTATAGTTGGTTATAAAATTTCCACAACTCCCAGCACATACTCCGGCTTTGGTATCGACGACTACCAAAAGATGCTGAGACTAGGCAATGGTCACTAAAGAACACAGGGTGCACAGTGTAACCATGAATAATAAATAGGACGCTAAGCGAAACGTAAATTCGATCAAGCCGTGCATGCGAGATACCTTGGAAATGCGTGTAGCGACACCCCGCATTTTCATGTTCCCCAATGTCCACAAGCTGATAATCACACATCAGGCGTTGCAACGCATCACCACTTGGATCACGTCTCAGCCTCAATGACGTACGATGTTGCACATTACATACACAATTAAAGTCCCCAAAAAGGACCAATGCACGATCAGTAGACAAATGATGTTCTAGAGATTAAAAAAAACACTCTCGTTCACGTAGCTTGTTCGGGGCATAAACACACACAAATCTAAAGCTAATACCACTTATATCAATATCACACCATATTAGGCGCCCTTCCCTATCTGTAAACAAATGCAGCAGATCACATTGTAATTGTGTTCTAACGAATAACATACAACCAGCGGAAACTCCTATTGCATGGCTTACACAAACATTATAGTCGGATAGAAATGGAGTTAGAGCTACTTCTGTGTTTTCATCGGATTCAATCTTTGTTTCTTGGATAGCAGCAATATCTAATTTCCTATTTCGTAGCAAACGAAGGAGTTGAACTTTCCGTCGGTTACTGCGTAAGCCACGGACATTTAAAGTACCAAAGTGGAAGGGAAGAGCGCCCGCCATGATTACCTATGTTGGCGCAGCGTTCACACGCTGCTCTAGGGGTGCATCACTCCCTTCTTTATGAGGTGATGCACTGGGGACCTTTTGCTGCACTTCAACATATGAGATATCTGCTGGTGTAGGCGTTCCCCGGAGCGGTTTTGTCAACTTTGACACTTTGGGAACCCGGGCCTCCTTTCCCTCGGGCGATGGGTTGTCAGCTGGCGCTGGACGCTTCTTAGTAGCCTCATACATCGACCCAGATTCCACTGATGGCGAGCGGTCTTGAACTGGTGGCAATTCAGCCCATGACATAGTTGGTTCGTCGTCAGGCAACTTAGTGTTTTCCACAGCGGCAGGCTTCGGGCTAAGGCTATCCTCCGCCGATGAAGGCTTTGTCTCCTCCTGTCGATGAGCTTCAGCGGGTGTTTCACCGGTTGCATCCACAACCTCACTCACATCCATTAGATGATCGGTGATGGTCTCATCCTCAGCTGGTCTGTTTCCACGAAGCTTGTCAGCGTAGGTTCCGACGCATGCATCTGCAATGTGACCGTAGCGGTGACAGTTACTGCAGCGTGGTGTCCTACATTGTCACCGGATATGCCAGACTCTTTTGCACCGTAGGCAAAGTGGTGGACGGCCAGGAACCAAGACGAGGCACTGATGTCCGTATATGCTCAATAGGTGAGGCAGATTACTGGCAGAGACTCAGTGCTTCAGTGTAAACGCCACGTCGCGATTAGTAATTTGCCAGCCCTCCATACCATCACACCGCCACATTTCTCTCGTGATAGACTGCACTGTCCCATAAGGTTTTAGCGCTTCAACAATCAGTCTCTGTTCGAGGTGTGGGGGAAGCCAAAGAAGCTTCATCTTGATGTTTTTGCATTCCGGGTCTATGACAAGGCACTTGAGGCCCTTCACCAGCAACTCGCCTTTGTCGACAAGTTTCTGTTTCGCGATGCTATTTACACATGTTACTAGCCACAAATGGCTCATCTGGTACTGTCCTGCGCCGAGGATATCAGCTGCATTCAAAACTGAAAGCAGCGCATCGCGAAAGTCCGGGGCCTGATACGGCCGCCCTGCTAGGTCAGCATGCAGGAAAACTGAATTGAGAACGGTATTGCCAGTTGGTAGACTAGGGAGAATGACCTTGTAATTAACGGGATCAGTAGTTGACGGCGGTTGGAATCCTCGGCCGAGGGCCGATGCGCTGTTTCCAGCAGAGCTCATCGCAGACGTGGCCGTTCGAACCAGTAGGCCATATAGCCACGTTTCCAAAGCATGCATTCATGTTAACCATATGATTGCGTTCGAACGCCCTCGGCGACAGAAACCACCTAAAAACATGCTACGCGCGAGCGGCGCATGGCGGCGCCAGTGGTCGAGCACTGGGCTTGGGCGCAAACAGAAACACGCGACCGGATCAGCAGAGCGGCAGCCGCAAGCGGAACCCTGGACTGAGGGCCTGCCACTAACAGTCAAGAACCACCGACCACCTGGAGTCTCTCCGCAGTAATTTTAGGGCCAATAAATAAGTTTCGACCTCCCAGCGGCGACAATTTTATCGCCCGCGGACTTTATACGGAACCTCACGGCGACGCGACGACGACGCTGACGGCAGAAATCCGCTTGGAGTGTCCATATTATTGCTATCGCAATAAAAGGAACGGGGTTATATAGGCATCGTTAGGACGCTGCAAGTTCTTCCACATAAGTGTAGAAGGAATCTTTATATTGGTGTCCAGCCTTTACTAATACGCCGCAAGCATTTAGCGTATTTCATGACCTTCCTGAAGATGTGTAGGAGGCCTGTGAAGTTATTGCTGGGAGCGTTCTTAGAGCGAATTCGCGCGCATGGTGAAACATATAACGTCGTTATACATACACTGTGCACGGGGTCCTCAGCGACAGTTCAAGAGTCTTTACGTAGACATTTTTGCTGTTTGGCTAGTGTGATATTCACTCATCTTAAGCAACATGATGCCGGCCATGTAGTAATTATATATACAAGAAATGTTTATAGGAATGCAGCAGATTTGACTTTATCGGAGGAGATAACGAAAATCACTACTAACGTAGTGCCAGAGTTCTATCCACCTTAGCCGTGGGTCATTTGCCGTTCCTGGGCCGCCGTGCGACGGATGGTTTTGATCATGAGCGGCAAGATTCGCTCGCTGTATAGCATAGGCTCGGGACCCATTTCTGCGCCAGCCGCAAAGGAACGAGGCTAATTGCCGACGACGAAGTGGCCACGTATTATGTGGCGTCGCTGGCAGCTTCGCAGCCGACGGTCTCCGGGCCGGGCGTCGATATCGTCACAAGACCCTTTTCGGATCATTTCGAAAGCAGTACTCGACGGCGATTCAGAACTAACCACCGACGCTCACAAACCACATTGTTTTGTTACCATTGTTGGCGCTTGACCCTCTCCTTGCAATAATTTCACAGTAAGAAGAAAATATGCTTATATTCGTAGTGTTGTCGGCTACGATCGCCTAGTAGGTAAGCGGTTCGCCTTTCGCTGCAACTTAATTTCGTTTCTGTGGGAACTCTCGTCCGTGCACGCTAAACGTTTGGCAGTAGGCAGTAAACATCGCTTCTCCTCAAATGCACAATTTCCGGATGACTTTATTCTAGCATGCATTAGTTTACTTTGGATATAAAATGTAGCCGATGTTTGCGACGCCGGTGACAGCGTTGAGTTGGCGCTGACTGTATGCACGCTTCCCGGTCGCCTGTTAACCGGTTAGTTGCACGGCGGCCGGTGGCCTGCAAAATCTGCTGCGTGCACTTTGGACACCTCCCCCGCGATATACGTGGCCCAGAAAGCTTACGTACCGTTACGAAAGACTTACGGCTAACGTCGACGGCGCTTTAGAGGTTCAGACAGTACTTATCGCAGAAATATTTGCGACAATCTGTTACAGGCTTTTTTGAGTGGCCATAATATTTTTTTTCAGATCATCTCGCAAGCACGCTGGTGTAGTCATCCCGCTTTTCTTTATAAACTGCGTCATACTCCTCTCAAATCTCAGACTGCGAGAAAATCACACCGTTTGCGGTGGCACCATTAAAAAAAACTTTGGGCGTGATTTTTGTCATCTATGCTGCACCACTGCAAGAAGCATTGTTTTCCACCCATCTTTATTGGACCATTTGCTCGGAAGCGCCATTCCCTGCAATGTACTAAGTAATGTATGTGCGATAGGCGCCTTCCCACAGTGACAAAGCGTATTCATGTTTTATCATTTGATAAATTGCTGGTACATACGGCAGCAGTTAGACATGGGTGCATGCAAACATTTAAGAGCTACATGCAGATATAGCTGCATTTGTATACACAGGCGGCAGGATAATGTTTGTTCATTTTGGTAGAGTACGTAAGACAGCCATCTAGATGTCGTCTTTGTTAGCGCATTACATGCAATTATTTATTTATTTCAGGCTAACTGAGAGGGACTTCGTGCAGCACAGCGTCATAACGTTGTATAGTGATGCGTTAATTAGGAATTTATTTCACAGCATCGATTATTACTGTCTTATTATTACGATTATTACCACGCCACCACGGAGGGTGCCACTGTTCATAATAATCATTTTAACATATAAAACTTATCATTATTAATTACACATATATCATAAGATAGATTGCTGATCACATTAGCGGTCCTGATCATCTCTAAAGGTGGGTTGCGTAGGGAATTTTTTGGTCGCTATTTATTTCCAGCAGTGCAAAGACCGGTGTTCTATAGTATTATTCCATTAAGCTGTTGGACTTTTGTGCTTTGGACTATGGTGGGGTCGTGAGACTTCATCGCTCTTACGCAGGTACAAAGTGGAGCTAATATCTTTGTTGGCTATCGCTTTGAACGAGAAACTCTTTTCGGAGTTTCGAAGACGTCTTACGTAATGATCATCCTAGAAAACTTGCATCCTCTCCCCTTGTTTGTGGCATTTCCCATCAAAGAGTAGATATCTTTAGGAAATGACTTCGTGCTCAGCTGCTTTCATTATAAGATCTCACGATCGAAGAATGTATAAAATCATGATAGAAAAAGAAACGAGCTCACAGAATTACGTAGTAATTTGAATGCCTCCTTGGCGATGTAAAGATAAAGATCAGACAGGAAACTACCAGTGCAAACTGGGAAGGCGTGGTTTATCAGAGGGAACAAAGCCACTCTCTGCATACGGCTTCCAATGTGGCTGGTATGCTCGCAAATCGCCACGGCATCGTTACAGAGCGCAACAAAGAACTAGTCTCTTGGGCTGGCATTTTGAGGGAACAACACGTCGAGGTAACGCCCATCCCGCGTAACGTGAAATGAAAACACGGTCCTTGCGCTCAGCCCCAATTTCCTGTCATTCGCTATCCCCAAAGCAAGAGCTTTGTGCAGCTGTGCACTTCTTGTGGTTTTATTGCATTACGATAACGTTTTGTTTTTCAGAGTTTCAGATTGCCCTTTTCATCGAAAGTTGTCGGAACTGTTTTCCTCTTAGATACTTTCCTTTCAGCAGTAGTTGTATTATATATGTTGCTTCCGTACTTTTGAGCATCGCGGATTTATTAGACCGGCATTCATCGAAAACCCAGGAATTCTACAGGCATCGTGAAATCTCATTTAAAACGAAATGGAAGCGTAGGTTTATAAAAGGTAAGTTCCAATTCTCCTCTGCAATCATACTATGCCGATCAGTTGTATTTGCACCGAAGCGGTATTTCCATTAGGAACGAATGAAAACCTACTGCAGTTGCTTATTAAAGACGTGTGTGCAAAGACTAGTAAGCGCAAACTCGCAAGCCAGCTGGAAATTTATGAAAACGTGGGATATGATGAAGGTGTATAGGCAAATGTACAAGTGGGAAAAGGGGTGCGCGGTAAGATAATCGTACGAAATTATGAAAGTTAGGGTAAAATATTTTGCTTGTCCATTTTCATGCTGTAAAGCCCTATACCAGGAGCACAGCTGAGTGTGTCGGAAAGAAACGTGGCACCAGTAGAGAAAACATACACCTCAGCAAGTGTACAAGTTATACTTGAAAGACGTAGAGCGCATGAGGCAGCCACAAGATACTGCCTAATTTATACTGAGTTGGGAGCGCATCAGGCCTCACCGAGGATTTAAAAGACGTGTCGTAAAATTATTACTCAGTATACTAGATCGGAAATGTGTAACAAAAGGGCACGTGCTTGGGTCAGTATACTTGGCAAGAATTATTATTATTTGATTTGAAAACATATACACAGGAAAGAGAAAGCGAGAAGCAAGGCTGGCAACTGCCACCAGAACTAGTCAACCAGAACTTGGCAAGAAGCGAAAGCGAATTTAACACTGCAGAGATTTTTCAGTGTAGGCCGTTTGACTCTTAATCAAATTACCTGATTGCTGAAATGATCCTGTATTTTATAGTGAAATGAGCCTCGGTCACTTCACGAAGCGTTTGGCCGCTTTTTTTTAATTGAACATCAGCTACATTCTGCCAATTTTTCCTCGTTCTACGATTTTACGAATTTTGTGTAAAATGTAACGGAACATGAATTCTGTTTCAGAAAAACCTTCAAAGGTATTGGTTGCCGGGCTGGGCAAGATTGGCAGGAAATATTGCGTTCTATAAAGTAATTTTCTTGGTACTTTCGTAGCTTCATGAACCTTTTGTGGCAGCAGAAAATACCACATCACAACTTAGAGAGTACTTGCTTCGAGCAAGATTATTCAGAGAAGTTCCTGAAGCAGGAAACACAGGCAACAGCAATGTCGCTGAAAAAGTCACTGTGATTAAAAACAGTGGGTGGATTTTCAGTTTGTGCTCTTGTTCCTAGTACTTTGGCTAAATCAACTTCAATGCGATTCGTATGTACCTCACGAAACAGGTATGCCCAATCATTACTTTATTATATATTTGCTGTCATCCTGCCTGTCCCATTTATGTTCACGGGATGTTTACGAATTTTCATGTTGACAAGTTGGCAAGTATGGAATGATAACCTAGCTATACAATTTGTCCAATGAATGCTTTATCTTAGTATAAGCACATGTTAACTACTATAGCAATTATATTGCACACGCTAGAGCGGGAAGGGCATAAAAGTGTTATTGTCCTGGGTAAATACTGCATTCTTACTTGATCTCTGTGGAATTGGTCCTACTTGACAATGATAAGTATGAAGGCCCTACGCAGGCTGGCTTTCGTTACAACACTTGTTCAGGACGCGATGAACATGCGTAAATGAAACTGTTGACGTGGATTATTGAGAGTGATTGTATGGAATGCTTAGAATTGTATTGCGATAGCAATTATATGGACACTCCAAAGCAGATTTCTGCCGTCGGCGTCGCCGTTGCCGTGAGGTTCCGTATGACGTCAATCGAGATGAAATCGTCGCCGCGCGCCGCCGAACGCTGTATGTGCGAGTGAAAGGGCGCTAGGGACGCGCGCTTTCACGGGGAGTGAACGCACGGCGGAAAACAAACGCGCGTTCTGCGCCGTGCTTCCTTAAGGGCTGCAGAAGTAGGCGTCTCTTTCCTCCTTTACAATCGCCATATATGTAGAGCAAACGCGCCTTCTTCCGACGCGCTAAAGGCGGTGGGGGAGGGGGGGAGTGGGAGGGAAGGGAGGTGACTTTTAGCTGCGGCACCAAGTGCCTATTTATATCAGAGGCTCCGGCACCAGTCAGCAACGCCGCACGCATTTTGTGCGAACGCGGGCAAAACGCCGACGGCGTCGACATTACTTCTGCGTGTTGCCGGTGCTGCTGCATGTCCAAGTTTATACAGCTGATAAAGCTACTATCATTTACTCCGTATAGCTCTCTACAAATTTGCTGTCGCAATTGATGCTTCGCCTTTCAGGTGAAACTGCGACCACTTTTTCTCCCAATGCTTGTTTTCCCGAACAGAATTCTTGAGCTGATATGAAAGTACATTTGAATAATGACTAGAACCTAATTTTTTTCACAACAACCATGTCTAACTTGACTATACTTGTTGATATTTTTTCCGAAGAGTACATCGTAAATATACGTGACGGCTCACTTACTGAAGTTGTAAAACTTGATGTTGACATTCAAATTGTCATGCGAAACAGTATCACCACTTTCAGAAAGGCTGGTTTATTACCTGAATAATTAGAAGGAAACCAATACAAGATTCAACTGACGGATGATTATAATGTGCCATAAGTAAGGTGTAATTTCTGCTACAGGCCTTCTCATAATATGTCACTTGCGCGTTCGCACTGCGCTAATATTCCTGGTCAAGTTTCTTGGGCCAGCGAAATTTAGCCACAAGCATTTAAAGGCTTCTTCTAGAAAATTTTGCTATTCGTAATTGTTAGCTCAGAAGACGAGAGCCTTGTTACCAGTGATCAGTGGCCGACTCCGGTAATATTTATGGCCATGTTAAAAATCTGAAAATGTGTGGCACATTGCAAATAAGTCATTTGTTGCTTTTTGTATTCTTTTTCTGGTGACTATAACGGATTTTAAGAGCATCTAAATGAAACAGATTGCTCCGCCGTCCATGAGCGGAAGATGTAAACAAGGTACGTCATGTACTGACTCATTTGACATCACTTTCAGGTTTCCGCACTGATACTGTCTTGCACTTTTATTGTTTAACAGACTGAGAATATTTAGGATAAAAAAACATACGCTGTGAATGTTATACTTCATGGCGTTTGATGTAAGACCCGGTATCAGCAATTTTATCACTGAATAGTGTAGCAATATAACGTGCCCAAATGGCATTGTTAACAATATTGTGTACATGTCGCTAAATATATGCGGAGCTTCACGGCTGTGCCGGAGCAGACGATGAAATGTCGCCTGCAGCTATCGCATTAAACATGCCGGTTTCACTTGACCAGCAAAACAATGAGAGCGAGAGCAAAGTTTGCTGTGGCACTTGCACTCTTTGGATGGTGTTATAACTATACACAGGTGCGATTATACGAGCATACGTCATACGGAGGCACACTAAAATTTCTGGTATAGTTTAATACTTTAACACGCCTTGCTTGGCAATAACGGCATCGCACAGGTGCCATTGTGCAGTCCGTACAAAACCACACCTATGCAATTACATGACTTTTAGAATTGAAGCCCCAATATTGTTTAACTGTGTTTATTAGTATGATATTATTTAAGATACAAGACATGCGTTGTGAATGACGTGTTTTATTACTTTTGCTGCGCGCAGAAATTATCTGAAATTCTTAGCAATATTTCAATCAAGAAATGGTGAACTAGTGTGAGCAACTTTGGCACTTGAATATTCCAGCACCTATCTTGCATATACGGCACACATAAAGATGTAGCATGTGGGTACGCAAACATATGCGGAGCACCACGGCGACGGTAAAAATTCGCATCTAGTATCCATATAATTCCGATCGCAATAAAAGAAGCTCATTTTGCTCGTGAACGTGAGGGAAGCTTCACCTTCAGTGACGATTTCAAAATTTGTTCTAATGGGAGCACGGTGTCAGGATTGTCATATGCTTTGCGAGAAGCTGAAGCGATTACTAGCGTATGATGAAATACCACGCTTCCTATTAACCCGTGGTTCCTGAGTTTCTGCTCCACTTCTGACACATTTTTAGAATCTATGCCGGCGTACGTGGTTGCCTTTCGAATGAAAGATTTCACTTTCCCTGTGCATAACACTCGCAGGGGGTTAAATGGAATGCAAAGAACTGTTCTATTTAAATACTATTCCTTGAAGAACTGGTTTTATTCTTAAAACACCAATAACTACTGATTACGAGAAATACCCCGTGGTATATCTTTTAAAACTATCCTTCTCTTGTCCTCTCTTTATGCTCATTTGTTTTCCTTGCTGAGCAACTAGGTGGCTTGTACTTATAACACTGAGTGGTATGCTTTTACAAAACCGTTTTTTTTTTTGCTCGATACAAGGTCGAACCGTTGCGCACTGATCAAGAACTACTTTCATCACCGTTAAATCGTGCTGGGGTTGGCACAGATTTTGCCATTCCTTATTAATTTTATGCGTCCGCGATCCATTGTTGCTCTATATTTTTAACAGAATAATTTATACTATTGAAAGCTGTGTACAACACTTCAACATCCTTATGTGTTTTGATTGTGTGAAAAAAAAACTTATACTGTGGAAGACTGGCAGATATAGTTTGGCTCCATAACCCCATATATCAAGGATGGTGACTGCCCATTAAAGAATTATTAGTCATGCTATTAAGAATGAAAAAACGCTTTTCAAATGTTAAATGCGTTATTTCTACATTTATCTTGTTCAAGGAAAAGTAGTGTCAGCTACAGCACCTAGAAATGTAAATTTTTCTTTAATAAATGAGAAATTGCAGTTGCTTAGAGACGACATGATTGCTTGCTCTACGATCCACTCACCGGGTTGAAATATAATTAGTAAGTGGAGGCTGTGCAAAGGCTTGCTTTTCCCTCGCTGGCTGCTAGTTCCAAAACTTGTGGTCAATATTTTCGTTTATTATTTTGCGCAGTCTAGCTTTACGTAAGAGCTTTACTTGGTACTCATGTGTTCTGTACCACAACGAGTCCTCCGCAATCACTGCGTTTTTGCGTGAGTGGCGAGCTTAACTCGGGCCTTATTACCAAATGCAATAAACTTTGATCTTTAGTTCTTTGCTGCACATGTGTCTTTGTCAATCATTATCAGCTTATATTTATGTCCATTGCAGGACGAACAGCTGTCCCAGTGATTTCCAATTACACTTGTAATTTGTGCAAGCT
The DNA here is from genome assembly GCF_013339745.2 of Dermacentor silvarum. Classification (NCBI taxonomy): domain Eukaryota; kingdom Metazoa; phylum Arthropoda; class Arachnida; order Ixodida; family Ixodidae; genus Dermacentor; species Dermacentor silvarum. The sequence goes on along the minus strand of NC_051157.2, from coordinate 157,182,994 downwards.
GATTCCAAGTAGTCCTCCACATTTCCTAATATCATCACTCCACCTAATTTTCTGCTGTCATCGACATCTTGGACGTATGTTAATTAATGACATTTATGGCGTGATTCAATTTCAATTATGTTTGTATTTGTTCTCATCCATGTTCCCCTTCTACTTTCAGTATAATATCTGGTTTTGTTAAGCGCACCATTTTACCAAGTCTTCCTATACAGGAGGCACTGTAGAAAAAAAAGAATGAAGGAGAAAAAAAGCATAGCGTCACCTGCTCTGTGTCGAGTGCAGATTAGAACATATTACCAAACGTCCAAAACATGCCTCTTTTAATCTACTGCCGCACAGTGTTGTATACAAACAAAACATGTCTGTATGCTTTCCAATGTAATGACTACTTTTTACGCATCAGTCGCAAAACATTATCGTGATTTTCTTACAGCCTTTATCACATCACGCGGCTTGTTCTAATGTGAATATTCATTCGCTGATAAATGAAAGTCTCGATTCCGCTCAAATGTCCTTAACATTATGATGTATGTTGCCAGGTACCTACCCACGTATGGATATGGGTTTTATCTTAGTAAAGGTCTCACTGCAGCGACTTCGGTCCCTAAGAGCTATGATGCCACCTGCTGCAAGTGTGTCTCTTTGGGGTCATTCCACGCGAAACGCCCCTGCCCAAAATCCGACCATCGTTGATTTTCTTGAAAAACATTGGGATAGATGGCTATTGTGTGAATAAGGTTTCACCAAAGTATTTTGGTCGACAAAATTTGTTTGATCACGTGAGCGCTATTTGAAGTTTCCGCAAAGAAGCAATAGTTGGTTGGACGTAAATTTTTTATTCAAGTCTGAAATTAGTTGTAATAACAAAGTTTATTTTAGAACATTCTAGGGGCATCCTTCTTTCATATAATGTGATAACTGAATGCATTTTAAAATTTATCGCGTTGATTTGGCTCAGTAAAAAGGCAAGAAATGTTGCGTTTTCAGAATTTTTTTCGCATAAGCTTCGCATAATTTTCAACTACAATATTCTTTCTTCCTTTTCGCATGTTGCTCTACTGTATGCTCAAGATAATTTGAAATTCTCAAGGCATATATTTTTTTAGAAAAATACCTCCAAAGTTAGCAAAAAGTGGATTTTTTGCGAGATTCATGCCACATTTAAGCCTTAAGGCCCTCCAGATAAAAATATGTCAGATAGCTCAGTATGCGCAACGGCCTCTTAGCTTGTGATTTAGAAATTTTTATTGGAGTAAATTTTGTTTGAAGCGAGAAAAAATTTTTTGAAGTCAACAACCAATATCACCAGTAGTCATTGTGTACGTGCCGCCGCTCCTCTCGTCGTCTGCTCGTTGTCCGCTGCGCGTCGCCGTCTGCCGCCCAGCAGACGGCGGCTATAGGTGGATAGCAAAATCTCGGTTGTCGCAAGGGATTGTGGGGTATGGCGTATTTTGCTACAACTTCCGGTTCGGGACCACGACGCCGTCTATGCCGCCGTCACTTCATGCCCATGCTTCACGCGCTTTTTTATATACTGCGGCACTTTATTGAAAAACCACGACGCAAGCACCGCTGGGCAGTTCCAAAACGTAGGTGTGAGCTATCGCTCCTTCGTACTTATTATGACGCCCTTAGACTCGTGTATTTTTAGGTGGCAGGCATTTCATGCCCTAACGTGTTTGTGTCGCGTCAAAACGTTTATCTAGCGCAAATAAACATTCGTTAACTTAAGAAGTAGTTTTTAATAAGTGGTAAGTCAACCTAATAAGTCCCCGTTTCTAACGCTTCCCATAACAAATGGTGCAGTCGATTGCTTCGTCCGCTCTTTTGTCTGCAGCCGTTCCCAGCGCGCGCCATGTCGTCGGCTGCTATGCCTTCGCGGTCTGCCGTTTTTTCTCAAGAGACGCATGTCGTGTATAACTGCAGACAGAAAGCACTGATGTAAGTATCTGAAAAGTGCACGAATTATTTTGAGGTTACCTCTTCTCCCTCTTTCATGTAGCCTAGTTGCCTTTTCGTTGTGCCGGAATGAAGACGGCACGTAATCAATGTGCTGAGGACCCTTGCTGGGTGCACCTGTGTGTATTTAACTGATTGTTAAAAAGGGGGTATTTGTACAAGAAAGTTAGTAGACGAAGTTATTCGCCAAAACACTTGCCTGTGACGAAATGATCTTCGCATTATCTGGTTCCTACATGCGCTTGCAGTCAGGCTTTGTTACACACGAAGATTTCCTGGTTGCAGGCGCCTAGCAAAACCATGGTGGGCTGTTTAGCCGTTGGCTGCTCAAATTCAAGCGTTAAAGGTAAATTCATGTAACTATACTGCCTTGCAGCGTCCCTTGCTGAGTAAGCTGCGCACAAGCATCAGAGGCATGGCTGCCACTTCCAAAACTGAACCATCAGTGAACAAAAAGCAAATAAACGTACAGTGGCACTTATCAGGCGGCTATGAGCTGTGTAAGGGCCGACACGAAATGATTCCCCAAGATATTTATTTCTCTAACATTGACTCAAGCAACAATAACTATTCCAGTGCACGAATTATTTTGAGGTTACCTCTCCTCCCTCTTTCGTGCAGCCTCAGTTGGCTTTTCATTGTGCCGGAATGAAGACGGCACATAATCAATGCGTTGAGGATCCTTGCTGGGTGCACCTGTGTGTATTTAACTGATTGTTAAAAAGGGGGTATGTCATGATATGTACGGAAGCGCGCGAAAAACAAAAAGACATTGCCGTGTTCGCCGTGCGGGGGCGATGACGAAGTGGTGTGATCGTGTGGCGCGTGGCGCGTGGTGCGTGCGAGTGTTCTGAGCTGCTCGGCGTTGAAGGCCAGCCGGTTCTCGCTGGGCGCCCGGTCCAGAGAACCCAGATCGCCCACTACGCCGTCCTCGGACGCAAAGGACCTGTGTTCCTGCTGGGCAACCGGTCCAGGGAGCCAGGCGAACGAGGCAACTCGTTCTCGGATGCCAGTGACCTGCGTTCCTGCTGGGGAACCGGTCCAGGGAGCCAGGCGAGCGGGGCAACCGGTCCAGGGAGCCTGAAGGGCCTGTGTTCCTGCTGGACAACCGGTCCAGGGAGCCAGGCGAGGTGGTCGCTTTCCCGGGCCACTGCCACGACCAGCCTGCTGTCGGAGGCGAGAGCAGTAGCGAGAGCTGTTGCACGGCTACCACGGCTGTGTCTGCTACCGTCGCTGCTGCCACTGCAGATTCCATGATGCCGTGGGTAGGCCCATGGTGACGTCGTCCAGCCGTCAGCCGACCCTTCGGGACCGACATCGGCCTCTACCCGTCAACGGGCTCCACGCAAAAGGAACGCACGGCGAGAGACTATAATATATAACAGGACACTCTAGTAGCAGCTTCGGGACTGCATGCATTAACAAACTTAAGTACGTGTCCATCGTGATGTCTGTACGTCTTTGTGCTGTTAATATACATTCTGTGTTTGTGTGCACTCGAGTGGTTGATTGCGTTCCTTGGTGAGTGGTCCTGGGCCCAAACCTCATTACAGTCTCATCACCAATCAAACAGCACTACATAATCATTTCACCACAATCTGGTGAGCTTGCCAGGATACCGCTCGTAAGATCATCGAAGGAAATTATCCTCCCTCGAGTGCACGCTCACAGAGAACTAAAGGATGGATACCGAAAGATTAGCCACTATTGGACCACAGCTAGGATTGTCCGGTGTGGAATTGCTTAACTGGATTGAGAATGAACAGGCAAAACAAAGAGCGGAACGAGCTGCGGAGAGAGAAGCAAGTAAGGAAGCGGACGAAAGAACTCGACAAATTCTTGAGCTCAAATCGAAGCTCCAAGAAGGAGCTCAAAGTGAATCCGCAAGAATCAACATTGATTCGATGTCTCTTCCGAGTGCCGCCTCTTCAGTTCTGAACCCGCAAAAGTTGCTTCCGTTGTTTGATGAGCGACGCGATGATTTGCATGCGTACTTGCAAAGGTTCGAGCGCGTGGCAACAGGACAAGATTGGCCACAAGAGAAGTGGGCATTAGCTGTGAGCATGTGTTTGAGTGGTGAAGCGCTAACAGTAATTGGCCGAATGACTGCCGCTGATTCATTAAACTATGAGAAAGTAAAGAAAGCTTTGCTGCAGAGGTTTCGATTCACTGCGCAAGGTTACCAGGAGAAATTTTGCAAGGCAAGGGCAGAGGATGGAGAAACCGGGAGACAGCTGCTAGGGTTTCAGGGTACTTCGACCACTGGATTGACATGGCCAACGTGCCCAGAACGTTCGACAGCCTTCGAGACCACATGGTCGCCGAACAGTTTATCCGGTGTTGCCATCCAAAGCCTACTATATTCCTGAAAGAACGAGAATGCAAGTCACTCCAAGAGCTAGCTGATGCGGCTGATCGGTTCATTGAAGCTCAGAACCTATCGAATCTCGGGAAGGTTCCGGATGACGCAAAAGACGTCACTAGGAATCCCACCGACGCTCCGAGAAAACCACCACCAAGGTGTATGCTTTGCAAGCGCCTTGGGTATCCAGCTCATGAATGTCGCAACCCAGCTAAAGAAGTGACGAAGTGCAAGTTCTGTGGGAAGGTTGGTCACAAGAGCGACGACTGCTGGAGCACGAAGGCGCATAAAGAGAAAAGTTCAGCCTGCGTGGTCAACGAGAACCGCGATCATTTTTCTTTTTGTCACCCAACTGGAAAACACGAGAAAAGGAAAAGTCGTGACACGTTTGATAAAAAACCGGATGAAAGAAAACCCGTTTTTCTGGTGGAAGGAATGCCAGTAGTGGAAGGGCAAGTGCTCGGTCGAACAGTTAGGGTTCTTCGTGATACGGGCAGCAATACTGCAATTATCCGAAGAGACATAGTTCCCGATCAGCGTTTGACTGGAAAGAGTAGCAGAGTCCTGCTTATTGATGGCTCTGTGATTGATGTGCCAGAGGCCAGACTCCACGTAAATACACCCTACTTTACTGGAGAAATCACAGCCTTATGTATGAACAAGCCGCTTTATGATCTTGTGCTCGGAAAGCTACCCGGTGTCAGAGGACCTCACGAGCCAGATATTAACTGGAAGCACGCTTCAGTCGACCAAAGAGACACTGCGTCGCTAAACACCAGTGTGCAAGTGATACCTGTGGAGCACCCTCACTATGTTCCCGCCATGGTCAAGCCACAAGAGGATAAGACGACTCCATTGTGCGCACCAAAGATAAAGTGGTGTGACGCTACCAAAGACCAATTTGCAGAGGAACAGCAGAAAGACAAAACATTGAAATCTCTGTTTGCTAAAGTCGACAGAAAGTTCAAGTCACCAAAAGGCCACGGCTACTCGTTCCTTGAAAAAGGTGGGCTTCTCTACCGACAGTACTGTCTTGCTACCGGCAGAACATTTAACCAGCTCGTCGTGCCGAAGATGTTTAGAAGACCTATCCTTGAAGTCGCACACGAAGGTCTTATGGCCGGACATCAAGGCATTCGGCGCACGACCGATCGAGTCTTGGCGGATTTTTACTGGCCGGATCTGCATGGCGACGTGAAACGTTTCGTCAAGTCCTGCGATAAGTGCCAGAGAACAACACCAAAAGGCAAAATAGGTGTTGCGCCTCTGGGAAACATGCCTATAATACGTACACCTTTTGAGCGCGTTGCGGTCGATTTAATAGGTCCTTTCTCACCGAAATCGGACCATGGCAACCGCTATATTCTCACCCTCATAGATTTTGCCACCTGATATGCGGATGCCATTGCTCTTCCTGCAATTGATGCTGTGCATGTGGCAGAGGGAATGATTGAGATTTTCTCTCGCATTGGTCTACCAAAAGAGATTGTAAGTGACCAAGGAACAAGTTTCACATCGGAACTCATGGAAGAGGTGGGCCGTCTACTTGCCATCAGGTTTCTACGAACAACTCCCTATCATGCCATGGCGAATGGGCTCGTGGAGAAGTTCAACGGTACCCTGAAGACCATGCTGAAGAGGATGTGCCAGGACAAACCTCGATCATGGGACAGATACCTTGCTCCACTGCTATTCGCCTACAGAGAGATGCCGCAAGCAAGCCTGGGCTACTCGCCTTTTCAATTGATTTATGGTCGACACGTACGAGGACCACTGACGGTGCTCAAGAAGCTGTGGACCAATGAAGATATCGACGGCGACACTCGTACAACCTACACCTATCTTGTCGATCTTCGAAATGGCCTTCAGGAGACATGCAAACTCGCCCATGACGAGTTGGAGAAGGCACGCGCAAAGCAAAAGACCTACTTTGACCGGAAGAGTAGTCCTCGCAAGTTAAACGTTGGCGATAAAGTACTTATTCTACTGCCGACTGATTCCAACAAATTACTAATGCAGTGGAAAGGTACATTTGAAGTCGCCGAACGGAAGAATGAGGTCGACTACGTTTTGAACATAAGTGGAAAAAGAAAAATATTCCACATCAATATGCTCAAGAAATATGAGGAACGCGAACCTTTACAAGTGCAGCAGGTCTCTGCCATAACAGAGATCACCAAGCCTTGGACACACCTCACACGGAAAGGACCAAACAACAGTCTCGCGTGGGGACCGGCTCAAGAGCAAGCGTTCAGCATTTTCAAGAATAAGCTCGGCAATGCTCCCATTCTACAAGCACTCAACATGACAAAGAGTAGGATAACATCAGAGCGGATTACCTGAGCTGTGCTCAGGTAATCCGTATCCGGTAAATTTTAAACTTTGGAGTGCTGAAGGAGAAGAAGACATTTACTGACTTTGATTTTAAAACAATAGTTGTATACGCATGTAGTGAACTCGTTTTGAAAGTGGACCTACGCACAACACGTTGACCTTTCTTTTCCGCCTTCTTCCCCATTAGAAAAGTTGTAAACAACTTTCTTAAAACCGGGGGTTGTCATGATATGTACGGAAGCGCGCGAAAAACAAAAAGACATTGCCGTGTTCGCCGTGCGGGGGCGATGACGAAGTGGTGTGATCGTGTGGCGCGTGGCGCGTGGTGCGTGCGAGTGTTCTGAGCTGCTCGGCGTTGAAGGCCAGCCGGTTCTCGCTGGGCGCCCGGTCCAGAGAACCCAGATCGCCCACTACGCCGTCCTCGGACGCAAAGGACCTGTGTTCCTGCTGGGCAACCGGTCCAGGGAGCCAGGCGAACGAGGCAACTCGTTCTCGGATGTCAGTGACCTGCGTTCCTGCTGGGCAACCGGTCCAGGAGCCAGGTGAGCGGGGCAACCGCGGTCCAGAGCCAGCGAGCGGGGCAACCGTTCGAGAGAGCCAGGCGAGCGGGGCAACCGGTCCAGGGAGCCTGAAGGGCCTGTGTTCCTGCTGGACAACCGGTCCAGGGAGCCAGGCGAGGTGGTCGCTTTCCCGGGCCACTGCCACGACCAGCATGCTGCCGGAGGCGAGAGCAGTAGCGAGAGCTGTTGCACGGCTACCACGGCTGTGTCTGCTACCGTCGCTGCTGCCACTGCAGATTCCATGATGGCGTGGGTAGGCCCATGGTGACGTCGTCCAGCCGTCAGCCGACCCTTCGGGACCGACATCGGCCTCTACGCGTCAACGGGCTCCACGCAAAAGGAACGCACGGCGAGAGACTATAATATATAACAGGACACTCTAGTAGCAGCTTCGGGACTACATGCATTAACAAACTTAAGTACGTGTCCATCGTGATGTCTGTACGTCTTTGTGCTGTTAATATACATTCTGTGCTTGTGTGCACTCGAGTGGTCGATTGCGTTCCTTGGTGAGTGGTCCTGGGCCCAAACCTCATTACAGTCTCATCACCAATCAAACCTCACGACACAATCATTTTCATCACAGGGTATTTGTACTAGAACGTTAGTCGACGAAGTTCTTCGCCAAAACACTTGCCTGTGACGAAATGATCTTCACATATTCTGGCTCCTACATTCGGTACCCGCAGCTCGCCGTTCACGGTCGCTCGTTTGACGGCAACTGCCCATTTACGTTTGTGCGCTTCATTTCATGGAAAATGAATCATTTTTTTCCTTTCACGGAAGAGTTTGCGCACCCTAATGCCGAGCACCAAACCATAATCACGTTGCTGACACGTGTTTTCTTTGCGAGCAGCGGGATATCACATTGTAGAAACTGCTGACAAGGCTGAACGAAGCAACAGAGCGCTAACCCTCGAACCGGAAGTCGCTAGCTGACGACATCGTCATTTTGCTATCCACCTATTACATGGAGGATCATTTTTAAGATTTATGGATTTTTTAAAAATCGCCTGTAGCAGATTTAATTCTAGTCCTTGAGCTGGATTGTTCAGAGGCGGACAGTACTTGCACGAGACATCGAAATGCATATTGAACCAATAAACAATCAACTGCTAATTAACTTCCTAATTAATTTACTTTATGGCGCATATTGGAATTTACGAATTGTAGCGACCGAGTTTGAAACAGGCGTCCACTTCAAATTAATTCCAGGATGACACCAATTTTGAGACATTATTTCCTAAAGTGCGGGACGAAATAGGTGGGCGGTTACTTTTGTGCTTCAGTGCATAGATGAACATTTTCTAAAATAAATCACAGTTTTGCCGGAAAGTCGAAGCATCGGTTGCCATAGTAAATTAGTGGACAGCTATAGGACGTAAGGATAGTAGTTTTATCTGTCGTATCAACTTGTAAACATACACATACCAGGTAAATTAACAAGCATGGTGTCACGCATGCATAAGCAAACATGAACACATCTCACTCAATGATGGCTAAAAACGCGCTGTCAGAATCCTGGGGTGAGGCAGCGCGGCGCAGCAGCGAGCGAATTGACCTTCGTGCTGGCACTCCCATCAAGGCGAACTAAGCTGCGAAAACACAGCGCAGGGCGGACGCTGTCCCCGACGCAGATCGCTTTCAAAATACAAGCCGCCGAAGTAGAACGCCCCTCCCCCCTATCCTATTTCACACGTTCCCCCCTGCCTGCTCGCAGGGCGAGTAGGGAGGGCAGGAGCCTTGTACTCCGAGCGGCACGAAGGTCAATTCGCTCGCTGCTGCACCCGCGCTGCCTCACCCGAACGTTTGACAGCGAGTTTGCGCGGTCATAGAGTGAGATGTGTTCATGTTTGCTCGTGCACGCGTGGCACCATGCTTGTTAATTTATTTAGTATGCCTATGTTTACAAGTTTATAGGGCCGATAAAACTGCCATCCTTACGTCCTATCGTCATTGTCATCATCAGCCTATATTTATGTCCACTGCAGTATGATGAGTCTCTCTGCGATGGGTCTCCCACACTTTAGGAAATAATATCTCAAAATTAGTGTCATCCTGGAAATTATTTTGAGGTGGACGCCTCTTTCAAACTGGGCGGCTACAATTCGTAAATTGCAATGTGCGCCGCCATGTAATTAATTAGGCAGTTAATTCGCAGTTGTTTGTTAATTAGTTCAATATGTGTTTTGATTTCTCGTGCAAGTACTGTCCGCCTCTGAACAATCCAGCTCAAGGACTAGAATTATATCTGCTACAGGCGATTTTTAAGAATTCCATATATTTTAAAAATTATCCCCAATATAATAGCCGCCGTCTGCTTTGCGGCAGACGGCGACGCGAAGCGGACAACGAGCAGACGACGAGGGGAGCGGCGGCACGTACGAAATGACTACTGGTGATATTGGTTGTTTACTTCAAAAACTTTTTTCTCGCTTCAAACAAAATTTACTCGAATAAAAATTTCTAAATCACAAGATAAGAGGCCGGTGCGCATATTGAACTATCTGACATATTTTTATCTGGAGGGCCTTAAGGCTTAAATGTGGCATGAATCTCGCAAAAAATCCACTTTTTGCCAACTTTGGAGGTGTCTAAAAAATATATATGACTTAAGAATTTCAAATTATTTTTAGCATACAGTATAGCAACATGCGAAAAGGAAGAAAGAATATTGTAGTTGAAAATTTTGCGAAGCTTATGCGAAAAAAAATTCTGAAAACGCAACATTTCTTGCTTTTTTACTGAGCCAAACAAACGCGATAAATTTTAAACTGCATTCAGCTATCACATTATATAAAAGAAGGATGCACCTAAAACGCTCTAAAATACACTGTGCCATTACACCTTTTAGACTTGAATAAAAAAAAATAATTTACCTCCAACGAAGTATTGCTTCTTTGCGGTAACTTGAAATAGCGCTCACGTGATGAAAAAAATTTTGTCGACTAAAATACTTAGGTGAAACCTTATTCCCACAATAGTCATCTATGCCAATTTTTTTTCAAGAAAATCAACGATGGTCGGTTTTTGGGCTGGGACGTTTCGCGTGGAATGACCCTTTGACAAAGACGCAGTGAAACTTACATTATCAGAGTGCGCTAGACTAGTCGGGTGTCATTAAAAGCTTTCGCGCTGCAGGAGCTGTTTGGTCGTAATTACAATACAGATAAATAGACAAATACTGCATACTACATACGCTCTCTCGAATAGGATCTCCGTTCACCGGAGCTCAGACGGCTAATATGAGCTCATACCCCAGGCCAGGATCTCTTCGCCGGGCAACATCATTAATTAGGCAGAGCTCTATGCTCCGCAAGTTGCCAGAGCAGAACGTTGCATAGAGCGCCACATTGCTTCTGGGAATGAGAAAGGAATGGGCTCCCGCTGCTGGCCATTTCCATCCAATTCAGGCGTTTAGAGTGCAGCAGTAATCCCTTGTACGTGCAGAGAATCAGCTTGCGCATGTTGCGTTTGTATGCACTTGTAAATATGTAAGTACGTAGTACTTTCAATATTTTCAATATTTATCAACAAAATTTTTGACGGCCGCTAGCAGTATGCTCGTGTTGTCCGAGTTCTGTGTCAGCTGACGCTATCATATGCGTGCTAGTAGCATAGTTTCGTGACACCTCTGAATAATCTGCCACACTTAAAACATTCACCACTTAAGGTACCAATCACTATGTCACTAAAAGACGGCACTGTTTATCTGTTCTAAGCAATACATGGCTGAATGTGAAATTTCGCAGTGTCGATAAGGGTCCTTAAAGTGCAAACAAACAACACGCACTGAAAAGTGTTAGTGTCTATCAATATTATAAAGAGGATTTATTGAGATTAGTACCAACAGCTTCTTCTCATGCCATGACATGCGTGTCATGTAGGTCATGAAACTGCTGCCTACGTCTTGGTGCTCTCATGGTCGTTTCGTTAACTTGGTAGGTACCAAAATTGGTATAGTATGACAGGAGTGTATGACGAACGTAAGTGAATGGTCATGACAAATGTCATGACACGCGTGTCATGTAGGTCATGACAATGGCCCAGCGAAAAAAGATTAACATTCAAAAACCACTGGAATGGGTTCGGACGTGGGCACTAGGAAACACTCAATGATGATGGTAGAAATCATAGTCATGAGCATGACTCCGCAAAAATAACAATACCTCAGCGAAAAAAATGTTAACATTCAGCAATCACTGCAATGGGATCGGATGGGGTACTAGGTGAAGGAAAAGGCTAATGTTGTTGGTCGAAGTCATAGTCATGACTGTGACTGAGCAAAATGACAATGACTGAGCGAAAAAGAATAACAGTCAAAAACCCCTGAAATGGGCTCCGACGTTGGTACTAATCAAAGGAAACTCTAAAGAATGGTGGAAGAAGTCAAAGTCATGCCCATGACTGAGCAAAAATGGCAATGACTCAGCGAAGAAAACATCACTCCAAAACACTGAAATGGGTTCGGACATGGGTACTAAGTGAAGGAAACACTAAAGGATGGTGGTAGAAGTCTTAGTCATGAGTATGACTAAGGCTTTCGCCCTAAGGTCTCTTAGGTATAGCTAAATGGACTCCTGAGGACTCATGACATGAATGTAACGTAGGTCATGAAATAGCCACCTACGTCTTGGTGCTCTCAAGGTCGGTTTGTTAACTTTGTAGGCTCCCCGTACACTGCTTCGCATAACATCGATTCCCACAGGGCGTGGGATCTGCCGGCTTTTTTTACAATCCATCTAGAAGATTGGTGATCTGCGTGCTACGGTGGGAGTTTGCAAACATTACTCTTGTAATCAAGCCAGCGAAATCTCCGAAAAGTATGGCTTCTTTTCGTACTACAGTCTGCGTCGCTGTGTCGGTAATATAATGGCAAAATGACTTTCAATAGAATGAGCCTCCTTACCTGTGTCGGTATGGTCATCGGAAAATGATTCGAAATAATATCCCTTAGTTCCTGGAAGGAATCAGATGTGTATCCCCTAAAAATTGTACATTTTTGGCAACACAGATCGATAGCGAATAATGTTATAATTTCTGTTTCACAAGTAAGGTAAAAAATGGGTTTGAGCGCATTCGAACTAGAAGTTTAAAGCGAATACCTTTATTGTGCTGTTTTAGAATGTTTTGAGGGTGTGTGATACGATGGCGGCACATGGAAGGGAACGTGCTCCCGGCAACCGAGCTGCGTTAAGGGGAAACAAGCGAACACCTTTAAGACAAAGTTTATGCTAGCCCCACAGAACGGAAGGTGCAAGCCAGGGCAACAAAGTATTTTAGTAAGGAGGTGTTAGAACATGCAGTTACAATTTGCTTTATTCAACATAAAATTCAGGCATAGGAGTGCAATAAATAATACAGCAAATTGTAGAGGAAATGTGAGCATATTTTACGGATTTTTATTCGGAGCTTTCAGAAGGTTTCAACAAAAGTTCGGTCACCATTGGAGGTTGCTGCAAAAAAGGCTGGAATCACACTGATCGGAGTGCCACTCATGCCATCACCGAGACAACTGTGGGCAAAGTCATTTATGCAGCTGGAACGGTGTATTATATACAAGAATAAGGAATGTGATAATTACAATGAGCAAGTGTTCTTGAACATATTTACACGTAAAGTTGAGTATGCACCTGAATGAGTGTACAATTAGTGGTATAAGTACAATGAGTGGGTGTCCTTGAAATTATTTACATCTGGCAATATTGAGAGTGAACCACCCTTACGGGCTGCGGTTCGATTCTGGGAAATTCCCTGGGACATAATGTGACACTGGAAGCCTATGCCCGCAGGCGTAGCACACCCCTGACAACACCGAGCGCCAGGCAGGGGGCACCTTCCCCAACGCGCAATTGGCACGTTCCCGTTGGGTATGCGTCGGTGGGAATCGAACCAACCACCTCCCGTAGCCGTGGCGGACGCTCAAACCACTAGGCCACGGCTTCGGTGGAAACGTGTTGTCGCAGGCACTATTTCCCCTACCACATTTCTCTGGTGATTTCATTTCTGTAGTTCAAATCATCTTTTCATTCGGTTACAGTGAATACAATTGATAAGCGATGCTATGGCAGCGAAGGTGCATCCAGACCCTGACTGTTTTTATCATCACCAGATGAGATATCAGGCATTGCACACTGATAACGCTGTGGGGTGAGTCGAAGCGTGCGGCAAGCAGACGCACTCTCAGATGTGAGTTTTTATTTTGGATAGGCATGGAAGCTTCACGGCCGCCATTATCTGCAAATGTCCCTATCTGATCAGCTGCTGGGAGGATACTTTGTTTGCTAAGTTTCTTCCGGGAATTGCAATTATTGCAAAATGCGTTCCTATGACTTATTTTCTTTGTGAGGTACCGTTATGTGGCGCTGACTAATTTTTCGAAGTGAAGCGTTTTTCTCGTTCTTGGCAGCTTTAATGCTGTATTAGAGCTTTAAAAAAGAACCAGTGCAATATATTGAACATATTTGAGTACATTTGTGGAGTGCTACGATCGTACCGATGTTAAATTGTCGATGGCTGTCGAAATATTCCGTTAATATGTCACTGGTAGGGCACTGTCATCAACGTCATTTGAATGTTGTGTAGCGCTTCGCTACACAACAAATTTTGTAGAAAATTTTTGCCGTTCTTTGTGGTGCGACGAGCTAACGCCATATGCAGCAATATGCGCTAGGCCATATTATACCTATGGTGTCTGAGAAGCTAGTATGTCGCCGATTTTATGCTGTCGTCCTGGGACGACACCATTTCCATGCTTATAACGCTCGCATCACTTTCGGGAGGTGTCGGCATAATTGTTCGAAGCGAGCATTTCTTTTAAAAGAAGTATACGTAGTTGAAGTATTATTGGCATAAGATAGCCGATTTGATGCAAATTTTCATATATTGACACGTATACATGTTTATCTTTCACCGGTGGCCGCTTTCCACCGGCTAACAAATATTAAACGTGATCGCTCGGCGCAGGAGTCGCCTGCATCGGAATCTTCTCGAACGTTATCGATGCTTCTATCCGTCGTCTGTGGTCACCGACGCTCATGTAATCTGATTGTACAGGTGCCCACAATATAACTCGGAACGCCACACCGGTGGCCGCTCGTCGACGGAGCACACCCGCGGAAAAATACAGCCTTGGTCTGCGCGTTCGCGGTATCCCTAGCAAGCAGGCCTCGCTCCCTAGTGCATCTAGATAAGCGTTGTCTTGCGTCAAAAAACTTGCAGTTTGTCCCTCTTAGCGCTGCGACAACTGATCTGGGGGGAGGGAATCGGGACCTGTAGGCGACAGATTGCTAGCGCGCTATGCCGCGTAATCTCTAAACGCACGCGTAATCCTTGTGGTGCATTCTCGCCGGAATCTGCATTCATTATGATAGTCGTGCTTTCTGGATAGCTTGCGTGGATGGAATCCATGAGCGTTTATAACTCAGTGGTGACCAGTGAGCTTACCATGCTCTACTTTTAGTTATACCTAATGTCTTGCACATCTGAGTTAATTATTTCGCCTAAAGAAACTATGAATTCTTAGCTCATCTTAGCTGGGGGCGAGCGCTACGGCTCGCCTATCTATAATAGCACTGGAGTGCATTTTTCAACCGGATTATCGCATTGCACGATGTATTTTAGTCCTTGTGCAGTTATATTCCGAGCCGCATTTACTATTCGGGAATAAGATCAGAACTTTGATTGTAACACGACGGTTCCTTTAACAAGGCTGACTGCGTGCAGTAATAACAGTTTTGAAAATGGAATCAGACAGCGTATTCCAAGACGCAAATTTCATGCACAGGAATTAATGTTATGCATCAGGCATTATAATAAAGGTCTATTCAATGATTCGCAGTCACAATAAACATCGCATAGTGCGCTATTTATTTACAAAATCTCGCCGCTTCGCTGCACTTCTAGTTGAGAGTATACTCTAAAATTTCATCTCGTGTCGGCGTTGGTTGGCGCAAACATTTAAATTTTCGTTCAATGTCGTTATAAGTTGCTAATCAAGAGGGTGTTCAGCTGTGTGAGTAAAATGCGTATGAAAAAAAAGAAGTCGTTCAGTGGGGTCCCATATCCATTGCTAAGGCAACTTTGGTTGGCGGCGAAAGCTTTAATGCATTGGCGTCCTTTCATTGCGATTGTTTGCTTATGTTGATTAATTAATTCAATAAGTGTTAATTGGTAAGTGTTAATAGTTTTCTTACTTGCTATTACGGAGTCTTTATTTGATCTTTACTAGTATGCACTGATATTTGGAACTCTTAATTAATCTTAATTTGGCGTGACCAGTCTTATCATGGAGTCTAGAATTGATGTTAACTGGTCTCTATTACTGTTCGCATCCTTAATTCATTTTAATTAACCTCAATTATTCTTAGTTACTTAGTAATTCACCTTAGTTTGCTTTAATAAAGGTGTCGTATGATGTCCGTGTATTGTTCTTGTTATTTACCCAAATTAGTTTTAATTGGTGGTTGGGACTCCTGAATTACTCTTAATTATATTTAGCTACTTGGTGCTGAATTCACTTTTACATGGTTTTCTGAATGGTAGAGGTGTAGTATGCCGCTTTCTGATTTTTGCTACCGCAAGTGTTGTCGACGACGGTCACATTCCGCGACTAATGAGCCACGTAAGCCGTTCGCCTAAATATGTGCCCAAGCCCATTAATGCGCACACACGTGCGCTTATGCTCCATCGCGTGCACACGCGCGCATACAGCATTTCAGAAACCCCATCCGCACAACCCTAGATATGACAACGCTAAAAGGCACCCAACGCTATTCTTTTGGAGCAAGGCAACACCTATATAGACCTTTTCATCGGGCGAGGAGGAAAGGGCGCGCGACGAGCCTTTCCTCCTCTCTGGCTTGTGCGAGCCGGCGCGGCGCGGCTTGAATGTGTTGCCGGTCGCGCGCTGCTGAACGATTTGGAGGAGTTTTAGCTAGTTCTGAGTGCAATTTACGGGATGTAAGTTCTTACGAGGTCGTCGAGCAAGCACTGTGTAGCCTTTAGGTGCAGCAGTAGCTACAATATCTGGAAATTTCTCTTGGATGTGCAAAAATGCGACGCGCATCATCAGCCGCGGTGTGTGTTGTGAACTATGTTGGATGTATCGGTTTTCACTCGACGAAGACTTGTAAAACATTTTCGTCACCCACCGGCAACGTTCTCACGCATTTTAAGTATAGTTAATAGACTTCAAATCACTATGTCTACGTTAGCCTCCTGCAAGAGGCCGAAGGCTTTGCTCAACACTGCGAGGTACTGCGATTAGCAAACCAACATGATACACACAAGCTTCGTGCTTCGATCGGCTTGCGTTTTTTTCCCTGTAAGGCACAATATACAAAGGGGATCGCATAAAGAGAATCCAAAAGCTATTTGTAAGGACACAATTTCTGTAAGATGAGTGAATGCGTCGTAGATGACTCAACTTACGAGACTGAAAAAAAAAGAAAGAATTCATATGTCCTCCTTTTGCGGTAAAATAAAACAGAACACGGTATAACGACGCAATAAGACTTCGCATGGTCATGCCGCATGCTTGGACCACTTAGACCATGCGCTATATAGAACAAATCTATAACACAGCATTTAATACTGCCTCGGAAGCTCGCGAAGTCTGCAGCTGGTCGTTAGACCACCAGAAAAGTGTGATTCACACTGTACGGTATGCGGTTATTATTAACCAAACTATTTTATTTGTGGGCGGAAACCTTGCCCAGCAAACAAGGAAGTCGCCCAATGCATTTTCAGATAACAACTTGAACGCTTGTCAAAGTAAACAGCACAACTTATTCGCCAGCAGAACTGTACCCACGCTGTTAGGATCGTCAAATGTGTCGTAACTACTCATTGCAGCTAAACCAGTGCTTAGAATTACAGCGCTGAGAATGTTGCAGTATGGTAACATTTGTGAAACGAATTTTACGAAATACCTAACTGATATCCAAGGCTGATTGTAAGCTCAAACAAACTCGCAAACCTCTCGCTGGGTGCTCCGTCCGCCCTAACGCCAGCAGAATCTCAAGCCGCTTAATTACTTCAGACTTAATTAAACTCCTTCACTACGCCTCACAGGACCATAGCTCACGTAGAAGACGCCCTTTCATACTAAATAGACCACGCGAGTGCGACAAAAGTCCACCAGAAACTGCCGCCGAGCGTATACCATAGCATACAACACGGGCGTTCGCCCAAGCCAGCATGCCAACTACCCATAGATGGCGCCACTGCATACGCAATGGCGGCGCCCATGAAAAAACGGTCTATAGATGCACTGGGAAGCGGGGCGAGCGTGCTAGGGAGGCCGCGCATGCGCAGACCCTGGCACTACTTTTTCACCGGCGCGCTCCGCCGGCAAAAAGCCACCGGTCCGGCGTTCCGAGTTATTTTGTGGGCAACGTGCCCACAACGTGCCTACTGGTGCCCACAAAATATACTTTGCGGGCACCAGTAGGGAGCCTATATACATGCAACGCCGTTTTAAAACGGCGTTGCATTTAGGCTCCCTAGGCACCAGGAATTTATTCTGGAACCTTTGATAACTCATGTATAAAAGGCGACGCGTTTCGTCTCTGATCAGATTTCGACGATCGCCGACTGAGCTCGCTGCTATCGTGGGCACAGGTTGTGGGCACATGTTCGCCCAGTCATCAACACTAACGGCCAGGGTCTCCGTCTTCCTCTCGTTAGGGTCCCTTTCTTTCCCTTCACCGTAACAATATATATATATATATATATATATATATGTGTGTGTGTGTGTGTGTGTGTGTCTGTAGGTATATATCCAAACATGAAGGATACAGTGGAATATGCAGTTCAAGTAGAAAACCGAGCGAAATGCAACTTACTCTAGTTTCGGCGGGTGGTTCGGCCTCTGACGGCCTCTGGTTGCTCATAAGAAGGCAGGCCTACATGTATAAACGCTTGTAAACTTATATCGCCCACTTGTCTTCTTTTTAAACTGCAAACATATTTAGAAACGATAGAAACTCCTTTTTTGCACGTGCATCCTCCGTTTAGAATTACCTTTCGCAAAGCATTGCCGCTATCACATGCCTGACACTACTTCTTCAAAATGTAACATACTACCTATCACTGAACGAACATGTGGTTACCTTTGTCAAAAATTTGTTCCTTTGTATATCCAACCCTCATGTAACACCCTCTAGAGGGGTTCTTAAGGTAATAAAATGAAATGAAGTGAATTGAAGAAGAGGAATGAACAGGCCAATTTATGGTGGTATATGTATATTATTTCTATAATCCTGCCACTTGCTCTTTTATCATACTTTGCTGCAGCTTTTCACTCTTTTATTCTTCTATATCTCTATCCGTGGTTGCTGAAGAAACGAAGCTCATGCGTCTAGCATCATGCGCATTGAAAGTTCCATGTAAACAACCTGTTTCCCCGAATTGCGAGGCGCTCTATTGGCGGGTTGTGGCAGCATATATGAAACATGGCAACATATATGAAATTACATAATTATTCTTTCTATGTATGATGTGCTAAATAATTTGTCTGCTTCAGTACCTTCAAGACATAAATAACTATTTTGAATCGAAAACAGAAATAACAAAGAAAAATGTAACAGTAGCTAAATAAAGTATCAGCACGCAGTGCACGAAAACATTGCCTAAAACAAGCATCTTCCTGGATCCTAAAGCTTCCAGCAGCTGGCTCCCATGTGTATCGTAGAATACCCAGTTCCCCGGAGAGCTGCAAAGGGTGTCTCATATGGGTCGTAAGAGATTCTGTCGTTATAGGAGTTGCCCGCAGCTCTGTCCGACGTTTTCTATATGGTCGGCCGAGTGCTAATAGGTGTTATCTGGGACAGCAGCGTCTGTAGCGGAACCCATCTGCCATTAACGCCTTCGCCGATGGAAAGGTCCCCTACGATCCCTGAGTATTTCGCTGGAGATCACGCCGAGATGAGTCTCGACACTTGCAGTCCCGTTAACGACGTCGCCTATCTCGCACCCACGTCGCGTTGCCAATTACCAACTTCTCGCGTCTTCCCTAGCTCCTTCGCTGGGGCAGTTCCCAAAATACAGCCAATGCCTCTGCAGCAAAAGCACTGCGATGTAGCCATAAGCTATTTCAACAATAACTTAAAATCACTGTTACATTTTGTCACAGTGGGTGCTAAACAAAAACAGTGTTGAGGCTACGAGAACAGCAGGCGTTAGCACGTACTACCAACGTGTAATCTCGAACATTTTACAAAACGCCGCTGACGCGTTTTTTGTTTATTTTCTTTTAACTGGAAAGCCATTCCGAGTAAGTACAGCGCGAGAAGACACAGTAAGGAACGAGACAGCAAGAATCATTCTGTTCCCTTACTGTCTATGCAGTCGCTGTGCGCAATGTAAAGCAATAAGAGGACGCACTTCAGGCCGCCATCACAAAGTGCTTCAGCTTGCAGACTATGTTTATGGCTGCCTTCGTCCAGGTTACACTGAAGATCTAGCTTATGCGACAATTTCGTTACCAAGGTGATGACCATATACGTAGTTAATATATGGCTCAACTTCACTGTACACCGCGTTTATAAAACATGTCCCTGTGCTGCCTAAAATGGTCATGCTATAACAACACGCCATTGCGGTTTAATGTGTGAGGCCTTGAGATGCGTCAGTGCCAAAAAATTGCTCAAGCGAACCTTACCGTGATGAACTTGGTTATAGGTACTTTCGTTTTAAGTTTTAACAGCTTATGTAAAGCTGCAAGCAGTGAAGTACTTTTTTCGTTAATGACGTTTTCTTATATTTTCCCACCTGTTTACAAAGAGGAACGACGCATTGCCTTCATACAAAGTGATAGCATTCTTCTCTTCCCAACTAAAGCGCAGAAATATAATCCATAAGATCCGACAAGCTTTTATACACCGTAGTGCAGGATTCCGGCGTGCCTCATAATCAGATGGTGGTTCTGGCACGTAAAATCCCATACCTTATTTTAAAATTTTTTTTAGCTTTAGTACCTCGCCCTTGCTGATTTATAAATCGAAAGCGGGAAGTCGACTTGAAGAAATGCTTTCATGTGTACTCAAAGTAAGTGTATGGGCAATGTCCAGAACATAATTAAGGTACTCAGATTCTCACTTTCTCAAGATGACAGGAAACGTACAACATACTAGCGCACTGATCTTTAGCTTGATAGCAGCCGATGAAGTCCTTTGCCCTTTTTCCTTCGCACTAGGTTTTCGTGAAAATGATGTGAAGCAGGCAATCCTGATCACTATGACAGAATTCAACAGAGCACAAATAACGTTTATTACTTGAAAATGGACATAAGAGGCTTTGTATTGTTTCGAAGTGTGTTATTACAGAAAATTTCAGAAGCATTTAATCGAATGCTTTGTAAGACATCTTCATTGGAAAGAACCCCAGAAGTTCTATGATATTTCAGCGTATTCTCAGTCCAACTCCAGGTGGTGCAGAGGGCCTAAGAAAGGGCGGAGGACCACGGTCTTCCTACCCCTACGTGGACGCGGTCAGCGACTATAACGGACTTCCCACAGGGGGTCCCCACGTAGTTCCTCAGGACCAAATAAAGTTCATGTATGTATGTATGTATGTATGTATGTATGTATGTATGTATGTATGTATGTATGTATGTATGTACACATGTCCGTCCGTCCGTCCGTCCGTCTGTCTGTCTGTCTGTCTGTCTGTCTGTCTGTCTGTCTGTCTGTCTGTCTGTCTGTCTGTCTGTCTGTCTGTCTGTCTGTCTGTCTGTCTGTCTGTCTGTCTGTCTGTCTGTCTGTGTCTGTCTCGCTTTCTGTTGATAACATCAGGAATTCCCAAACTTTTTTTTTACATTCTCCCAATACAAAGCTGTCTTTGTGAACAAAAGCTTGTGAAGTTTCAGTCCTGACGTTTTTTATATAGTGTGAGATTTGAAGCGGTAAGCTCATATTATACATCGTAACCAAAGAAAACTTCTACGACTCGATTCCCCTGTCGTTCAATGCATCTAGCAGAACGTTTTGTTGGTTCCCACTTACAAAACCGGAAAATCACTTTCTAGAAAACGTAAGTGCGTTCTCAACGCAAATATGCCCCGTCAAGGTTACACTCACATAAGTAATTTCACTTATAGGTAACTCTGATGCAAAACAACATAGTTCCGTTCGTTATACCCGTACCTCCATCACCTGCTAAATGAAAATTAAAAAAAATCTTACACATATCTACTTTATCGCTACTTCAAACAGTATCACGAATTTATTGGTTTGCCGGAATATACCCATTTTACCTAACAGTTCGAAGCCCGTTTTTCCGAGCACCATCCTTTATTTTCACCCGAAATAACCACAGTTTCAAAGTTTGCGTGCCTTGAAGTTGTTCGAAAATATATCCTGATTACTTATTTTGGGAATTAACGCCGAATGGAACCTCCTGCCTTCCTGCATCATCTCCGTACCTCACTATGAATGTCGACGCTAATGCGATTAGCATTGCAGAAACATGTAATGAGATACCGCATTGTCATTTTCTTCAATTCTGTGCTGCGGATTTCATCACTTTTCTACCTAGATCCTGCCTTTTTTCTAGCCCAAAGGTCCTCACTCAATGCACGCTCTTGCCCCATCCAGTTCGCTTCACTTTTTCTTCCGCGCTCGACTGCTTTGTATGCCGACATTTTCAGTTCTCTGTAGGTGAATTTTAATATCATTCATCATAACCATCGCCCAGCCCGTGGAGTAGCATGTCAGGGGAATAGCCAGGCTAACATCTTCAGCATCTCATTAAAGCATGTTTATCTCTCCCTTCTTCCCTCTTTTTTGCTTGTCATTGCGGCAAAATACCCAATGGCAAATACCCTTACTGGGGGTTTGACCAAGAATGTTCACATACCGAGTGTCACGTGCCCAGTTGCGCATACACAATGACCCAATTTGCCTATTTCCATGTGGCACATGAGAGCACATACCTAGCGGCCTAATGTTGGAGTGAAAGAGGTTAGGAACGGACACCATAACGAAAACTGGGTAAAGGTTCCCAACGAAATGCATTAGTATTGTTGCATTAATATTGTACCGACTACATTTAGCATCATAATTGGGGCGTTAAAGGGGAGGTCTATATGTCACTTCTACCCTATTCACGGGTCATGGCTGCCGGCTTGGGCTGTAATGCCGATTACAGAACAGCTCGAGACAGTGAGCATGTGCAAGTGGGCCTGTGACACCAGGTATCTGAACATTCTTAGCCAATCCTCCAGTTTTCGTATGAGCCCCTGAGTAGGTGGCCGGATATACAAGGAGAACAGAAAGCCAAATTTAGTGGCAAATTAGCGGTAAATGCGGGAGAAATGCGTTAGCATCATGTCGCATCCTCTTTGAGGTCCCCAATCTATTGTTTAAACCACGTTGTCCACAATGCAAAGTGTTGTTCAGGAGCTGACACGACACACGTCCTGCCTCTTGAAGGAGGTGAGTTCAATTGACGGGGACCGGCTCCATACCACCGCCCGACAACCGTCAGCAAGCGAAAAAGAAATCAGCTGCTGAGAAGTAAAGAAGTAAGCATCAAAAGCAACCAAGTGCAGAGGAAGAAGTACAGAGAAGAAAATAGGACCATAGCTTGCATTGAGCGAGGAACGTTAAGTGAAGCAGAAGTGAAGACATTTCCGTAAACATCAAAGGCTGCCGAACATAGAAACAATCCCACATATGCGATGAATCCACCGCATATTTTACCCTCTTCTACCAGTAATGCCTTCGGCCGGCCTTCAGAATAAATAAATAAATAGTTGAATAAATAGAGTTACCAAAGCGAATCGAGTAAATTTACATCATTGACTTTCACTCTGCTCTCCGCAACGGATGGATAGACATGAAGTGACCAACCCTCGAGGAGGTTGAAGCAGATCTTTTATAGTTTTCTATTGCTTTCTCTAATTGCCTATTTACATATTTTTACTTCTATATGAATTTTGTGCGTTAGTAAAGTAAACTTATTGAAGTTTTATGCGCCCAGTTACGGTTAGAATGACGTAAAGATATGACGACACTATGAGGGCGTTTAATTGTCAACGTAAGTGTCAAAACTGGAGATGTTCCATTGAGTATGTGTCAATTTTGTCCGTGGTTGCGGCATCGTGGTCGCTCTCGACTACAACACTTCAGTGGAGAACGACTGCAGCTCAGGATAGGAAAATGTAGACTGTACGGCAGGCAATAGGTGCCTATTGCACCTACTAGAAAAATAATAGACGAAATACGTTAATACTGTTCGCGGTAAGCGATTACGTGTAATGATCCTCTTCTTTCAAAATCACGGTGATTAGAAGGAGATTTCCCAGGTTTTGTAATATAAGATCCGAGCTTCAACTGCGTAGCATGTCAGAGCCTTATAATGACAAGAAGTGCCAACATCGGCGATGTGTCCATGTATAATCATATACCCTTGCTTTCTCGAGTTTTCTCATTTGTTCTTAAATTGGAGAAAACGTTCAAGCTGACCAATCTGTGATCTGTGCAGTTAATTCGACCTATAAATTTTGTAAAATTCAGGGATACCTTCTTAGCACAACGTACAAGGTATATTGAAAAACGCAAGATCATTACACCAATTTAAAGGTGAACTAAAAATGCATTTATTGAAAGACTAACGAGAAGATTTATCGTGTCCCGTTTATTTTGTATGCTTTTTGTTGTTTCGTACCGTTTTTTGTTTCTTTATTCTTGTTACAAAGCAAATAAGCGCTTATTAATTTTTCTTTCATACAATTGTTCTTGGTACCATGAGATATGCTAAACCTGAGTATTTTGTTCTGTTAACACTTTTTCTTTTTGCTTGTGTACTACCTTATTTTGTGCTACTGTTGCTTTAAGATGTTAACTATCATAATAGCTCTTGTACAGGAGGTCCCGATACAGTCTTTGACTATAGGACCTCCTTCTGTATACTAAATACTTCCCAACCTTTAAGAATACATTCTGATTCTGATTCAGACTCTGAATGTGGTGCTTTTTTCACTAATCTGGATTTTTCGTGTGCCGAGCCTCGAGAATGTTCACAAGATCACACGAGCGCCGAATGAAGATTGGCGATGCTATGCACATGCGCACAGAGCACACCACACTGTGGTTTACTCTGCTACACAGTTCCCTTCAAAAGACATATATCCTGTTATTGGTATAGGCCATGTTTTGTTAAAAATGATGGCAAACACACTACGTTGACAAGTGGCATATATCATCTCCTATGCGCGCTTCGTTTTTCTTTTGCATAGCTGGACCCATGCTTGCACATGAACATAAAAAATGTCGAGGTTTCGGCCGAAAGCGAAGATTAAATTGCGATAACAAATTAGTAGAGAGCTATACGGAGTAGGGATAGTAGTTTTATCGGCTGTATAAACTTGGACACATTCGCTTACTAACTGAATTAACAAGCGTGGTGTCAGCGCGCACAAGCAAACATGGATATAGATCACACTCGATGACTGCAGACAACCACTGTCAAAACGCTGGCGTGTGCAAACACGGCCGCCGCAGCGAGCGAAGGTTCGTGCGGTCTATCGCTTCAACAGAAACTGAGCGGCGAAAGCACAGCGCATACAAAGGTCAGAGCAGTGTGGAGATCGCTTTGAAGATACGGTGCGCGCGGCAGCCCGCACCGATCCTTAGTACAAGTGCGCAGTTGGCAGAGTAGAAGCTGTCCCCCCCCTCTCCCTCCCACGCTGCCTTCCCGCTTTCCTCCTTTCGCATGGGATATTCAGTCGCCAGTTCCCATTGCGCCCGATTGCAAGATACGCATTGGGTGCCGCAACACAGCGACGCAAGAAGTGGCGTTTGCTCTTCGTGAAAGCACGCGTCCCCCGCGCGCTTTCACTCGCACATACGGCGCGCGGCGACGATTTTATGGCCCTTGGACTTTATACGGAACCTCACGGCGGCGACGACGACGATGGCGACGGTGACGCCGACGGCAGAAATTCGCTTTAAAAAAAGTGTCCATATAGTTGCTATCGCAATAAAAGGAAAATTTATCAGCACGTGCTAGGTATGGCTTATTATTAATTTCTTTGGTTTTACTTGCCAAGACCCCAATATGGTATTGATGCACGCCTTAGTGGGACTGCGGATGATTTTCACCGACTGGGTTCCTGCATTATGCACCGAGTGCACGATACACGACCGTTTTATAGTGGAGCTGTTAAAGCCTCGCTAGGTTGGTCTCGTTGTCATGGGCAGCATCGCCGAGCTGGGAGAGCGGGATCATGGGAGAGAGTGAAAGCAGAGAATAGCCAAGTATAGATAGAGTGATGGCATAGCGCTAGCGCAGCATAGCTGACGCGAGGTGGAGAGATGGAGGGAAGCGAATGGTAGTGCGTAGGTGGGCGCTCGTACAAAAGCCCGCGCGATCGTTTCGGCGGGTGTCCTCTTTCTCGCAGTGGAAAAGAAGTGACGTGGCTCATCGTTTGCTTCTCTGAGCAGTGAAGAAGGACTACCGTCAGGACCCCTAAGGAAAATGCCGCTCGACTGGAACGCCGTCGAGAAGCGACTCGTGAGCGGCGACAGCGATCTGATCCTGATGCGAGAGCTAGGGAAGCTGAATCCAGGCGTCGCAGGAGAGAAGAAGATCCTGAGGTCAGATTTAGAGAAGCCGCGAGTATGCACCAGCAAAGAAATGAAGATCCAGAGGCTCGTGAACGCAGTAGATTGACTGCATCGAGATACTACGCAGAACATCGTGACGAAATTCTGAGTGCCAGGAAACGGAGGATACTGGAAGATCCTGGGTAGCGGGTGCTCGGGAACTTTCGCGAGATGCAACGACTTGGGACTGACGGTGCTAATGGACAATTTAAACGTGAGTTTATCGACGTGGAATTTTGCCACAGCTGTAAAGTTTGTGACAGACTACGGTTTAATAACAAGCTTTACAAGACAAATGCTGTGCGGAACGAGGTTGGACGAAACAAAGCAATTGAAATGCTCGAGAAGATCTTCCCAGATGAGGTGACGTCGATTAACTCTGTGTGTGGCATACTTGCAAGACTTGTCTACTGGAGGGAAAGGTGCCGCTCATGAGTGCAGTGAATGGGTATCGCTACCCTCCAATACCAAAGGACTTGCCGAAGCCAACGATGTGGAGGAACGTTTAATCTCGCCTTACTTTGCCTTCATATGTATCCGGCGGCTGACTCATCGCAATGGACACTATCGTGTTCGTGGCAAAGTTGTGGACGTACCAATCGACCAATGCCAATTCCAAGCTTAGCATTCTCAATTTGCAATGCCATGCCAAAACTTAGAAAAAAGACGAGTTAAAAGCTAAGAGAAAAATGAAGTTAAATTTAAGGTAAATGCCAAGATAAAAGCTAAGTAATGCCAAGATAGAGCGAACAGGAAGCCAAGCCTCCACAGCTCCACTGGTCATTGGTGTTTGCGATAGCAAAGCCAGCGCAATTTTTTCATCACTATCCTATCGGAATGCGGCCGCTGCGGCAGGCATCGGTACCCGAGACTTCGTGCTCAATGGAGCAATGCCATACCAACTGAGCTATCGCGTCCGGTGCCTCGTCCCAAATAACGGATGAGAAAGGAAGTAAGAGCCCTACGCTTGCACGTACTGTCCTTCTTACCATTTCTCGCCGTTATACAAGCGCTGACGCACCGTATGGCCGAAGCTCGCACGATGTTACAGAAAATTCTAGAGGCTCTACACATTGAAAATCCCGAATAGGGACACAATCAAACCAATTAGACTTGTTCAGAAACACCCGTCTCTGTATTGCAGGAGATGTTGAAGCAAGATAAAGTGCGCTGATCATCAGTTATTTACCTCCAAGGTTATGGTCTAATTGAAGGCCGAAAGGGAAAACTCGGGTAAATTGGGGATCTATAGTAGAAGCAGCGAATAGCTAAGGTATTAAGGTTGTTGCTGGCGAAGAGGTATGGCGATAGCATTGATGCTATGAATGAAATTTTGTTGAGAATAAGGAAAAACCTTGAAATTGAATATCTGGGTAAGGCATTAAGACAAGAAACA
The DNA here is from genome assembly GCF_013339745.2 of Dermacentor silvarum. NCBI lineage: Eukaryota > Metazoa > Arthropoda > Arachnida > Ixodida > Ixodidae > Dermacentor > Dermacentor silvarum. The sequence continues at coordinate 157,155,772 of NC_051157.2, read as the reverse complement.
AGAAAACGCTTTCACGAAGAAGTCGAGGAATTTACAGAGAAAACACGGAACATAAAGGCTTTCGTACCTTCTAGATGAAGTCTCAACTGCCGAAATTGATAAGCAAGGGTAATTGCAAATCTGCGCCTGTATTGAGAAATAATTCTTCCGTTACGACTGTTAGATGGAGCAGGCGGCAGTCAAACATAATATTGAACATGTTATTACCAAACACGTCCAACTACAACGCCAACACCAAAAAGTTATGATAATAAGATCAGATAATTTCACCAGTGTTGTGTTTAAATCCGACCGCTCGAGGCAGTTTCATGAAATAAATTATTTTTGCACGAGAGTAGGAGATACCTACTGAAAATAATCCATGCCTATTTCTCCGAAAAGAAACTTCACAGTTGAAAATTTCTTGGTCTGAAAAACAAATCCAGCACAAAAACCTTTCCGGAGTGGTCACTCTGCAACACCGGGCCAGCAGATAATTGCGCTTCTTGCTACCACCTGTTAACTTCCTGGTTAGATTAGCGGTTAGGTGAAACCACCTCGAATAAGCTTTGGTCTTAGGTTCGAAAGACAGAGACTGAAAAATTTTCCTCCACAGCGAATTGTTTTGGTATCCGATACAAGTTTCGCTTTCGTCTACATCACCTAGCTTCTCTAAAATGGAGCACTTTTTTTCGCCAAATAAAATAGGTCACAGTCTGAGTTACAAAATATTGAAGGTTGACAGAGCAGTAACGGAGGCGAAAGCATGGACACACCCTTTGATATTAGAAATGCACTTGGCGTAGCTTGCACAGTGGTGTATAATACCCATGTCAATCATGAAGCTACAAATAAATGTCCTCGCAAAGAAAATACGAGAGCTCCAAGTTTAAAAAAATGAAGACAGAACCTATACTTTGGTGTTGTTTGGAGTAGATAATGCGATCAGCATTTCCATAGTGGTGTACATATAATTTGGTGATGGGAGAATCATAATTGAGAACATTGGTAAACAATCGTTTCTGGTGATTCAATTACAAAACTTCTTGCATATTTAGGAATGCCAACAAGGGCAAGATCTATATGTTATATATTTACAAGGGATGACAACACCAGTAATTTATGGTGAAAGAAAAAGATTGGTAAGGCTGTTATTGTTGGCAAGTTATAACGTGCATAACTTATAAGTAAGGAATGTTGTGGGGCTAGTCGGTTCATAGATTCAGCAAAATATATTTAAACTGCGCGAAGAAATGACGTCAACAGAAACGCAGACGCTTACACAAAGCGCTTTGTGTGTGCGTTATGTTTCTGTTCACAACTTGTATTTTTCGCGCCGTTTAAATGTTTTGCCGACTGACTTGTAAGTGAAACCGGGATAATATTCATGTGTTTTATAAACATAGTAAGTCCGGTATTACATATATACATTATGTACATGATGAAGAGCCACCGCCTAATCGCGTCATGTTTGAGTAGTGTACTGCGCAAGCACGCTCCTCTCTTGCACTTCCCTCTCCACATGCAGCGTCATCTCCTAGGGCGCACATGAAGTCTTCTTACTTTTGCATGGCCTCTGAGATTGCAGCGATGACGCGCCAGTACCTGCTGACGCTAATTAGTCCCTCGCTGACCAGCGTGTGAGCGCGGCCGGAGCAGATGTAATGTAAGTAAAGCACTTGAAATGCAACCCAACACTGTCTTCAGACTATCATCACACCACCCGGATGCCTTACACTAATAAATAATTTCTGCACAAAGTACAGTACTCTCTGGAAGTAAATGTCCTGTCGTTATAAAGCGGTATTTGCCGAAAATAGCGAGACTAAAAAGACTGTGCAAATGAATATTAAACAACGCCGAGGTGTCCTGTGAACGATCAGGCTGCTTTAAGCCTTCCGATATTTGGTTTGTGGAACAAAATTGTATTTATGTATGATTTCTTGGAAAGACGGTGATCTATTGTTTTTTCTACTCCACGAAACAGAGTTCTTGTTCAGTACACATAAAGAAAATCCTTCATATTATGCTCAAGCATTATTACAAAATGAAATGTATGAAATGCCAAAATGTTGTATTATTATGCTGAAATGTAGTTTCAATATAATGTGCATCCTTCCTAAATGGGCATTGTAAATGTTGTGCATGCCTTTTTATTTCTATACATGCACCTATTGCTGTTGTTAATGTATGGGTCCATGCTATCATGATGTAAGAATCCAGATGCTCCTCGCGTACTTATTTTGTGCATTTATCATACCCCGGCTAATAGCATTTAAACTCAACTTAAAAACTTCTCGAAACTAAATTTTCAACTCGGCTTAGCGTTGCTAAGAACCTGCTTCAAATAGCACTGATTAGCCTCCAGCTTTCGTCATTCGCTTTTGCACCCAGCACCACGCAAGAAAAATTGGCGTCGACATGAGAGATCTTACCCGCTCACATAAATATAAAGTGAAAGCCAGTAAAGAGAATGGAGTTCCCTCTCACACGCGCTGAGTAGTAACAGCGCAAGGAGGCGAAAAACAAAGCGGACAAGCGCCGGCAGCCGAGCGTTTGCCGTCTAGCGCCAAACGCAGCCCAGGCGTAAGAACGCGCGATAGTTCGGGGCACTACCTGTCAGGCGCGTAGCCAGGGGGGGGGCTGATGGGGCTTCAGCCCCCCCCGAAATTTTTTCGTGCCGGCATGCACCGCCGACCAAAACTACCACCGACGCCGGGAATAATAATAATAATAATAATAATAATAATAATAATAATAATAATAATAATAATAATAATAATAATAATAATAATAATAATTTATTTCCCATGAAAAGAATTACATGGTGGGGTTCTGGATAAAAAGTTGCACGCTGGCAACTTGACCAGCCCAAAAACCCATCAAAGGCAACAGAGGGCGTCGGGCGCTCACATGTGAGTAAACAGATGGGAGGTGTCAATTTACAAAAAAAAAAAAGTGTATACGAGACAGGTAGTAATACACTTTAACAATTACAAAAACAAGTAGTCTGCATTAACAAGGGAATATTCAATTTATACATGAGCATTATAGATTACATAAAGAAAGTCTTATTATACACAAACAGGAAGAAATATAGGGAGAAAAAAACCTAACATAGCACTATATTCAGGGCAGTATAAACTAAAGCAACTAAAGGGGGGAAAAGTCATACAGTATTGCATATGAACAAACTCATTAAACAACAAGGATTAGTTTGACTGAAAGTAGTTGTGCAGGCTGCATAAAGACAGAAGGTCTATTTCTCGCAAGGCGAGGTTATTGAGTAAAGTCGGAAGTGTATGTCGAAGCATTTGTTGACCATAATTCGTTCTTGAGTGCGGAATGTTCCATTGTTCAGGTGTCCTAGTGTCATAGGCTGCGACATGTTCGTGTAGGCGAGTTATGTTCAATCATTCTGCATTCTGTCTACAATGTCTTTTTCACGCTCGAAAGAAATTTCGGCACGAACATTGCGAACTCGGGCTGGATTCATGGCACCTGGGGTGGATTTCGTGGCACCTGGGGTCACGTAACGCAAGGAGCCCCATCCGAGCACGAACTTTCAAGGGCTTTTCGATAGCGTGCGGGCGCGTTGCGGCTTCTCGCAGCGGCCGCGGTATCTACGGACTGCATGGATTTCAATTCCGAAACTGTATGGGTGTAACGTTCTCATAAACTTTTCACGCGAAAGGTGCACTGACATTTCCAAAGGCGTGCTTAAAAAGATTTTCACTTCTGGAAGTTTATGGGGTTAATGCTGTTATAAACTTGGACCAACATGCGTGCACAGGAGCCCTCGTGTCCAAGCCGTTCCAGAAATGAAAGCACGCGCTCGCAATCTTCCACACGCACGAAAATACTAAATATTACCGTGACTGTGAGCTAGCAGCTGATAATTTTCTCCAAACATTTGCAGGACGCGTGCCCAATGTGATCGATCAGCTGGACCAGGGCCGGCAAAATAAAATTTGAGAAAACAGGTGAAAGGAAATGGCCTATTATTGAGGAAATTATTTTTGCGGGCTACAAGGTCTGGCTCTCGTTGGCCACAGGGACAGGGTCCTGTGGATTTAAGCAAAGGCCCCGCTGAAAATACAGGTATTTTCAGAGCGCTTCTTCGCATACGAGCTAATTGTGGAGATACATGTCTGAAGAACCATTTGGAAAGTTTCCCCAGTAATGCCTGGTATTTAAGCACAGATGCACAAAACCAAATTATCGAAGTTTGTGGCGAAATTATCAAAGAAAGCCTAGTTGCAAAAGTAGGCTGCTTCTCCATACGTCCTGACGAAACGACGGACATCGCCGGAATCGAACAGCCTACTGTTTGTGCAAGGTACCTAAACAAGGATGAAAACAACATAGAAGGAGTGTGTTTAGGTTTTAGCACCGGAATAGATGCCCTCTCCCTTTGCGACTGCAGGTTCTATGTAAATGTGTACAAACTGTTCCAGATTCTAGTCACCCTTCCAGTGACCACTGCCAGCGCAGAGAGAATATTTTTTAACAAGAGTTTAATAAAAAAACTACTTGCGCTCTACAATGTCTGTCGAACGCATGGTTAGACTGGTGCTTCTATACACCCACAGAGACGTCGGCATCAACGTGTCCGAAGTCATTGACCGCTTCGCTCAACTTCCCCGCCGAGAGAAGTTTGTCCTTTAGATAGCGAAGCAGCAAAAATCAATGCAAGTAAAGAGCTCTGTTCCTTCAGGTCCATAATCTCGTAATTATGAAAACGTATGAGTGTTCGTTAGCTTTTAAAACCGCAGACATTTTAGCCGTTTATTCTAGCAGTTAGCATCATGATCAAAATTATCATGCGAATACGATAATTACGAGGACATCAATAACCAATTTTGACTGACCTTGCTCATTGAAAGCCCGGCCCACGCGGCGTTTGCCGAAAACACACTCGGATATTGGGTAGTATAACTTGCCGCATCATCTGTGGCTTTAGTTTGGCTTTTTCTTTCCTTTTTTAGCTACCTGCTTTTACTTCTTTTTTGAACCGAAGCAATACCCAGTTTAATTTTGGGTGCAGAATATTTGTTGCTGCTGTGCATTCAGTTAAATTACACATTTTCGTACTGATTTCTGCATTATTCCTCTATTATTCTACCCACATGGCGCTGTCGCGACCGCCGCATGGCCCGAATACATAACACGGTTTCTGCGATCATAGTTTTGTTCTAGCATAGATCATCTGTCTTTCTGTACGCAAAGTTTACTATCTCTGACTCCGCCACGTGTTTATTTGTCTTGTTTGACGCATAATATACAGTGACGTTTGCTTAAATACGTAATTAATTGGAGACTTAGACGTATATTTAAATATCTCGTTGCGAGGTGTTGTGTATACAAGCAGTGAACTTTGTTTCCAGCGACTCGTTTTTGCCATTTAGCGAGTTGTATCTTCGCATTTGTATATTCCATTCTATCTTCGCATTTCTAATGTATATTTTGCAGAACTCCTACTTTTATGTGACTTCCACAGATAGGAAGATGATAGGATTGCCCTTCGGACGGCTTTGGGGCACTTAGACGACAGGCCTTTTATGGAGGAAACGATCTTGGGCGCGTGGCCTCGTGCGTCTGCTGTGTCGAGGGCTACAAAGGCGCGGCTGTGTTTTTTGAAGTGCGCAAGCCTGTATGACCGCCTGTGACAAAACTCAGCGATGAACGCTTAACTTTAAATGTGCAACGTGTGAACTGTGAACTTCTCTCTTCCTTCTCTTTCAATCCCTTCTCCCCCTTCCGGCGTGCAGGGTAGCCTACCGGGCTCAGCATAGTTAACCTCCCTGCCTTTCCCTTATGTCTTCTCTCTCTCTCTCTCTCTCTCCTACTTTTTATTTGTACTCACTGTTGCGAGTATAATCTCGGTGTAATTACAATACACTACCGGTAACACCTGCTCCTGCGCAATCTATTGTAACGACGGACAGCGTCATTGAGGTTTTTTTCCTGGCTGTTGCATATGTTCAAAAATGTAAACAAGGTTCTTGAATGACGAAGATTCATCAAAATATTTGTCCTCAACTTATTCATTTCATGGCCTTTACGTTCTTCATATCAGCTGTATACACTGATTTGCTGGTTTCGAACTGATATAGTTATAATGTCTGTGTGATATTTTCTTTCCTTATTAAATAGACAAAAAAATAAACGCGGCCGCATTGATATCAGTTATTTCTGCCAGAATTTTTAGGACATCCGAATATATTCTTTTATGAAAAAATACATATTTTACTTGACAGTGCGTAGCGTTCAATAATTCGTTTGCAGCATCTAATATACAATGGCATTAGCAATGCAGTTATTATTCATGTATTTGATCCCTCGACAACTTCTATAAGGAGGAGGCCGCGCTGCAACCTGAGCCCCCCCCCGAACAAAATTTCTGGCTACGCCACTGCTACCTGTCTCCCCAGAAGGCACACGACACGAAGCCTTTGCATCACAACGGTTATCTTTGTGGCTCCGGAGAGAGAGCCCTGGTAGGGAGCAGCCAACAATCAATCGCTTCCTTACTAGACTGTGCCACTACGCTTTATGTAGCGCCCTCGCTCTCACTCTTAACTTTGCCATATTGTTAAGATAAAAACGCAGGAAGAGAGGCGCAAAGAGGGAAGACCACGAAGGCGCACAAATGAGTAGCCGCGCTGATCCCTTCCTTGAGTTGAATGAGCCAAGGCGTTTGGATCGAGGAAGTATTCCCGCAGCTTACAATACATCGGTATAAATCGAAAATGCATGTAAAGAACAAGAAAATTATCCCTGGTACAATCTTCTAGTCATGATACAGGGCACATTACGTCTCAGTCGCGGAGTTTCTTAAACACTCAGCCACAACTACACGCCGATCTTGCTTCACAAATAAATACATAAGAGCGGAGGGGTTCATGCATAGTTGTCATCTCTGCTGTTTCGTTATTACTAAGTCTTAGAACAGAGTGGGCGGGCAAACATACCCTATGGTAACACACGTTATTTGGCAAACTTACCGTGCCTATTGCTTAAGCACGGTGAGGAATAGTCCGTTCAAGAATCACAGAAAGATCACAAAAAATGGAGACGATATGATTAGTGAGCGAGCAAATAAAGCCTCGCAGCATTATGGGATTACGACACTCGAAGAGACCCGGCGAAATAATATAATGACCACAAAGATATCACTACAATAAAATGACGACTACGGTTGATGACTAAGGTAGGACGGCATAACGACAACGGTATGACGAGGACGGTATCACGACACTGTGACCAAAGTTGAATAACGACGAAAGAGCGACGACGATATGACGAAGGTATGACTATGAAGTCATGACGACGACTGTATGGCGATGACCTACTGACGAACGATGGCATGACGATGACAAAATGACGGTGACGGGAAGGTAAAGATGACATGATTACAATTGCGGGGCTACTATGTGACGATAATGGGGTGTCGACGACGGAATCGTCTTCTCCTCTGCGATAACATGCATCGATAAATGCACAAAAATAATGAAACGTGCTTATAAGGTGATTTGTAGCTGATTTCAACAATGACCACAACATCTATAAAGCAGTGAACATTATCACTGTGTTTAGCACAGATTAAGCGAATGGCAAACGAACTCTCTAGGAATCACATGGCACATTTCGAAAGTAGTGCTACTCTTTTGCGCTTACATGTTACGGTGAATCTTCAAGGCACGAGGCATTCAAGTAGGACAATCATGAACAGATATATATTAAAGCCCGTGAACCGCCCAATGCGACTAGTTCGCAAGGTTTTCAACCCAAGTATAGAATGCTCGAATGGCTGGCTGTAAGTCAGTGAGTATAAATTGAGCAGTACCACGCGTATGCGGAATTTGTCGTGTGATGTTTGCTAATTTGAGGATTTATTGATCTAGGCAATGATGATGCTACTCAACCATTACCTTTAACTTCAAGAAAGCTCTTATTACGTAGCTGGTAAGAAGTGGAGACAAATACGTACGTACAGCTTCGGCCTATAGTTGAAAAAGGCCGTTCACACATCAAATGAAAAAAAGTCACGCGCCTGCGGAGCACCCGCTGCACTGTCAAAGCGTAAGCTGGAGAAGCGGCTCCATAGGAGCTTAATTTCCTGCACCAAGCACTACAGGGTTTTCGTGCCAAAGTCTCTTGGCGTCGTTTTCACGAGACCGATCTGAAATGTTCGACCAACGTGGACGGCGAGCTGCGGCTTGTCCTGTATCTCTGCAAAGCGGTCTGCTGAGCCCGACCTTGCCTGGTTGCAGCCGCGCGGGCAGCTCTACGATTCACTTCTGCAGCGAGTAAAGAGTTCTGTAGATGACGCCATTTTCGAGATATGCCGCGTCAAGCTTGTGATAAAAAAACAGTTGGTCCACTTCTTTTTACAGTGTAAGCTGTTACGGGCTCATTCCAATAGCCGTTTCAGTTGGCAATAGTGTCCGCCACCGTTCCCGCTGCCGGTGGTGTCCGTATAGCAGCTATCGCCGGGATTGACAAAAACATCGGGATAGCTTGCACTAGTAGTGTAAGGCTAAAGACACAGCGGAGCTAATCGGTTCCTAGCTGCTCCTGGCTACACGAAGTTATGCTAAATTATACGAAATAATGCCAAGTGATGCTAAGTTATACAAAGTGTATAAGCATTTTCTCGTGGTCCGTGGCATCGAGGAAAGCCTCGCGAAGCACTTGCAGTCATAGCAGACGTAGGGATAGTGGGGCGAAAGTTATGCACAGTGTACGGGCGGCACGCAGCAGACGACACGCCCAGATGACGTCATGGCACGTGCGCAGCAGCGCGCAGCTGGTGGGAGCTCGGCCGAGCCGCCGCGAGAGGCTCCTGCTGCACTCACGGACACCGCGAGCGTTCGGCGATAATGCGGGGAAACGGAGAAGCATGGATGGCGTCAGAAGCACCTCTGCGCGTTGCCTCGTTGGTGCTACTACAATTTGTTTTCTCTCTCTCTCTCTCATGTTCTCTTTCTCTCTCCCGAGCATAGCACGCGACGCTCCGCGAGGTGGTTGCTAGGCGGCACACATTACGGCCGGCTTAAACAGCTCCGCTGTTAAAATCAAATACCCAGTTTCCGCCGGAGTAGAGCCCGGCCCCGCAGCACGGGAGTTAGTAACTGTACCCCTGTACCACTGATCCACGCTAACGCTTGCTAGCTTGCAGCGGGAAAATGCCCTACAAACGAGCCCTAGCGCGCGATGAAACACGCGATGTGACATGCGCGCCGCCTAGCGTCGATACGTGCATTCTTTTCATTCTGTATTCTTCTTTCGTATTCCGTAATGCTTTCGCAGAATTCGATTTGCGAGCAGCGATTGATCGCCACCTGGGTGACGCCATTGCCTCGGCGCACGTACGCATATTATGATGACGTCACGCACATGTCAATCATGCGGAACCCGAAATGGCGTCTGCTACGAAGCGAAGTGGTGCGAGGTGCTTCAGTGTGATTCGAAGGCACCGTGTGCCGTGTGCAGAGCCTGTGTGTGCCGTGTGCACGGGCGACATCAGCGTTCTTAGCAAAATGACCGCGATGGTGATCCCTGAGGCGCCTGCGTTCGTACTTTTAGCGAGCATCAGTGAGAGACAAAGACGACCTCGACACCGAAAAGACGCGTTTCAGATGGCAGACGAAGAATTCAGGACGCAGTTATTTTTATTTACCAGGAAGCGTTCCTAATTTGCTGTATTTTATCTTGGTTCACTTCCAGAAAAAAAATACTGCGCGCCGATTGGCCTCTGTCCTTCCTCACGTTCTAATTACGTCAGCGGACCGCCTAAACGTGACGCCACTGCTAAACTGAATTCTTCGAAAACCGAAGCATTACAGAATACAGCCCCAGGTGGCACGCCATGTAGCAGATGCACAGGTAGCGGTACAAGGTAGTAGGTTCCAGGAAGAAAAAGAAGTTTAAGAACATGTGTACAAAAATGTAGAAAGAATGTACATTGTGTACCTGAATACGTAAACCTGGCTAAGTGACTATTTCCCCTGCGCATTTAAAAGGAGATGCCAGCAATAATAATCGTCATCATCATTAGTTGGCTAGGTGACTGTTTGTTACCGCTTTGTATAAAAAAATTAAATTATGGGGTTTTACGTGCTAAAACCAGTTCTGATTATGAGGCACGCCGTAGTGGGGGACTCGGGAAATTTAGACCACCTCAAAGGGAATGCGAATAAATCCTCATCGTAGCGTGCCACTTGTCATGCGAATAAAGTCCCTATGTAGTAAAAGTACCGCCATCTACTCTTTCCTCCGCCGTCTCATCTCCTAAAACGCTTGTTTTATTGCGATAGCAATTATATGGACACTCCAAAGCAGATTTCTGCTGTCGGCGTCGCCGTCGCCGTCGCCGTGAGGTTCCGTATGACGTCAATGGAGATGAAATCGTCGCCGCGCGCCGCCGAACGCTGTATGTGCGAGTGAAAGGGAGCGAGGGACGCGCGCTTTCACGGGGAGTGAACGCACGGCGGAGAACAAACGCGCGTTCTGTGCCGTGCTCCCTTAAGGGCTGCAGAAGTAGGCGTCTCTTTCCTCCTTTACAATCACCATATATGTAGAGCAAACGCGCCTTCTTCTGACGCACGAAAGACCGTGGGGGGAGGAGGGGGAGGGAAGGGAGGCGACGTTTAGCTGCGGCACCAAGGGCCTATTTATATCAGAGGCTCCGGCAACACTCATCAACGCCGAACACATTTTGTGCGAACGCGGGCAAAACGCCGACGGCGTCGACAACAGTTCTGCGTGTTGCCGGTGCTGCTGCATGTCCAAGTTTATACAGCTGATAAAGCTACTATCATTACTCCGTATAGCTCTCTACAAATTTGCTATCGCAATTGATGCTTCGCCTTTCAGGCGAAACTGCGACAACATTTTTAGGGGCGAAGCTCCTTATAGCGGCACCCGTTCCGTCCCCGTCGTCGTAGTAGTAGTGTGTAACCAGTAGTGTGTAACCAGTCTGAGAAAAATGAGAAAAAAAAATCATAACTTGTGTCCGTAGCGCGGAATCGAACCAGGGACCCTCGCATCCGAGTACGCGGCGTTAGCCCACTACGCCACGAAGCGGACATGGACACACGCACCACGATGGCAATAAATACCCAACATTAACGAAAGGCCGCGTCTCTAGCGCGTTGCTAACGCGTTTGTGCTAGCGCGTTACGGCCCGTGTAAGAAGCTGGTGTAAGACGCTGTGGCCTCTCCGCCTTACCTTCAACGCGTTTCGAACGCGCTGCCCCAAGCGGTGGCAAGTCAAGTTCAAGCAACACCCTCTAGAAAAATATGAAGGCCTTAGTTCTTTTCCCTTTCCACTCGCGCTACGTCAGCAGATGGGGCGGACGCATGAGGCGGCGAGCGCGTTTTGCGGTTTTGCCCGTCGCCGCGACACGACGCATCCGCGCGTCCGGATCGCGCTGGTGCGCGTTGATCGCGCGTCTCCAGAAACTCATTCCCCGGCGCGTATGTACAGTCGTACATCTCTTCGCTGTTCAGTCGGACGTGTTTTCCTCGCTGTGAAAAGAATCCCGCCGCGATGCCGTGCAAATGCTGTGTACCTCGATGCCGCGGAAACTACACGGGGGACACGAAGGTGCACGTCTTCAAGTTCCCGAGAGATCAAGCTCTAAGGGACGCTTGGATTCGCGCTGTGCCACGGGAAAACCTCACGGTCACCGAACATTGCAGGGTAAGTTTTTTTTTATTTATGTGTTAGTTAATTGAAAGAATATAAACGTGCATGTGTAAGTGGCTCATGAGCCGCATGTTTGTGTGACCTGTAGCCGTCGGTTTGCTGATTGGAGCGTATTTTTTTTTCTAGGTATGTGAACTTCATTTCATGGGCGAGGACATTATTCGAGACGCGACGCGTACAGATCAAGCAACTGGCCGCGTAATGACAGTGTCCGCTATCTCATGTGCGCCTTCGCGCAGACGCTGTACCGTCGAAGTTCCCGAATCATTCGAGCTACTTGTCCAGAAAGACCGCGAGGAGGGAAGATCCTGACTCCAAGCGCGCGCGAATAGAGAATGCAGCCCTTCAGAAAGCCATCGCTGAATCCAACGAGGCATTTATCAGAGCACGCGAGGAGGATAAAGTCAACAGTGTGAGCGAACTTGCCAACCACGTAAGGAGCCAAGGGATGAAGTTCTGGGATGTTATCGAAAGAAATGAAAGGTTTCTTCTCATTCACATTGACGACGATGAAGCACCGTGGTTTAAATACTCTGTTTGCGTGAAAGGAGATTTGAGCGTGACACTACACCTTATGAAAACGGCCGTAAAAAAGCTCGGTGCAAATCTCTGCGTTCCCGAAATCGCTAACAGTAAAAGGGGTATGGTGGAACTCCTGGAAGGCATCGAGAAGTGGGACTGTGACCTGATGTCCAACTCAGTCGCCGAAATTTGCGAGGCTGTTTGTTTACTGCTTGATCAGCTTTGCACGTCCCAAGCAGAAGATGACGTCAACTATATTCAATTTCTGAAAGAGCAAGTCACCTTGCACCTATCGAAAAAACAGCGCAGGCGCTACTCTGCTGATTTCATGATGTTTTGCTGTATTGTTTTCACTATATCGCCCCATGCATACGCGTTCATACGTAGCCATGGAAGCATCACCTTGCCGCATCCTATGACGGTAAGATCAGTGTGCTCGTCTCATGGTATGAGTCCTCAACAAGAGCATCAGAGTGAAACATTCCTCAGCTACATGACAACAAGAATTTCTGACCTGAAAGATGACCAGCGCTTTGTCACAGTTATGGTTGATGAAATACATATAAAACCTTACTTTGACTACAAAGGAGGCAATATTACCGGCGCTGCAATGAATAGAAATGAAGCTGCTAACTGTGCGCTCGTTTTCATGGTGCGCAGCGTGACGTGTAAATTCAAAGAAGTTCCGCACATCGTGCCGGTGCACCGAGTAGAGGCGGAGTTCCTGCAAAAGACGCTTAAAGACGTGATTTGTGGGCTGGAAAAGATTGGGTACCGGGTTATGTGCGTCGTCAGCGACAACAACTCTGTGAACAGAAAAGCGATGTCACTTTTCGAATCACCTCCGTGTAACAGAATTGTGTACCAACATCTATCAGACCCTTCAAGGCCGCTGTTCTTCGTTATAGACCCAGTGCACATTCTAAAATGCATACGAAATAACTGGATCAATCAGAAGAATGACCAAATTTGTTTCTACTTCCCGGAGATCCAAGGAGACACACCAGAATCAGATCGAATGCAAACAGCGTCATTTGCAACAATCAGGGACCTTCACAGCAAAGAGTGTGACCAGCTGTTGAAATATGGCTATGGGCTGTCAAGAAAAGCCCTCTACCCTTCGAGTCTTGAAAGGCAGGACGTAAAGCTTGCTTTACAAATCTTCAATGACTATTTACCAGAGGCGTTACGTGCTCTTGGAGCAAAGCACAACCTATTCTCTTTCGAGGCCACGGCTACATTCGTCGAGATCATACTCAAGTGGTGGAAAATTGTAAACGTCAAAACTCCATGGAAGGGAGAAAGGCTTAGAGATCACTTCCAACAACCAGTGCTTTCCATTGATAACGATCCAAAAATTGACTTCTTGCACATGTTTCTGAAGTGGCTGGATGAGTGGAAGAACAAAGGTTTTGACAACGGTACTCTGGCAAAGGAGACTCACGCTGCTCTCGAACACACCACCTATGCGCTTGTTGAGCTCGCTAGGTACAGCTTCGAAGAGCTTGGAATGTCATATGTCCTTTTTGGGAAGATTCAGGCAGACTGCCTCGAAGATCGGTTTGGAAAGTATAGGCAGCTGGCAGGTGCGCAATATCACATCTCCATCAGGCAGATATATGAAGTCGAAAACAAGCTGCGCCTGCAGAGCACCTTGCCTACAGTTTCCCCTGACCAGCACTGGGAATGTGTCCGAAAGCAAGTCGAGGCATTGCTTCCCAGCAGCAACGTTGTTGTTACCAGCCAGGCTCTTACGAAGATGCAGGACGTCGTCCCAGTCCTCGTCTACGTTGCAGGTTATGCAGTATACGGGACCCTTAAAAAGTTGAAGTGCGAGCAATGCAGGGACTCGTTGACCGTGGACAAGAAGATCACAGTCTCTGCCACAAACGAACATTATGGTCTTGTGAAGCAGCTGGACCGAGGAGGTTTAGTTTATCCATCAATGTTTGCACTTAACGCAGTTGCTCATAGCTACGTTGTAGTAGAGCAGCTCGCTACAGAGCCAGCACTGCTTATGATGCCTGAACAACGCCAGGTGGTAACGAAAATGACGCTACAATTGCTGGCTAGTGAAGGAGCAGTCCTGACTTCGATACGTGTGAGAATGGCCACACAGTTGAATTAGTGCTTAAACACATCCTGCGGTGCAGCACCAACATTCTGCTAAAGAACTTTTGTAGGAAGCTGAACGACAAACTTCTCGACGCTGCCGATAAATCAAAAAAAGGAAAGCCACAACTCTCGAGGCCAAATAACTGCATGCATTGCTTCTAATATAAAGCCAGCACAAAAAGAAACTGGGCTTCGTAAATAAATGTTTTGCTGCTACAGTTTTCTGGCGTTCTATTCTTTTTTAAATACATGCATGCTTGTTCTTGCAGAAAAAAAAAATGTTTCCGCGCAATGCACCTGCGAGACAACCTCTCTTGAACAGCGTTCCATATCTTTTTTTTTTAAATCCGCCCCATCGTGTGACGTCACGCGAAGAGAGCTAAGGCCTTCATATTTTTCTAGAGGGTGTTGGTTCAAGTCGAGGAGCGTTTATGAATACGGGGGGTATACTCTCTCAGCAGTCATGTGATGGCGTCGGCAAACGCGGTGCACGTTCCGGCATGTGTAAGACGCTGTGGCCGCTCCCCCTTACTAGAGAGTACTGCACGTTTCTAACGCGTTTGTGCTAGCGTCCCCTTAAGCGGGAGATCCGATGATTCCCTCCGGAGCTTCGCCCACTCATCATCATTCACCCTGTGGCTATGCTGTGATTTTTTTTCTTTACTGTTTGCTTGCGAAAGCAAGTCGACGGTGTGGTGGCCCTAGATTGTCCTCGTTGAAGCTTTCAGGCCGGGCGCGCGCCGTCACCGCCGCCGGCGACTGCGGCTGCGCAGAGGGACTTTCTACAAGGCTCTGGGGCGAAAAACAAAAACAAAATATAAAGAAATGAAAGGGAGCGCTATCACTGTCCAATCAGAGATAAAGGAGAGAGAGAAGTGGCGTTGATCAAAGGATGGCGGTACTTTTCCGAAGGTGTAGGTACTTTACATGCGATGTGAGATGCGCGCCGCATAGCGTCGTTACGTACACAATTTATGCTGCAGTTGCATATCAATACACCAGGTAGCACGCAATGTAGCATTTGCATACGTAGCTGTACAAGGTAGATAGAGAAGGTTTGAGGAACAAAAAGAATATTACGGAGATGTATACCAAAATCCAAGAAGAAAAAACGTGCACAGCATGCCTGACTGAAATGAAGCAATCTAGCTGACTTTAACCATCCTGTTTAAAATGGAATGTCATGATATCTTCATCATCATTAGCATCGTATCGAGCCCTTTTTCACGCGATGTGATAATGCCCGCCGCATAGCGTCAATACGTGCAAACACTGTATTCAATTTGGCTATATTCCACCAGGTATCCAGACATGTAGCAGTTGCATATAGCAGCTGCATACTGCATGTAGGTGGACCGGGTTAACACAAGTAGGCTAGGTGACTATTTCTCACCACCCCGTTTCGAATGGGATGACAATAAATCATCATCGTCATCACCGTCAACAGCATCGCATCGTGCCACGGGTCAAGGGATGTGACATGAGCGCCACGTAGTCTGAATGACTTTGTTTACTCTTCGGTACGCGTTATGGTGTCTCCTCGCAAGGTATGAGCCTGTGCTGCAGAAGCTAATCATAGAGCTACGCGCGCGGCTGCAACCAGACAACATTGGGCTCAGCACACCACTTTGCAGAGAGCAGCATAAGCTGCAGCTTGCTGTCGACGCCGGACGAACAGTTCAGGTCGTTCTCGCGAAAGCGACGACAAGAGACTGCCGCGAAAATCCTGTAGTGAGTGGTGCAGAAAATTAAGCTCCTATGGAGCTGCTTCTCCAGCTTACGATGTGACTGTACTACGTGTGCTGCGCAGGCCTGTTACTTTTTTTAATGCGAAGCTTTCTATGTCTCACTGATTCGTCCGTGAACGCCGAAAACGCACTGCAGTAAAGCCAACTTACACAATAGAACTATCTGCACATATGCGCACACAATAGAACAATGGTGCACTACATACGTATCGCAGAACACTACAATTTACATTCGCAGTTCTACCGATACGAGCAATGGGAACTGCAACATGAGGCTAACCAGACGAACTGTATATATCTGCATTGCATTACGCTCGTCATGCAATGCATTCCCGGCCGTCACCATGGGTAGGCCGCCGGTGTAGGGCACGGCAGAAGAAGAGGCTGCCGTACACGAACGTAAGCGCGAGCGCTATCGCGCCCGTAAGACAGATGCAGTGTATAGGCAACGGCATGCAGTCCGTGAAAGTGTGAGTGTGTACGTGTAATGAACGGCTACATGGTCTCAAATAAAGGCTACGCAACTTAACGAAATGTTATTTCATTCAACTTCAACGCTCGAAAAATACAATTCTAAGCAAGCAATCAAATCACATATGCATCCCATCGGGTCGTTAAGCATTTCCTGGGTTCGTTGCGTAGTCATTGGCTTTGGACTTTGATTCAGTTTGCAGGGGCGAAAGCTTCACGTTCAACCATCTTTCCTTAAGAAAGGGGCATTGATTTTTCTACACAACAGCATTTCACGCATCGAATTACAATAGTAACTTGACCGCCATGTGCATATTCACTATGTACAGGAATAAATTTCTTGAAACTAGTGTCATCCAGAGAATTCATTTCAAATTGGACCGCCTTGTGAACTCCCCGACTGCAGTTTATCGATTGCCATATATGCCGTAAGATAATTGGTTATATATTTAGTTAGTCAATTTTCAGGAAGTAGTCAATTTCGTATTTTCATTTTTATGGATATATTATGCCCCCCCCCTGGGAACAATGCAGCTCAATGAGAAAAATTGTGCTCTCTGCCACAGGTTAATTTTAAAGATTGTATAAAGCCATAGGGCAGAATCACCCGGTATGTTTCGAGTAACGCTTATGGAAACATAGTAAGAACTACAATGGTAGCTGAGCACAATTAATACGAAAGATGACGCCAATAACAGGTATTCGGCCGTTCTCTTGGCCCTATACTACTTCCTTCCTTTTAAATCACACTCTCTCAAAGTTTAGTGAGGTGACAGTTTTTATATTTTTAAGCAAATGAGCATTTTTTCATTATTTATTATTTGTTTATTACGAAGAACACAATAGAATCTAGGCAGCCGGAGGTAATCCTGACTCAATATATTCTGATAACCATACCCAAAATAGAAAATGAGTTGGAAAATGTAGCTGACGTGTAGCCTAAACTAAACTTTCCGGCCAATAGATATTCGCTTTTTTCGCAATGGTTCTCTCTCTTTTTTTAAATCCTGTCCGCTTTAAGGCACACATACCATATCTTTCGGCATAGAACATAAGCAAACTATGTAAAGACATAACTTTCGTCACTCGCGCTAACCGTGCATTGTGTGCGCAGAGCTTTCATGGAACTCAAGACAACGGTGCACGCAGAGCGTGCGATAGGGGAGGTGCAATAATTTTCAACCTCTAACTCAGACACATGCTAAAGAAAGACTCCTGCACGAAGCAGCACAACGATAAAATGACGAGGAAAATCAAATATTGGAAATAGATGCTCTTACAAATAAGCGCAAAAGGAAACATTCGTAGACTTTCGTCTATTCATGCCTTCCTACTTTCCGGCCGAGTTCTTGTGGCTGGAGAGCAGGAACACTCGATCGATGCTTCGCCCGCTCCCTTGGTTCCCCTGCCCAGATTGCACTGCGGGAAAGCAGTACGCTTGGCCTGCACACTTAACTAGGTACCGGCGCGGTGTTTACACGGATACAGATGTACAGACTCAGGCGCGCGTGTCTTCCGGCATCAGAGCTACATTTATTCAGTCCCCTTGTTGTCTCTCCGCCGAGTGTCACTGTATAATAGAAGTGAACAAGAAGATTTTAAGATATAGCTGTCATTTCAGGCCTTTGATATGTCAGAGAGGGGCCGCATTAGGACGAGGTTATTTCCTATGGCAGTAAAGCCTACATTCTTCCTTTCGAATGATAGGGTCGTGGCATATCCGATACAGAAAGACGCGATAACTTGTGGAAGTGGTTCTTGCATTAGTACTTCAAAACGATACATTTAGCGGGGTCACGGTTTTTAAAATATACGCCGATCCTTGCCACCTAAAGGCAGCATGCTCTGGAAAAGCCTCTGTATCAGACACAGCCTTTTCCTTTAGTTTGTTTACGCGTCCTTCTCGAGCACCTAAAAGGACTGGTGACAGGCCGGAATGTGTTGTTAGACATTGATGGAAATCAAGTGATGATAGTTTATAATGATAAAATAAAGCTCGCTTTCGCGATTTAAGTAGAGACAACAATTTTAAGTTTGCTAAGGAAGTCTCAAAGTGGCGAGAATCGCTGGCGAATCCTTGGTACTTCGGATGTAGTATAGTAATTACTGCACGTAAGCCGGTGGTAAAGTGCCACGTACCACATGCCAAGATCGTATATTACCAAGTTTTCCCGCTTCATTCTGTTCGTATTACGAAGTTAAAAAATAGGTACGTGTTGCACGTTTGTAAAACGTTAAAACGAAAGCCTGATTGCACTCCTGGCACACTTTTTGTCACCATTAAGATACGTTTATGAAGAATTGTGGCGACTGTGTGCCAAGTGTGCAATGAGGCTTTCATCATCACGTTTTACAAACGTGGAAGACTTGCTTAAATTTTTTTGTGTAGCATCTCCGTCGAAGGTTTGTTCATCGAAGCGCACGACCGAAATCACCGAAATCACGACGCCGACTGCCAGTGGGCCAGTGCTCTCAGCGCCTTCGCAGAGGGAGGTGCAATATGGGAACACTGGCATGATGAGCGGCATAGGAGCCAGCTTTGGAACACAGACGACGACGAACGCGGGAGCAGTGGCACGAGCGCGTCTCTGTGACGTGTGCAGTCACGTAGGCGCTAGCCACACCTTTACTAAGCTAGAACAGCGGAGAAGCTGCGACCATCAAACTTGTGGTATAAAGGGTCGTTCGATTCTAAACAACATTCATAAGGCAAGATGCGTTCTGGAGTGTTGTGACGCTATGCATATTTGTGTCGCGGTTCTCCAGATAGACCTCGAAAATGCATTCGACTGTGTATCGCATGATATTTTGTTAGCTATATTGGAATACATCAATGTCGGCACTGTTATCAGACAAGGTGTAGACATGGCGTACCAGAACTGCTCCACACGGATAATTGTGAACAAGACGATAGGAAAGTCAATTAGTCTCCAACCTTCTGTACGCCAAGGCTGCCCTCTCAGCCCACTTCTCTTCTGTGTGTATATTGAAACACTGTGTCGCTTTATATTGCAGATAGATAGATAGATGGATAAACTTTAATCCAAAGATAGTTTTGTCTTGCCCCAATGGGGCATCGCTTATGGTCGGGGCCCCTAGTCCAGGGCTCCGCTGGCTACCATATTATTGATATAAGCGCGAAGAAGACACGGACGGTGGAGGAAGAAGACAGGACGCGCTGGCTCTTGCCATCTTCTCTGCTCTCTGGATCAGCTTGAGCTGGTCGTCGAGAGCCGAGCTGGACAGCAGTGCCTCCCATTGCTCCCTCGTAGTGTTGGTGCCATGGTATTCTATATTGTGTAGCGTGCACTCCCACGTAATGTGGTATAGGGTTGATGTGGCCCCACACCACGGGCATTCGTCCCTGTAGGCTGTGGGGTGCATGCGATGTAATTTGTGTAGGTTCGTGTAAGTGCCTGTCTGGAGCCTACGCCAGGCAGCGGCATCCTCCGTCTTAAGTATTCGATGGGGTGGGGGATATCGCAAGCGACTCCCTCTGTGGTAGTTGACCCAGTTGACCCAGAGCATTCAGCTCTATATTGCAGAATGATGACAATCAAGGTTTTCGCCTGCATGCATCAGAAGTTACCCTCTTGGCGTATGCAGAAGACGTAGCTTTTTTCTGTGACAACAAAGAAAGTGTTCTTGAAGCAGTTAGAGTGGTGAAACAATTTAGTGACATCTCTGGAAGTCCTGTGAATTGGGGAAAGTGCCTGGGGTTTGGGCACGGAGAGTGGCCTTCGACCCGTGACACCTTTCCCAACATTAGGTGGGCAACTACTCTGGTAAAATATCTTGGTGTACCGCTTGAATTTTACAAAGATAATGATCGGTACAGGCAGTGACAAGTGAAAGAGATGCGTGAGAAGGTGGACAGATGGAAAGTGGCTAATCTATCCATCTTCACCAGAGCAACAGTGTCTAATTTGTTCTTTATCAGTAAGATTTGGTACACAATGCAGGTGTTATACTGTCCTCATTTAAACATTCAGAAATGTCACCGCATGTTTGCCGTGTTTGTGTGGGCATCGAGTTGGGAGAGGTGTAGTCGGACGAACCTATTCAGGCACGTCAAAGATGGGGAATAGGTCGGGGACACCTCTTTGTGCGTCAGCTCGTAAACAGATTTATATTATTTCGGGACGTCAGGGACCCTTTCTTGCGCACTGTGTGTCAGATGAGAATAAGCAAAGCACTACCAGATTTTATTGTTGCCACAAGCAGTATTCCCGGAACACTTACGGGGTTTTTTAAGGAGGTTGTCTCCACTGTGCGCTTCCAAAGCGTACGTTTTTCAAAATATTACCTGAGTTCTGTCGAGTAAGCGCCCACAACAAATGGGACGACCTCCCATAGCTCAGCAATGTGATCTTCTATCTCGCGGGTGTAGCCAGTCTCCTCTCTGGTACAGCAACCATGCGACCGATTTTCCAACATGGTCCTTGTTCAAGACGTCTTTGGTGGTGGTGTTTGGTCGCCCTGCGGTGCGCAAGCTGCTAGCAGAATCTATTTGGCGCGAACGTGCACAGCAGCCGGGTGAATCATTTACCAGCTACATTGAAGATGTCCTGGACTTGTGCAAAAGAGTCAACGTGACAATGTCGGAATCCGACAAAATACGAAATGTCATGAAAGGGATCGAAGACGATGCGTTCCACATGCTACTTGCGAAAAATCTTCAGTCCGTGTCAGACATCATTATTCTCTGCCAAAGCTACGAGGAGCTAGGAAGGCAGCGCTCGTTGACACGTCGCCCTTCATCGCGTAACGAACACATTGCTGGTTTGACCACCATCTCAGACCAGAACGCATTGCTTACAGAAATGAAAACGTTCGTTCGGGAGGAAGTTGCATGCCAGCTCTCCTTGCTAACCTTCGCTCAGCCACCCCATGTGCAACAGCCCGCAACGAAAGTTATGCCCACGCTCCGTCACGTGATCGAGCAGGTCATTGCCGAGGACTTGCCAGACCAGCATCAACATCTTCCTGCGGCCGCTCCACTAAGCTACGCTGATGTCGTCGCGACGCCCGAACAGGTCCCGACGGCTGCACCACTCAGCTACGCTGAAGTCGTCTCGAGGACTCAACCACTCTCTCCGCGTGCGCCTCTCGGTTATGCCAACGTCGCGGCTAGGCCCCGACCACAGCCTGCCATGCCGTCATACCAGCAGCCGCCCTGTACTACGCGACTTCTTCCATGGATGGGACCTAACCCAGCGAACCGGTGCCGTACTTCCTACAACCGGCCGATATGCTTTGCGTGCGGCCATGCCAGTCACATCGCTCGTTATTGTAATCGCGTTCAGCCGCCTAGCGACGCATCAGCCGTGACAAGCCAGTTCAACCGCCCATATTCCGACCCCCATTCGGCTATTCACCGACTCTGCGCCTGACGCCAACTACCCGCCGGTGACCGTCTCCACGCCGTCGCTCAGTGTCGCCGATGCAACCCCGTCCCGTAACCCAGGACGAAAAATACTAATCGTCGCAGTCCAATAGGCAAGGGCTGCGGCGCCATCGTAACGTGAAAGTCCTCAACGCAGTCCTTCATATGTGATGGAAGTGTTTATGGACGGTGTTCGCGCATCTGCACTCGTGGACACTGGAGCCGCCGTATATGTGTTATGGACGCTAAGCTTTGCCGCTTACTTCGGAAAGTCACGACGCCCCTTTTGGACTGTCCCTCCGCACAGCCAGTGCTCAGCATATCCACCCCTTAGCGGCTTGCACTGCTCGTGTTGTTATTGACGACCGTCTGTACGCCATAGAATTCATCATCGTCACCTCGTGTTCTCATGACGTTATCCTCGGCTGGGATTTCCTCTCGCGCCACAATGCCGTTATCAATTGCGCAGGGGCCAAGATGGAATTCTCGCCACTGTTAGATTTGCCGCTCACCGACAATACTTCGCTGCTGAGGAAGCTACTTGTTCAAGACGACACCCACATTCCTCCCTATACATCAACGGTCGTATCCATGTACTGCAGCGGCCTCTCCGACGCTGTTGCACTACTGTCTCCATCTGACCGCTTTCTCACCCGGACAGGCCTGCTGCTACCTTTTCCTACAGTGGACATCAGACAGGGCTGAAGCACCATCTTCGTTTGCAACCTGTTTCCATACTCTGTGATGCTGCTCCGAGGGCAATGTTTCGGCCATGTACAAGCGATGGAAGACATGCAAGTTATAGACCTCCCCGATGACCGTTGCTGTGCTAGTTCCCGAGCGTTCACTGCTCTTTCTACATGTGAGGGACCGTCCCGTGATGTGTTCGGTTCTTCTGTCGCCGATGACCTCACGCTGGTCCAGCGATCTCAACTTTTGTGCCTCTTAGAAGAATTTCGTTCTTCTTTCGATGTCGGGCAAACTTCCCTAAGCCGGACATCCCCTGTTACGCACCGCATCGGCACTGGCTCGCAACCGCCATTACGGCAACGACCGTATCGTGTATCTCCGGCAGAGCATCGTGTAATCAATGAACAAGTCGACGACAAGCTTCGCCGCGAGGTGATACGACCTTCCAACGGTCCATGGGCATAGCCTGTCGTCCTCGTTACGAATAAAGATGGTTCTGTGCGGTTCTGTGTCGACTACCGGCACCTCAACAAGATCACACACAAGGACGTGTACTCTCTCCCTCGCATAGATGACGCCATTGACAGTCTACAGGGCGCAGAATTATTTTCATCTTTATATCTGCGCTCAGAGTACTGGCAAGTACCCATGGCCGACGCCGATCGGCCAAAGACAGCTTTTGTAACACCCGACGGCTTGTACGAATTTAACGTAATGCCTTTTGGACTTTGTAATGGGCCCGCAACTTTTGAGCGCATGATCGACACAGTTCTGCGCGGCTTGAAGTGGCACACATGCTTGTGGTATCTAGACGACGTTGTTTTTGCGCCGGATTTCACAACACACCTTCAACGCCTACGGTGTATTTTGACGTGCTTAACAAACGCTGGCCTACAACTAAACCTAAAGAAGTGCCGATTTGCTGCTCGGCAGCTGATAATCCTTGGTTACGTCGTATCCAAGGATGGGATACTCCAAGATCTAGCCAAACTTTGGGCCGTCACCGAATTCCCTAAGCCAACGTCTGTCAAAGAATTGCGCAGTTTCATTGGTCAGTGTTCCTTCTTCAGACGCTTTATTCGCAATTTCGCCGCCATCACCTCACCCCTGACGAAACTGCTGTCACGCAGCGGGCCCCTCACTTCGTGGTCGTCCCAGTGCGATGAAGCTTTCACGAAGCTCCGGCATCTACTTACGTCTCCGCCAATCTTGCGCCACTACGACCCGACAGCTCCTACAGAGGTGCGCACAGATGCACGCGGTGTCGGCATCGGTGCCGTTCTTGCCCAACGCAAACAAGGGTTTCCTGAATATGTCATCGCTTATGCAAGTCGTACGCTTACGAAAGCTGAGACAAATTACACTGTGACGGAAAAAGAATGCTTGGGCATCATCTGGGCTATGACTAAGTTCCGGCCTTATTTATATGGTCGTCCATTTGACGTAGTCACGGACCACAATGCACTATGTTGGCTGTCGTCCTTGAAGGACCCCTCGGGCCGTCTTGCTCGATGTGCACTTCGCTTGCAGGACTACGATGTACGGGTGCTGTACCGCAACGGACGCCAGCATTCTGACGCCGACGCCCTCTCGCGCTCTCCCTTGCCTGACAATGCCTGCTCCTCACTATCCGAGATTATTGTTTCTTCGCTCGACCTTAACACCATCGCTTCTGAGCAACGCAAGGACCATTGGATTGCCTCACTTATAGGCTTGCTTTCTAATTCGTCGGCACAACCAAGCACTCGCATGTTGCGTCCCCAAGCACGTAATTTTGCCATTCGCGACAACCAGCTGCACCGACGCAATTAAAACCCCCACGGGCGCCAGTGGTTGTTGGTGGTACCCCGCAGTCTGCGTTCCTGAAGTATGCGCAGCTTTCCATGGTGATCCACAGTGTGCACACTCCGGAGTTTTCAACACGTACCAGCGCCTTCAACAGCGGTATTACTGGCGCGGGATGTACAGCTACGTTCACAAGTTTGTTCGCTCTTGTCCCGATTGCCAGCGCCAGAAATCTTCACCCCGCCTTTCGCCAACCGGTCTGCAACCTTTACGTTGCCCTACCCGGCCGTTCGGACGTGTCGGCATCGATTTGCATGGGCCCCTTCCACTGACGTCGGCTGGAAATCGCTGGGCCATTGTGGCCGTCGACCAACTGACGCGACACGCTGAAACAGCCGCCTTACCGGCAGCGACAGCGCGCGATGTTGCCTCCTTCCTGCTTCGACGATTCATACTGCGATATGGGCCACCCCAGGAACTACTCAGTGATCGTAGGCGTGTCTCCCTGTCCGAAGTAGTTGAAGCCATTCTCAAGGAGAGCCACGTTGTTCATCGCACAACTGCAGCGTACCACCCCCAAACCAATGGCCTTACAGAACGCTTGAACCGTACGCTCGGGGACATGCTTCCTATGTACGTCGCCTCCGACCACACTAATTGGGACGTCACTCTGCCATTTGTAACTTACGCGTATAACACTGCCCCTCAGAGCACCACTGGGTTTTCACCTTCTTTCTTACTGTATGGTCGGTACCCGTCGCACACCATCGACACAATTCTACCGTACCGGCCGGATGCATCTGAATGTGCGCCCATTTCTGACACGGCAAGACATGCTGAAGAGTGGCGCGATCTCGCACGGGTCTTTACATCCAATGACCAAGAGCGGCAAAGGAGCACACGCGGTGATACCACTTCTGCTCCCACCTTCCTTCCTGGAGCGTTTGTGTGGCTCTTGATTCCTTCCGCTACACCTGGTCTCTCATCCAAACTAGTGCCCAACTATTAAGGCCTCTACCGTTTTGTCGAACTCACATCTCCCGTCAACTACGTGATCGAACCAGTTGAACCTTCTGTGGACATGCGCCGTCGTAGACGCGACACTGTCAACATCGAGCGCCTCAAGCCCTACTATGGCCCTGTCATAGTGACCAGCTGTTAGGTCGCCCGATGGCTCCATCTTCGCTCCCGGGGGTGATTGTAGCGAATAATACTAACGCCATAGCGGGTCATGTTCTCCAGCCCTTTCTAGTGGGTCGATCCCTCCTGCGCTTTCCTCGAGAAACGCCACTCGTGCTGAGAGCTCGGACCTTCAAGCAAAGGACGGCCCAAACGGCTGGTGTCTAATAAACACCTTTACAGTACTAAAAAAAGTGTTGTAAATCCCTTTGAGCCAGCATTATCGCAGCTAAGGACACAAAAGACGCTTGAGACACACTGCAAAGACCACTGAACGCTATCTTCATTGTAAGCAGCCCCCCAGTGTCATGCAGCATCAGATGCATGTACCCTGACGGGCGTGCATATTTTGCGCGAAGATGTAAATAACCTGCAGACTTGGATCACTTATAAATCGAGGTTGTGGCCAGAGACTATGCCTGTACCATAGTATATCACTCTCTCCGAGCCGCTGAAACACAGGCATTCGTTGCGACTAACAATGATAGCATTCGTATAGCTGAATCTACGTGCTGTCACGATGGGGTATCACTGTTGAACACCGAGTTCAACAATTGAACCGACACGCAAGTTGCCGTACTGCAGGTTCGCCGTGTCAAGTACTCGAGCTATACCACATGCACTCAGTATTAGTCGAGAATGACACGAAACCTAACGCACGTGCTACACTACCCCCACCTCATAATGCTCTGACGCGAGAGGAAGCCGTAATATGGCGAAAACTCCAAACAAACACATATCCACATTTGAGTCTTTACCACGCCATACACCCTGCGCTGTATTCCAATAAATGTCCACACTGTGATCAATGTGCAACACTTTACCACATGGTATGGGCTTGCGAAAACACACCACAGCTCACACCCATAACACACCCCACCACACGGCAATGGGAGGCAGCGCTGTCCAGCTCCGACTCGACGGACCAGCTCAACCTGGTCAATCGAGCGAGAAGGGCAGCTAAGGCCGCTGGACTCCTGGACTGAGGGGAGCAATCACTGCAGAACGGCGGAGCTACCTACGCTCGCGTGCTCTTTGAATTAAAGTTTATTCTCTCTCTCTCTCTCTCTGCTAGAAGACAAGCTACCTTTTTTAGATAAAAAGCAGTTATTTTAAGATCATCTGTGACCGAGTTGGTCTGTCTGTATAGGTCGATTTGCATATGTTCAGAAAAAGGTCTTGCCTTGTTCATTACGTAACGGAGACCGCTTTAAGGGGTGACTCCGATCATCCTATTTTTTATTTGCGATTACTTCGTCTGTTCAAGCGTTTCTAGTCGCACGTTTTACAGAAGAATTGCTATTGAGTAGCTAGATTATTTGAAACGTCTCGTGTAATGTGAAGGAACCCAATTGCACCACGGATGCATAACCTTAAGCAAACGCAGGTCTGGATGACTGCCTGTGCACTAAGCGTTAACTTCTGTGTGCCGACGGTGAAGTGAAAGAAAACTACTGAAAAACCAGTGCAAGCTGTCAGCGCTGTACCTATTGGAGAACAGTGAAAACATATTGTAGCAGATGCGACGAGACACGGAGGCTCCAATCTTTAATTCCGCTAACGGCCGATGCACTTCACGAACGCTGCTTTTGCAATACCAGCCACTTCTAGTTTCCCCCAAAGCAAAAACAGACATGATTTTTCCCGAACGTAAATTCTTCCCAGAAAGTAGTAGAAACTGCTGTAAAATAAAATGTTCACCCTGATATTTTTGCATTTGCGCAATTAGGTTCGCCTGCTGTGGAGGCAGCAGTTGACGACGTACAAGATTGTGGTAGCTGTCGCACCATGAAAACAATGGCGTTTGTTGAATTACAACATTTACCTATGACTAAAAATAGCGCCAAGAACTCATTAACGGTTGTTTGAGAGCACCGTTTGAAATGTCAGCACTGACACCATAAGAAATTAGAAAACGGCAACCAAATTTCATCCGAAGACAACAAATTTGGGTCACGTTTCGGGCGCCGCGCTCCGTTTTCAGTCGCCCTCGTAATAAATAGAAAACACGGCATGAGCGCTCGCAATTTAGTGTCTTGGGTAAACACAAGCCCGCTTTAATCGTTGGGTTGCAGCGAGTGTTTCCGTGTCGCGATAACAATGTGGATTCAGGTTCTCGCCAGCACAAACAAAACATGCGCCATCAAAAGTGTCTGTGTGGATTGAATGTTCGAAGATAATAAACACATGGATACACAGGTTATGAAAGTGTAAACTAGACTCCGTGTGATGTATTTGCCGCTGTATCCGTACACAGCACAGTAAACTAGAACATGAATATGCTGAAGCGTATAGGTATTGGTTGTGTGACAATCTACCGATCTATAACTGTGGAGCACGTTAGCATGTGTGTCCCTTCGAGTACTCTCACGCAAGTGTGGCCCTTCATGCGGTTTAGCCATCATTGCTGATTATAGCGCTGTAATGCAACGATCGTGCTCAACACGGACTAAATCTACGCACCGCAGTGCCTCACGAATGCTGCAAAAACATAACATGCAGCTCCGGCATGTAGCCGACTGGCCTAGACAAGAAATATGCGCTAACATGCACATCTATACGTGTCATACGCGTTTCATAAAACAGTCCATTGCGTCAGCTTTTGGCATAATTAATTTTTACTTGCTTTTATCATTGCGAACAGCATTACCAGGGATCATCACCCAGTTTGTGGTAAGTTTGTCTGTATCTCACCTCTGTCCCATACCCAGTGACCCAAATTGTCTACGACCTGGGGCCACTAGCAGTGTGCTGACAGCTGCTATGCCGAGCAGACAACATTGGCCACTACGTAAGTGCCCCAATAGACAACCAGCAGTTTTTCTGTTCCCTGACCTAGTAGACAGCTTGAGTCACTTGGTACGCGCCACTTAGTACGTGCCCGAACAGATATATCCAATACTGCGCTTTTGATATTGGCATGTGTTAGTTCTTGGCAAACCTTCAGAATTGATGTGTCAAGCTGACACAAGGGGTATGCAGCCTTAAATATATTAAAGCGATAGTGGCCCATTCGCGTCGTGCGTAGCCACTGCATAATTGGCCACGCAACTGCCTATTTGTCGTGGCGTCACCACTAGACTACGCAGGGTGTCCGGAGCGAAGCGCGAGAGAGAATCCCGCCTGCAGTGCACGCCTTATGCGTGACGCTATTCCGCAAACTTGGTTCGGTGCGCCTTGTCACTAGAGTGTTTTAGCTGAGCGCTTCCTGTGCGCTCCGCTCAGACCGGCATATGCGAGCAAATGCCGCACAACCGCTTATTGAGAACGCTATTGCGCTTGCGCACAACGCTCATACCGGCAGCGGAACAAAGAACGCATCCCTCGCTCCACTACAAAGCCGACTGAGCGGAGCGTGACAGCGTGCCTACTTGGCCTCTTCGTCGTTATGCAGCCGAGTTGATAGCGCGTTGCTTGCGTCTCAGCAAGACGCGCTTATCAAATGCGATATTTACGCAGTTCCCAGCAGTATCTCAGAGTGTGAGAGGAGCGGAGCGTAAGCGGCGCTCTGCTAAAACTGTCTACTGTCTCTATGCGTCGTTCAAAGAAGCTGCTTACCGCTCATGGGTTTGACAAGCGCTAGTGCCACCGACCCGAACCCGATAGCCGCCCCTATGCGTTGGTTGCCTGCGCCACTCGCTCGGAGGATAAGCGTGAGACCAACCACCAACGTTACCGAAACAGACGACGAAAGATTGCAATCGTCATTATAATTTTTAAAACAAATTATCCTTCGTTAGACACACATCATACGAAAGATTGCTAATCACTTTAACGTCAACAGCCATCTCCAAAGCATGGATACATCGCCACTTTTTTTTAACACTTCATTTGAACGAACTAAGATGCTGTCCTCTTGACGGCACACTCGGGAACATTGGCAGCAATTTGGACATCTAATTTTGAAGCCGCGCGTGTTAGGTGTTAACATAGCACACGTAGTGTATAGGTTTCATGACCAGTATACCGGTGAAATCTAGAAATCACTCAACGTCCATGCAAAAAGCCATGATGTGGCAGCACGCCCTCAGGTGCAGTGAATATTAAAATCTTCAAAATGTTTTTGCATTGTTTTTATGTTGTTATTAAAGCTAATTATATTTTACAGAAGCAGGTCAAATTTTACGTATTTTGTTTGTTGTTTTTCTTGGTTGTGAAATTTTGCTTTCCTTTTTCACAGATTGGCAGTGTATGCTGGTGAAAATTGTGACCGAATATGTGGGGACCACTGACAGAGCGAAAAATCCAAATTCTCGGTTGGTGCGGCCTAGCAAGCCGGCAAAGAAGCCTCTAAGCACTGCATTATTCGGACTCATGCGGACACATTTTAACGCTTTATTTTAGGATGCAGACATTCACAAGAAAATAAAAAAAATTGTCACGCGATGTTTCCAATTTTTTATCCCAACGATTAACGTAATGAGCGCTTAATTAGTTGATGTCAACTTTCCGCTTTTTGTTTCTTTGTCTGGGCTGGTATTTTGTAGCTATGCCTTATGACTTATTCTATATACTAATCATGATCCACCGCTCACGCCCGGCTCATCCCGTTGATAACGCGAGCGGACCGTCACTCTGACCACTGATAAAGCGCGATAAGCGCGAGAAGGCATTAGCACCGGAAAGGCATAGCTAGAAAATACCGGCCCTGTTTTCTTTACGAAGACCACTAAAACGTTTGAAGTGAACCTTTCTTTGCTACCGCACCAGGGTTTGGCGCACCTCTTGGCCACTCATGCTGTCTGATGGCGGGTTGGTTCGCAACGTGGGAAATATATTCGTGGATATACGAAGGTTTGCTGATATGTTCCAAGCTTTGACCCCATTCAGGTGAAATAAAAACACGAGAATAGGGCCATATAACAGCCTACTATTTTATTATTTAACTCTGCAAATATCGGAAGGTTGCGATTTTTAATACTGTTCTTTCTCCCAGTGAGAATCTGTTATTGCAGAGGGACAAGCAAATTTCACGTCGTTGAAGTTACGGGCCGTCATTATGTTTCGGTTTCTCCAGGGAAAATCAGCAGAGATCATTCCCACCAAGATGTCACAAACACTGAGGGAGACGGATCCTTCCTAAAACACTTTAAGAACATGAAAATTTGCTTTCAAGGATGGACTTTTCATCGTTGAAGATGAGCCTCGCAGTGGGCACCCCCCAAAGCCAACTTACGCGGCAACCTGCGATGCTGTCCATTAGCTGATAATTGAGCACCGACGATTATCCGCAAAAACGGTAGCCTAGGTGCTGGAAATCTCGCGGAAGCGTGTTGGGTTACTTATATCCACTATCCTGCACATGCGCAATCTTTCAGCATAGTAGGTGCGAAATGCTTGAACATTGATCACAAGAAAGAACGAGACGGAGCATCCAAAGCCATTTTGACCGATTTTGAAGCTGCACAGGTCCATTTGACTAGGTCATTGAGGATGAAACCTGGCTACACACATACAATCCTGAATCCAAGGAACAGTCAAAATTTTGGCGTCGCAGTGGGTCCCCACGACCGAAGAAGTTCTGCACCCACAATTTGGCAAAAAAGTAAACGCGTCCGTTTTCTGGGATAAAGACGGTATTTCTTGGTGTACTACAGAACTTGAAGCACAACTATTGGCGGACAGGATTCTGCCAACCCGCTTGACCAGCTGAAGGAGGCAATTACGATGGAACGCCGTAGAATGTTGACCAAAGGGATCCATTTTTTGCATTACAATACACCTGACATCCAAATTTTTTGTCTTCCAAAATCAACACCACGCATTTCCGATTGGTCCACATTGCCCTCTACTCGCCTTGCCTGGCCATTTCGGACTATTATATGTTCTTGATGTTCCAGAAGCACTTAGAAGGGGCAACATTTTGCGAAAATTTCTGTCAAACATATTCCTAATAGCTGGTTTCAGCCCAAAGTAAATTACTTTTATTTCAACTGTCTAGAAAATATGCCACTACGTGGTTCGAAGTGCATCACGGTCCGGCGGGAAGATGTTTTATACATTTTTTATTTCATAACTCTGGTTTGCTTCTTTCTGGTGAAAGCGAGCCACTTATCAATCAGCACCTACTTGTATATACGCAAGTTATATATACGATGAATTCACGAAGCAACAAAGAGGGTATAGAGCCTGCGTGCGCTCTCTGACAAAATAGCGCTAGGAAGCGCACGTCTTTCAGCGTAACAAGAAGTTTAATTGCTGCATAAAACTTGCGCGTATACAGGTTTTACAAGTAACTCTAACAGCGTAGTTCAACGACAAACTCGGAGCACTTGCGAAGGACGTTTCAGGCCTTTTTCAAAGCAAGGTTGCTCCAGTGAGAGATAAAGAGCCCTCACGGAGTCGAGATCATTCCGCGGATCAACTGGGATTGTGTCAGTGCATTCTGGACCTCTAGAGCGACATATTTCCTGTTCATGCCCCTGATAAAGTCGTCATCGAAGGAAGCCATGGTCGGCTCTCTTTTTCCCGGTGCGTTTTTCCTGGCTCTATGTGCAGGTGGCAGCGCGGAACTAGAAAGTTCAAGTTCTTAATAGTTTTGCGTCAAAATAATTGCACATATTCATTCAGTGTTTCACAACAATGTTACTTGACACCACTGCGAACGAAACCGAGAAATGGTTCATGTAACAAACATTCTAAAGCGAATAAATTGTAAATAAAGTTCTCCATAGAACATGAGCCCGCTGAACCGGAGGTCACAGCGACTTCCTCGTTTGTTTAGCACTCTTCTCACTTTGCGTGCAATCGGTCCGCGTTGCGTGACGCAGCCAGATGTATATGAAAGCTGTTAGGACATAACCTATTTCGCCGTCGCCATCAGCCTATTTGCGCCGGTGTATGACTAAATGGGGCCCGTTTACGGTCGGCATCACTTTCACCCAAGTGCTACATTTGAACGCAGAAGCGGCAAACGTGCGGGTGCCCCTGTTGGATATGAGCGCAGTTATTGTGTCACGCAATTTGTTCGCGGTTCTCTCTACGAAGCATTGGTGCTGAATACTGTATTCCCTTTAGGCGAAAACAATGAACGTTTCGCACGCAATACAGATCTACGACATTGAACGTGTCCTTCGCGCGTACCTTTGTGTAATAAATTCTAAGGGACAGTAGTGTTTCTAGCATTCCCTTATCAGAAGCCCCGCAGGTTTTTCGTGAATGCTTCGAGTGGAATAGACTTTCCCATGTTCACACCGTTGATAGGAATTCTGTTGTTTGATGCATTGTGCTGCAGTTGTATCGCGTGCGAGACAAACTGCGTACACGTGTATTTTTTTCAGGACCTTCATTTGACGCTGTAGCTGTTCAGAAGTATTAATGTATTTTAAATTTATCCTAGGCCTTAGCAGAAGTATATTTATAACTTATGGGAATGGTGCAACATGAAACTAAGCACTTCTTCCTGAAAAAAAAGCCGATGTGTCATTGTTAAGTTTCATCGCTCTTAGGTGAAACGCAAACGCATTAACAATGACAACAAAATTGATAGTCGGGAATAGCAAAGCGTTTCCGAAAGCACAATACAGCTTACGCAGAATTACAGCCTGCCAAAATACTAATTCCTCGTCCTTCAATTTTGCTCATAGTACATGAAATCATTTATGTGTTCTGCAATTCCCACAATTGTGTCTTTAAGGTACTGGTGTGTCTGTATTCGTGTGTCTTATCTATACTGTTCACCTCACTGTACTGGTTAGCCTCAGCTGAGTGATGTTTACGGGTAAATACTTTCGTAGAACGGTGGTTGTGGTGTTCGGATGTTTTGCGTGAGGTCACGGCTTCAATTTCTTGCACCATTGATTGCATTTTTATGCTGGAAGAATTTGCAGCACTTTTGTAGTCTACTTTGTAGTCCTGGAAAGGTGCTTGAAAATTAATTGTGCGCATTTCACTACTGAGTTTACGGGTACATGCACATCGTTCTTCCAGTGTTGAATGCCATTACGTAACTTTCTACTGCATCAACGATGGCTTTTCTTTCAACGTAAACATAATTTTTCATGTGCAATATACATTAATTATCTGCAAAAGTACCACACATGTTTGTTTCCTTCTAACTTAACACTTCTGCGCAGCTCAAGATTCTGGAGCGATCGCTGTGCACGGTGCACCAATTATCACCTGAAGTAAAATAGCGTCATCCCTAGCACACCTGAAGCGAAGCTCATAGATCGGCTCGATGTGCTTTTTACCTGCTGTGATCGATCTTACTTTAAAAATCAATGCAGTTTAAAACGTGATGGGCAATCGCTTGACAGGAAACGTTACTCAGCGCTTTCAGCGTACGTGGAGAGTATGGGCCATACTACTGTTTTTTTCGTTTTTGAATTCTTCATTCCCGTTACCTTTAAGTAAAATCTCTGAAAGTGGAGAGTACACAAGATTGCACTTTCAGCCAGCAGTTCCTTTTTCCCAGCAGCATTTATAAAGCTGAAGCGCTTTCGAAACTCAAGAGAGTCCACTCCCTACTTACGGAACATACAGATGTGTTTGCAGCATTGAGCTGATGCAACGGGGAGATGTACTTTAAGAGCTTTTAGGAAGGAACTGTACACTCTACAATAGCTGTCTGTTTATTCTTTTACGTATATTTGCACCGGCAGAAGGCTTACCTGCGTCAGTGAGTAAGTTAAACGTGGATGCCACATATAATTAAGAACATGGCATTCGCAAGACGTGTTCCTGATATTATATAGCACACTTAGGGCACATGCCTCTTTGAATATTTTGGCTCTTCCTGTATTGCACATCTGTATTTGAAAACGGAGGTCAACTTTTTGAAACAGATTATGCTGAGTATATGGACCGTGCTTCGTTATTTTATAAATATTTCCAGCACAAAGACACATCATGTCCAATAATTTTGGACATTGCCCTTTCGGCTATCAGCCGAACTTCAACCAACACCACATAGCACTCTATGTGCTGTTGACTTCAACACAGTTCACCAGCGTAACTCAATGAGCAGCAATATCCCAATATGATTTTCAGGCCTCACTAATTTCAACAACTTTCAGTGAACAACGTCGAACACTATTTTATTAACATGCTTATTTACGAAACTTAGTAGCAAAGCCCGTGCTGCGTTAAACCAGAATTGCGGCCAGGCGTAAAACGCAGCACGATAGTTGTGAATCGGTGCCGCACCTACACATGTTATTGAATTGGCGCACCCTCTCAACTTTGCTAACTGAACGTTGTTGAAATTCTGGCAGCCTTCAGAAGCACGTCTTTCAAAAATGCTTCCCATTGAGTTACACTATTGGAGTGCGGCGAAGTTCAGTAGATGGCCACAGGAGCGATATCGGAATTCCTGAGTATCACACTCACACGTATGCGCTCATGCACGCACACATCCCATGTTTATATTACTCCCATCTTTCGTGATGATCGTCAGCCACATGTTATCTCCACGGAAACGTTCAGCAATCTCTACTCAATGAAGAAGGAATGTTTCGAAGAGTTCAGGTAAAAAAAAAAAAAAGCTGAAGGTCCGCAGTCAACAGGGGCATCCTACAGAGACATAAAGGACAGGGAAAACTAGATTAAATTGTGTGCCCGTGCATCGTAACCCTGTTAATAGCGGAGATATAACGTAAAGCGTGATTTAAACTTAATGAGCACGTATGCACGAAAGCTTTTGCGTATACAGGGTGTCCAAGCTATCACGCAGCACGATTTAAAAAAAGAGGAAAGGCGTTACGCGAAGCCAACCTAGTGCGTATTGTTTCCAGTACAGTGTAGTAGCCGCCAGTAATTTTTTCGTTGCTGAGATTTATTTAAATATTTGCAATTATTCATCTAACTCGAGAAGTACTGTCCTAAATATCTAATTGTCAATGAGAAAGTTGTAGAGCAACACGAAAAACTCCCGATACAGCTTTCTGTTGCTCAATACGTGCTACATAAATGTGTTTTCCGAGTGTCCAAGAAGCCCGCAAATACACGCAGAATTGCCGCACGACTGGCCGCTCGTTGGCACTTTGCGTGTGTTTGCGGGCTTCATTCATGCACGGAAAAACACTTTTATGTAGCACGTATTGAGCAACAGAAAGCTTTATCGGGAGTTTCTAATGTTGCTTTAGGACTTTCTCGACACTTTGATAATTAGGACAGTACTTCTCGAGTTAGACGGTTAATTACAATTACCTAATTAAATCTCAGTAACGAAAAAAGTTACTGGCTGCTACTTCACTGTACTGGAAACAATACGCACTAGGTTTGCTTCACGTAACGCCGTTCCTCTTTTTTTAAATCGTGCTGCGTGATACCTGGGACACCCTGTATATCTGCGAAACGGTGGGTTTGGATTTGTACGGTCTAAAACAACAATTTTAGATGCCTCTGGTCGCTGTGCTTTTCTTCAAATCAAACCCTCAGCTCAAGTATTGTGTGAACTGTTTAATGCTCGCGCAAAATCCAATGCAAGTTTGTGTCAGGCCAGTGAACAGGGTGAGTCATAAATGTGACCTAGTTGCAAATTATT
Organism: Dermacentor silvarum; assembly: GCF_013339745.2. Lineage (NCBI taxonomy): Eukaryota > Metazoa > Arthropoda > Arachnida > Ixodida > Ixodidae > Dermacentor > Dermacentor silvarum. The sequence goes on along the minus strand of NC_051157.2, from coordinate 157,119,695 downwards.
CGCCATCTTCTACACCTGCGCTGCCGACTGAGACGTTTCATGGCGCATACATCCTAATTACTGCGGCCTAATGAAAATTCGAAGCGTTTGTGAGACGCTTGGCGAAAATTTTTGTTTTGCTACTGCCTATGACTGCATGGCTGGTAATATATACCTCCCCTCTAATGAGCACTGCAGATGCGAGCGAGATATCATGATGTGTGCGCCACGGCTGCGCCTAACTATTAATGCAGAGACACTTCTTCTGCCAGATAGCGTGAGTTGGGTTCTCGCTGCTTCGAGAACTGTACCCATCACTCTTAGCACGGTAACGTTTACTAAAGGGGTATATTCTCACAAATTTGTGCACCTATAAAAAAAAGTTACATGGTAACCTTTATTTAAGTAACCTTTAATGAAGGGTACACTCTCACCAACGTGTAACCTATAAAATAAAAGGCTACGTGTACCTATACTAAAAGTTACTATATAGTAACCTTTAGTATAGGTACGCGTAACCTTTTTGTATGTAACCTTTCGTATAGGCATAGTCTTGCAAGGCTTCGCACGTGCGTCCTTCTGCGCATGAACATGAATTTAGGACATTGATTCTTCGGCCAACCAACAAATTTCAACGCAATGCACTAGCGTAACTGACTGAACAAAACTTCATAAAAATTCTCCTTCAAATGATGGGCCGAATTTCTACAACTTTCGGTTACCAACGTCACGAGGATGCACAGTTCTGAAAATATAGGCATTTAAGGCACTTAGTGATAACTTCTCTGGTGCGCCTTGGTCAAGGTTAAATCACTGCTATAACTCAGCACGCAAATTACGACTAAGCGCCGTAAAAGCTTATGTTATCGGAAAAAGGTATCCTTTCCACGTAGCTAACGGAAAGTTGTTGAAATTCGGCTGATCTTCCGAAATACATTTTTTCTGAAAACGCTGCTCAGTGAGTTACGCTAGTGCCCTGCAGTGAAGTTCAATGTATGGCTGAAGGAGTAATGCACAAAATTCATCTGCGTGCGCAGAAGGACGTGCGGGTGAAAACGTGCAAGACTGGATGCCTATACGAAAGATTGCAGAAAAAAAGGTTCCTAAATATGGCCGCAGGGGTTATGCCCTAATCTCTTAGACATGACTCTTTGTCTAAAACTAAAAAATATTCAGGTTTTAAGACAAAATGACATTTTATTGCTGTGAAAACTTCATAGTGGCGACAGACAGCATTTGCGCGATACTCAATACATTTGGGAAGAAAATTTTACTAGTTAGCTTTTTCATTTCTTTGGGGACATGTAATTGCATATTGAAGGCAGCCAGTACTGAAAGCATACCGATTTGCCATAATTATGCCTGGCACCAATTTCGAGAAATTGAATCTGCAATGAAGTGCGTTGCTGTTTCAGTTATTCTTTCTGCACAACCTGCAGCAAAATTCTGTAAATATCTCAGTTGGAACAGCAATGCATTTTATGGCATGTTTGCTGCAAAATTCTGTAAATATCTCAACTGGAACAGCAATGCATTTTATGGCATGTTCACAGTATGTTTTTGAGACTATTCTGTGGCAGAAAGCTTCCAGCAACCGGATATGGCGTGCTGATTGACCAGCTCTGCCGTTAACCACGATTGTTTATTTACATGCTAATCAGTCAAACATTGGCGCCATTCGTATTAATGATTATTATTGAAATTCTGTTGCGATTATAAAACGTGTTCAGCAGAAATCAACGTTTCGTCTCAAATTATCTTTTTTTTAATATTCATGGACAGACTGGTTAACAACGTATAATCCTTTGCCACCTTGCTATTTTACAGCACCGGTGATTACACAAGGCAGCTTGCAGGAATTAGTATAGAATGCACAATGCATCAAGACAGTTCTACCTTTTGAAATAAGCTGGCACATAATTGGTAATTTTGGATTAAATGTGCAAGACACAAAATAATTGGTGAAATACACAGTATGTTGCTTTTGTATACTGGCGAATGCATTGTTTAAAGGTTCGTCCCGCAACATATTTCTTTGCTGCGGACCATGTTAAAAGTTTTTTGCAAAAAGTATCATGTCGTCATCACATGATAATTTCTAATAATTATATTTTGCACAAGTGCAAAGCACATCTGAAAAGGCGGCACAATTCAGAATGAATACGCATTTCTGCATGCAACATTTCTTGTATCGAAAAAAATATATAGGTATGAGACGGCAGCACCCACATTCTGGAAATGATGTGAGTAGCGGCTGTGAGAAGGAAAGCTGACACAAAACATTTATTGAAAATGTCATGCTTACTTTATTTGCATTTACAAAACAAGGTAACTCAAAGTTCTCCCTTCACAAGCAAAATTACATTTTTCCTTGGTCTGTTTTCTTCTCCACGGCCATGAAGCAGTAATGAAAATACTTCTGAGTACAGCGCTGCCTGGCATCACAAATTTCTACAGCATCACGAGGAATAAGGAAAAAAAAGAGAGAAATGTTGAAGGTTGGTGTACAATATGTTCAAATACAAATACATATAAGTTTTATACTTCCACGAGGAGGCCGATCTCATCTCTGTTTCGAGCACAATCATGTCTGTTTGCTGTTAGTATGTCAGTTGCTAATTTTCAGATCTCTTTGCTGTGTAGTGGAGCCTACAACGACAGAAAAGTAATCTTACAATCTCATAGTTATGTGTTAGCGTCGCCCTGCAAACAACAGCTATTAACATGTAATGAAAGCGACATAAATTAACCACAAACAGATAAAAAACTACCACAGAACAAATAATTAAACACGCCTAAGGTGAATATACTCTCCTGTCTAGGAAATGTCGGTAAGAATAAAAAGTAAAGATTAAAAAACTGAACGAAAATGAATTCTCAAGTCAGTTCGTACTCCCCTCCAGTTCAAGTACAAAAAACAACACTGCAATAATGTGACAGTTTAACAGTCAAAATGCAATATCAAGTGATTACAAACTGAATATCAGCACAAAACACCAGTTCCGTGCATGAGGTCAATGTTGTGCGTCCGCACAAAAGTGCAACATGAACTTTAGATTTAAGAATAACCAACACGGTGACTGATAGTGATAAAAAATGTGGTTGATCCCTCTTATATAGGAATCTGTATAGAACACGAAAGTGAAACGTGTCTTCACAGAAGTAGTGTAATGTTTATTGCACATTGGGCGCGAAGGCCTCCCGCTCCCCCCTGGCGTGTCGATCGCTGCACTAAACTCACTTGCGCGACGTTAGCTCGCCGACGTCGTTGTCTTTCGACGGCGCTTAATGCCGCAGTTTTCGTTGTCGGTGCCATCACACTCGTATCAGTAGACAGCGGAGAAACACCGTCGGTGCATATGGAAGCTGCACTACGCTGCACACGCTAGCACAACGCGAAAGACGAAGCACGTAACTGACACACTAATACAACGCGCAAGACAAAGCACGTAACTGAATCGTCACCGAGTCAAATCAGCGCGTACAGCGCGTCGTAATTGCAGCCTCCGCGATCAACTTCAGAAACATTTTCAGAGCTAATTGCGGAGGCCACGCTCCGCTGTGCTGAGTACGGTGAACGCCACCTAGGTGGCGTTGGTAGTGCTTCTTGATGCGAGCGTCCCTTCGAATGCTGGCATCGAGGCGTCGTAGTGCTGAGACCACCGAAGCGTTCACTGTCGGTGCGCGTTAGTGTCATAATGCAGTACTTCTCTTTTCTGCTCGTAGGCGGCGGCACCGCCCCGAGCAAGAGCGCGGGTACACGGAGGAGTGTTAGATATATAAGGCGCGTCTGTGTAGCTCTCTGCAAATGCGTTTGTGGCGCAATGGGTTAAACGCTCGGCGATCTATCGTCGCGGACCGATAGGTCGTGGGTTCGATTTCCAAATTTTCCATGTTTGTGGAACTTTTTCTTCTGGTTTCTTTCTTTGTATTATGTTCGTGTACATTTTAAGAACGTCATATCCGTGATGGAAATACGTCAGTGAAGTCTTGGTGGACCCCGGCATAAAACACTTTCGTGTTAAAATATTAAAACAACAGTGTTTATGAAGCACGCAAGTAGTTCACTTAAATAAAACTGAACAGTGCGAGCATGAGCAAGAATTGACGGTGAAATATACGACAGACACACTCCAGCAAATAGATAGTTGAACAGGAAGCATTGCTTACCTAGGTCACATTTATTGCTGTCTTCGGCATTCATTACAGCAGTCACAACACAAACGATGCTCACCACTCTCAGGTATGCGAAGAACCTTTACCATTGGCCATCGGCAATGCGTCTCGTCGCAGCGGCCACACAGCACGCCAAACATGTCCGTGCTCCACGTCCGGCGTCATGGCTTCTTTTCAGCGGCGCGCGAGCCTTTAGGAGTCCTTTTGGTAACTGTACCACCCGTCACGAGTGACTCAGACACACAATACGCTTGGTAAGCGCACGCCACCAAATCGGAGAGCGTAAAAACGTGGGTAAAGCGATGAAACAAAGCGCGACACGACCGTTTTAAAACGAGACCACCGGCCATACTCTTCCCTGCATGCATCGCGAGAGCTGCGCAATACAGAGGAGATATGACGGCGCTCATGTGTGGCTGAATCTGAAGCGCGTTTGATTACGCCCCGCATCTAGCGCAACTAAATATAATAATCAAACTTCAGTTCCGTCAAAGTATCACAGGACCATATATATCAAGATGCTAATATTCTAATGTTTCAGGATGTTGCTTTTCATTTGTATTTGTATGTTTTCTCCCTGCTCATTTGGCCGGCCGCCATTGTGGCCTCCCACCGTGAGCGCACGTTCATCTCTCTACGAGACCTCACTGGAGCGGCTGTCGCTCGCTGTCATGTGAATGTAGGGGCGTCTTTCTCGCGTGTTAGTGAGCGGGCAAAATTGGTGCGTGTCTGGCGTTCTCTAATGAACCCAGCATTTGCTGTAATTTAGGAACCACTCCCTCTTATCCATCTAAATACAAAAAAAAAGAAAGAAAAGAAGGAAAAGAAAGCGCGGTGGCAAAACATTCAGTTGCAGTGTACAAGTAAGTCTGATTACGAAGCATCTTTCTCGTAGTTATTCGGCCTGCTCGACGCTTTGATTCTGTCGGTCGTCGAGCTTTTACACTACTCTAGCGTGCGCCCACGTGCGGCCTTCAGTGTGCGCCCGCTGTTAGTGGGTGTCGCGTTTCAGGAGAATATAAAACAAACGCGAATATTAGGAGCATTGATACACAAGGGAAAAAAAGAATATTGGGTACAAATATATATTCAATCACCATAATGCATCTGCTTTTAGGTTTTGTGCAGGCACACAAGTCTATGTTTTATACCACAGCCTAAAATGCCTGTATCGGTAGCGGGGGGCTTTCCATCACATTGAAACGCGTAGTGATAATTCATGCCACAACATCGTTTGCCACAATAATCTCCGATGTATGTTCACTGTTTCTGTGGTTTCTTTTTAGATTACAATGGCACGTATGCAGTAGAGATCAGTGACGAATGAATTGCTGCTGTCTCTCTTGAGCAAACACTCGTGCAAGATTTTTTTTTACATTGCGAAACCGAATAACCCTATACTGGTATCAATAAAATATTAATCTAGTCCAACCAGCCTCATTCCCTCGGGCGCACAACATATCGTATAGGTTAGTCCTGGCTAAAAACATCACATCAGGATAGCAATACGACACAATAATAAGTAAACTTCCAATCCATACAGTAGGTCCCCTAAGCCACGAATGGCAACTCCTTTAGGAGTTACAATCTAAAGGTTACAAGACATTTGGCGTTGCAGTAACCTTTCAAATATACGCTTCGGCACATGTAACCTCTAGCCGCGACGGAAATTCACGAAAACACAAAGACCAAGTTTTTTTAGTCACCGAGTAACCTTTATGTTATACGTTACTTGCAATTATAGGTTAACATAAACGTTACCGTGCCAAGAGTGCAGTCTAGCTTCGGGAGGTTCGATGGGTGGTTTCTTCCAATCAACAATGAAATGAGCTATAAGCTTCAGCTCCTGCAGAACGTTATCTCCGTCATACTACCGATAATTGAAGTACTCTAAAAATATTTGCAGCCTATGTTGATTATATTGTGAACAATTGTTATTTAGAAGCTCTCTGGAACGCATTCGATCACTTTAACGCTGGGCTCTCGGCCGATATATCCATGTCACACAGGGTACGCGCTTATGATCGTAGCGTAGTGTTCCTGACAGGAAAGCACCGGACACGTTGTGCTTAAGATGAAGAGTGTCCAACGTGGATGAAATTATTGGGAAACAAAATAAGCCCTAAATGGTGTAGATTGTTTTACAGTGTAATATAACATTTTTGTCCCCTCTTCAGTGATCCAATCGGCATCTCTTACACAGAGTAAACTTTAAAAAAAAGCTGATAACTCGTTCGAACCTCTGGCATCATTAGAGGAAGTGAAATAGAATTGCTCGTTCTAGTCCTGCGGACGTTGAAATGAGAGCTTTTTGTTGTTATTTCTAAGTCTTCTAAACATCGATCCCTTAACACGATACGGAACGTTCGTTTCCATTAGGCACTTACGTCCTTCTTGTTTCTGCCGGCTTCATACTGTGCGTGGCGATTATCTGTAGTCGTCCCAACATTATAATCTTTTTTGGCACTTTACCGTTCACTATATTTCTCTAAAAGAACACCAGTTACCTTATTTACATTCTTAGAAAATACCGGCTTAAAACAACGCATATATAAGGCGAAAAGTAGATAAAAAATTCGACGCTTATAAATGGCTCACTGTAAGCGGCCTACTGCGTATGCGGCCTATTTTATGCGACTCTTGCATATGCGGCCCGCATTTAAACCGCCCATAGTAGCGCCGCTTGGTGGACGTCAGCATAACCCCTGAATTTTGATGCGGTATTTAAATCAAATCTGTCCGGCTTACTAAGCGGTTCAAATCTTATGCGGCTCAATATTATGCGGCCCAATGGGTATTTTTTACGAAAAAAAATTATTGAATGACAGGTGCGTCCAGAGCGGTTTTGCACGCAGTTTCATACACATAGCATAGAACTACATAATAGGAAATTGATAACACACAGCACACAAGCATGGCAACGCACATCACACAATCATGGCATCAATGGAAATCGAACCCAGGTACACCGCGTGAGAACCAGGCACGCTAACCACTACTGCACATTACTTTTTTTTTCATTATTGCCGGGCTTCGACACAGTACAACAAATTAACACACAACAATAGACAGTACGCCAGATCGCTCAAGTGGCCAAATTGCCACTGCGGCCAGGTGTTATTTTAAAATTCCCTGAACACTACCAAAGGCTCCAGCCTTGACAGCCACTCAGGAACATCTGTTTGTGCTTTCAATATCTTCAGAAACCTGTGCACACTTTCGCGGAAATACATGCGTGCTGGTTCTGCGTCTGGGTCACAAAAATAGCTAGCCATTCGGGAGCGCCATATACTGTGGAGGCCCATCAGCATAATCAGGTCAAACGGAAAACCATCCTCATTATCTGTTGGCAGGTACCTGATCCCGTAAGAGTCGAGCGGTAATTCTTTTTTAATGGTTCTTTGTAGCACATCCCAAAAATATACCCCTTCCCAGCAGTGAAGAAAAACATGGTCTATTGTCTCAAGCTGCTTGCATATGAGGCAGTGGGAACCCCAAGGTAGAAACAAAAACCTTTCTACTTGAAAAGACTTAACAGTTAGAGTTCCAGTGTGTAACATGAAAAAAAAAGGTTTTGGTTCCCGGCGAAACCTGCATTTTTTTAACTCTCTTTAAAACATTTCCAACTGGGCCTCCAGAGTATACGGCCTTGTACAAGGGCACGGGAAACACCACGTCACAAACATCTTTGTACATTTTCTTTCCTTTTAACGCTACTCAAATACTGCATCGAAAAACGTGTGTTTAGAAATTTGAGACTTACAACAATTTCTCTGAAGACACCACGAACGCCACCTGAAACATATTGCGTCGTCACCACAAAATAAGACAATGCACGCCGGAGTCATTGTTGACACACCGTACGCAGGAATAGGTCTCTAACATCTACGAAAAATAAAAACCTGTTTACAATCTGTCGCACAAACAAATGTCCCAGTCCTAAACCACCGGCCTTCACCTGCCGAAACAAGTTCGTGCGGCTGCACCTCTCCCAACTTCACGCCCACTACTCCACATCACTGCACGGTCGCGGAGGACTCGCATAGCTATTTGGCGATACAGTTGTGTTTCCGAGGCTGTCGTTTTATGTCAATCGTGCACCGTAAGCCATCGTGCGTGATATACATATAGTTTGTGTAGCTGTTAACGATGCTTAGGTGGTTGGTGATAGTAGATGTATTTAAATGAGTAGCAGTATACGAATAGCGCTTTCAACAGCTGCGATGTGGGGCGGAAAGACTAAACGGGGCAGGATTACGGAGCATGGGAGCTGCACGAAAAGAAAAACTGCTTCGCCAGGCAAATGTTGTTCTTTGATGTTTTCTCTTCATTCGCTATGATGCGGCTGCAGTGGCGGTTTAACCGGGAACTCGGCTTTGTATGACAAACTTTCAACCTCGTTCAGAAGGTTTAATTAAAACTGATCCGCGCTGTGGCGCTGCCTCGACGGCGTAACGGCAATACGGCTCCGATATTCTGACACGTCGAATAAGCGGGCGGGATTTTACCGGCCCGTCAAAGTTTGTTGAACCGACAAATATTTCCATTCACCTCCGCTGGCTTTAACAGGGATGACCTGTGCGAAAGACTCACATATATAGCTTTTGTGAGTATGAAAAATAATGCTCTCGAACCGATCCTGTCATGCTGCTCCGTTGTAGTTATTGATTCAGTGTTTATTTTGAAGCAGCAAGGCGCGTCGGTATCTCCGCTTGTTAGCCTACCGTAACAGCATTGCTAATATTGGAAGCTTCACTGCTTTGCACACGCTAGCTTGTTTTCACCTCTTCAGCTGCCAGGCGCATGCACACGACGTTGCAACGAGCTACCATGGCCATACCTGCAGTGCCTTCGAGCTTAAAGGAACGAAGGGAGGTGAGAAATCGAGGCGTGGTTAAAGAATTTATATTATAGGGCTTAGCGTCCCGAAACTGCTGTGGATTACGAGAGATGCAGTAATGAAGAGCTACGGATTAATTGTGGCCACCTGGAGCTATTTAACGCGCACCGAAAGAACGACACAAGCGTTTTTGCATTTCCGTCGGAAAGCGACAGGTGCGGCCGAAACGCTATGGTCAACTTGTTACTGCGGCGACTGTCGTTGAAAGTGAACGAATCAGCTGTTTGAAATTTCGTATAACACGGCGGGATTTTGCCGGCGTGTGGAAGCTTACAACGGCTCCATTCCTACCCTTGAAAGTCGATGGCTTCGACACAAAATGAACGTGGAATAACCGCAATTTGCCCATTGTATCTTGCGCTGCATTTGTATGATCAGCACCACCGCAATGAGCACTCTTCTATCTGGAATGCAAGTGAATCTCCGTGAGCAAGAGAAGCCTCATTCATGCCCAAACTACTTTCAGTTATCTCAAAAAAAAAAGAAAGCACCGTGCAGACTGCAATAAAGTGCACGCGCTGTATTAGGTGAGCACGCACTATTGTGTTGTGTCCGGCAAAGGAAGGTGTGCCATGAATTGGTTGCAAGCAGGTGAGATGGATTGCCCGCTAGCAAACCAGTTATCTCGAAGGAGAGATCGAATTTAGGTATCGTGTACATTAGTTGAGTGCCCTCTGCCTTCGTTATATCAACTATGCCCTACATGCACAGTTATTAAAAGCATACGTTTTACTCCTACAACGTTAAGTATGCTTTTTGCGGAATGCCCACTTCATCTGTGTATGCAAACTGAAAACATGTTGTACATTCATACAGACACTACGTTCATGCAGACACAGACAAAGAGCATATTTTTCAAAGGAGAATTATTTTTTACAATACAAAAACGTGAAAAGTGCGCAGCATAGTTTCACTGTGTTTTTAACGCAGAATGGGGATTTATGTACCAAGCTCTGACAGTAACAAGTAAACGGCAAACTGCAACAGGAAATACAAAAGCAGATAGGCAATGTTAGTGCCAGCAGCTTTTAAAATGTGAAACAAGCATAACGCATTAACTTGCATGAACTTCATGCAGTTGCGACCAAAAAGAGTTGGGCCTCTCAGGTCACCGTTTTCTCGTTTATTAAAGTTTTGTTTCTAACCAAAACTATGTAAAATAGCAGATAACTACAACATGAGGAACACGACACACATATCTACTAAACTTACTGTAAGGTCACATTTTCTGTAGATAAGTTATCTAATGAGGAATTTAGACAGCTAAGTGCTCGCAGCTTTAATAAAAAAATAGCTATCCATGACTAGCAAGAAAAAGGAAAGAATGAAAGTGCTGCATGAAAATGTCGCTTCCGTGCTATGAGTAGTTTGAGCATTTTGAACACGGCAGAATGTCGGCTGGTGACGATCCCAAGCCTGGCCGACCTTCCACATCAACAGATGATGACCATGTCGAGAGAGTGCGTGCTGTGATTCGTGGAAATCATCGTTTAACTGTTAGAGAACAAGCTGACGAAGTGGGCATCAGCATAGGATCATGGCATCCTATTGTGAGTGACAAACTTGGGATGCATCGTGTCAGTGCTAAATTCGTGCCGCGTTTGTTGACTGTCGATCAGAAACACCTGTGATGAGGTAAACCAGGAACTGCTTGCCACTGGCAATGATAAGGAAAACTTCCGTAAGAACATCGCAACAGGCAATGAGACGTGGGTTTATGGCTCTGATATTCAAACAAAGGTGCAGTCATCGCAGTGGGTGGGCGAACAGTCGTCCAAAAAAGCCCGCATGAGTCGGCAAAAAATCAAGGCAACGGTGGTGTTTTCTGACTGGAAAGACATTGTCCATCAGGAATTTGTACCACGTGGTCAGATAGTAAAGAAGGTAGCCTACCAAGGAATTCTAGCGCATTTGCCGGATGCTGTGTTTAGTAAGAAGCCTGAATTGTGGGAAACCCAGACTTGATTTTTACAGCATGACAAGGTGCTAGTTCATGCTTCGCTCCTTGTCTGCACCTATCTAGCAAAATATCACACTCTCGTGCCTCATCCACCTTACTTTCCAGACCTAGCCCAAGCAGCATTTTTCCGTTTCCCGAACTTAAAACCACGTTGAAAGGACGTCGTTTCCAAGATATAAAAGAAATTTCAAGACAATGCGACACGAGACCTACGCGTCATCCCAGAAAAAGCATTTCAGGAGGCTTTCCAAAAATGGATGAGATGATAGGAACAATGTGTTGCCAGAAGAAGGGACTACTTTGAAGGGGACATGCATAAAATGTTGTACAACAAGCAATAACGACTTTAAAGCAAAAGTTGGTTTCTTTTCGAACACACCTTATACGTATTTGAATTGAAGAACTCTTTTGGGAGCCAAGCAACATAAAAAGTTGCAGTGGCTTAGCTCGGCTATGCCAGGATATACGTAGCGTTAGCAAAGGTTCAGCTGATTATTCTTAGCTTTCCTGGTTGTCTAGATTGTCAAGGATTAGCTTGATTGGCATGCTTACTGCTGCTCCAATGACACACACGCGGTATACGTATTATGTGGCACATGTATATAGCCTTCTTCTGTTCATTCCTCGTACGCTCAACCGCTAATTGCCAGGCAACTACTTCGGGATCCGATGAGTCAAGCTTCTCCGTTCTTCTGCGCTGTTGAGCAGCATTTGCGCTCTCCTTCTCCATGGCTATACCACACTGGCAAACGCCAGTCAGAAGCGCAGCGGCTCCAGCACAGTGTCAGACGGCGACTGCCCAGCGAGCGTGCGCCGGCGCCAGTGCGTCTACCACGGCTACGACGTCACTCCTCTGGAATGCGCAGACCGGCGGCGGTGAGTCGCGCGCGGCGGCGGCGGAGTGCGCGAGAGGTGCCGGCTCCGGTGGCTCCGGTGCGCAAGCCATGTGACATCACTGATCCTTGCGCATGCGCAGCACGGCTCTTGATGTGCCGCGCGAAACGGGCTTGGCTAGGCCAGTGTAGCTAACGCTACAAAAATATTTGTCTCTGGAGCATACTCTGTATACATGCCGCAGTGGTTGGGTGAATGCAGAGAGACACAAGTGAACTTTTTTATGCACCCATTGCTAACAAGAGCAAAATAATAATTTTTCATTATGTGTTTCATTTTGACATAATTGCTCCGTCATCACAAACACATTAGATATCATTCATATATATTCAGAGTTATTTGTCCTCATGACTCCTCAGGTGACCGTTGTACCAGTAAGGAAAAAGAAATTCCACTCAATACTCGACAATTCCAAAATCTGCTTCACCTTGGCCCTCTTAGGGCTATGTTCGTTCAATAGTTGTTTGAGGCCAATATAGTGGTCTTGCACGAAACAGATCTCAATGTTAATAGTAAACTACTGATGTTGCGAGATAACGACCTGAGGTCATTTATTTGACTGCCATCATTTCGGTGTGGCTAGAAAACCACACTTGACTGCGCTTAATTACACCTTGTTGGGGGAGAGAACCATTGTTCAGACTGTGTTCAACATCCCAGCGTTGCCCTGCTACTTGACATGTGGGTTGTCGCTGTAGTGCATGGCATCGCATTTAATGTGCACACATTCTCTTCCTTTCTGTTTTAAACCTCGGCTCTCCTGATTCCTTTCATTACTTTTATACCACTTCCTCAGCACAGTCACTCGTATTTACGCTGGTAAACTTACCTGCCTTCCTATCTTTCTACCTCCTTCCTCCAAGAGCATGTGTCAGCATTAAAAACTAAGAGTCCATGATTTACTACAGAAAGCTGAACATTCTATATCACACACTTCACATGTGAATAACTCATAAGAGATTGTGAACGACATGCTAATGTGTCCCACCTTCGAAGTTACAGCATTGTATTTGACATTTCACTGGCATTATTAGCACTAAAGTCCATCCCTAATTAATCTGAATATAATGAGTGCATACACAGTGTAAACAAAGTAATCAAGCCATGACAATACACACAAACACATAATGCTCTGGCAAGCAACTAAAGAGAGAAACATACATTGAGTTGCATTCTTCACGTTATGTACAAACACATTTCACATACTTGGCCTCTTCAAAATCAACTCAATGTGCTTGGGCTTATGGTTTATGTCACAGTCATATTTCCTCACACTTGCAGGTAATTATTAATTGGCCCACATTGTCAGCTGTATCTCAGGGGCACTCGTTTATGTGCCTTACACTTACTGGCATTCAGTTGCGCGTGCATTTACACTCACCTAAACTCAGTGACTTCCCACTCGTCTGCAATCAGCAGGAATTAGTGAAAGGCTCCCGAATGTGTGTCTATCGCTAGCGATACTACAGCTCGTGTAAGTGCTTCAATGTCATCCGCATGCGAGCAATATTGTAAACACTTGTATCTTTCTGAGCCCCACACCACTTTTGAGCTGGCAAAATATGAGCTTTTTCTTCGTGTGCTTCATCATAGGCATATTTTTCCATACTGCAATGAACAGCCATTTTGGCCTGATTTTCGCTTACCGGTGCTGTGGTCCACTTTAACGTTCCGATGGAGACCGCGGGGTTCCGCGTTCCTTGGTGGCATTGGGTGACTTCCCACTTTGTGTTGGTTGACTTTGCGTCTGTTGGCGTTGGTTGACTTCCCACTTTAAAAAAAATTCAGTTCCGCGAGAATAAAAAGAATGTGCAGAAATTTGATAACTCGAGAAGCATAAACTCATAAGAAAGGTCTTATTAAGGTCTATTTTGGGGCAGTGTTGATTTGCGACCTCATATAGTCGCCAATCAACACTGCATAGCAATAACCACACAAAAGCAAAATGTCCAACTTGTTATGTTCATTTGCTTCTTTCATAGTTTTTTTTTAGCCGTGCAGCGCTTTTATCTTAAAACATTATTGAACGACGCAAGTACTGAAACCCAAATTTTTCTGTCCGCTATAAACTTGAAATTGATACAATCGATGCGACATTTCGCGCCGTTGAAATTTTACCAGTTCCATAGAACTTTGCCCCTTCTACAAGTAACGAGTGTACTGCTTATCTCCAAGAGATAATGTGGCAAATCCTGCGGCTAGTGCAAACCGTCACTTCCGAGCTGCTGCGTCGTCGGAGTTATATGATTCTGGTCGCGTCACGCAAGCTTCGAGCTAAATTGGGCTTTGAATTTCAGTGAACTCGACGCACTGAACAGGAAAGCCAGAAATCTACGCAAATCGACACACTACACAGAAGAAAGTGCATAAGACACCTGACATTTTTTTTTCAAAATAAAACCGTCGTTTGAGAAACTGCAACTAGGAAATGCAATGAATTATTCACGCAAAGCCCACGAAAGGAATTTAAAGAAAAGGCAAATTTCATGGTTAGAACGCTACACGCGATTACCAGCGCCACTGCAAAACGCAAGCCCTAACGAAAACTCGCGCATGAAGTTTCAACAAATGGGCACCTGACTACGCAAGCAAAAAAAAAAAAAAAATCGCCAGCAATCATACATTGGGGGAAACCTAAACGGAGCTACGCCTGCAGTTATAACTACTTCACACACGAAAACTTCCAATGCGCGTGTTCGCATTGTAAATTTTGGTGTGTTCGACGACACGTTCAGATATTTATATCACCGACATTCATTTACTGCTGGCTCATAATAATGCAATGGTAGTAATCAAGCATTTAGTAAGCGTAGCGTATAGGAAGCAAAAAGCGACCAACCAAATAGGCACAGGTTCGCAGCTCTACAGTACGCACTCCTGGGCCCGCCGATCCAGCGCACATGGCCGCCCGCCGCCGCTGATCGCCCGTGTGGCCGTTGTACTCGCACGAGTTGTCGAAGTTGCACTGCTTTTTATTGCGATAGCAATTATATGGACACTTCAACCAGATTTCTGCCGTCGGCGTCGTCGTCGCCGTCGCCGTCAGGTTCCCTATAGATAAAATCTTCGCCGCGCGCCGTATGCCCGAGCGGAAGCGTGCGGGGACGCGCGCTATTACGGAGAGCGAACGCACTCAATCTCCCACGCGCAAGCAAGGAAGCGGGAAGCCAGCGCCGGAGGGAGCTGGGGGGGGGGCACTTCTACTTTGCCAGCAACCGCGCTCGTCGCTCGCTCGCACCGTCGCTTATCTCCACACGGCTCTGACCTTTATGCACCGCGCATTCGCCGCTCAGTTTCCGTTGAAGCGATAGACCGCACGTACCTTCGCCCGCTGCTTGCTGCCAGCGTTTTGACAGTCGTTGTCTGCAGTCATTCAGTGTGATCTATTCATGTTTGTTTGTGCGCGCTCACACCACGCTTGTTCATTCAGTTAGTAATAGTCGGGCCACATTTTCCAACGCACGCTACACATGCAATGCTACCCGGATCGGCAGTGCAGCGCTACAGGTGTGTCCCTTCGCACGCGCTGCCCACGGGAAGCGCTTCTCATCAACACCACCGTTTCATAGGCGCCTTCTCGTGGTCATAGAGTCTCTCTTCATGTCGGTCTACTTACGGCGCAGCACACCTGCTTACTTAATCAGCTCATGTTTACTACAATTCATATTGCTACCAAAGCCGCTCACCTTACTTCGTATGGCATTGCTGTGTTGCTATCGCAGTCATTGCTTCGCCCGTAGGGCGAAACTGTGACATTTTTTGAAATTTCCAGTAACAACGGTGGATTTGAACATCACTGACATCACCGAGAGCGTTCACCGACGCGGCCAGATCACTTCAGAACACGAACACGTTCGCATAACGTCGCCGGTACAAAGATATGAGGATAATTACCGCCGAAAACAATCGTCTCGTGTACGCCGGCATGCGCCATGTTCTCGCTCCTTCCCGGTCCGGTCGGCGCAGCCTTTCCTCCTCCTCCGCCATCAAAGCAACGCGGAGGTATCGACTTGCTTCTCTTCGTTCTCTCCTTTTGCCTTTCGCTTTACTTTCTGCCTCAAAGCATTACCCTCACTGCTCCTTACAGCTTTTCGTTTGTAACGCTCTCTCAACGCTTCGGCACGCTTTTTGCGCGCCAAATTTGGAAGGCTGCATATAAGCGTTGCGTCCGCTCGCGGCCGCATATAGCGGGCCTAGCCTGCAGCCGCAGCTATTGTCACGCATAATATGGCTTGAAAGACCGTTTATATACAGTACTTTACGCTGGAACGAAAACATACCGCATATGTGCCGGACGTTATACGGTACTTGACTAAGAGTGTACGCATTAGAGACCTCCCGAAACTCACGTATACCTCTTCGTCTCAACTATTATTATATGTACCCGCACTTTATGTCTAATTAAAACCACTGCCTTCATGTCTCATAAGGCCAAGCCTATAATTTTTCGTTCTATTTTTCCTTGCATGGTCATTAGTTTATTCTTAATTGTTAGTTCTTAATGAAGTGTTACCTCTACAGGCTGGCATTATTAAAGTGAGCAGGGCGTCGCTTAAAGGCCCTTTTCAAGGGCGTCGCTTATATTACAGTGCCTTTCAAGTAAATAATATCATAGCGCCTTCCATTAGCGCTTTCATACATTTGTCTGAAAAACTGGTTTTCACGATTTCGGTTCCCCGCGACTATGTGGCCTAGAGAAACCTACTTCTCATTACATACAGCCGCACAAGAGCTTGACCTTGAGTCAAGAAAGATTGTTTTATTTATTTTCGCCAGAAGCTTGAACATTGCTTAGGATGATTAAATTTGTCGCAATTATTTTTTTACACTGAGCTGAAATAATATTTTTGTCCAGAGTTGCTGAACAGGACGATTTCATGAGCTAACCGCAGCTTACTGTGACATTTCAGGATATTATTTAGAAGCCATTCTCCCCAATCAATCATTCTGAACATTTCCTATAAGGAAACAGTGGAGAAAGTCGGCAGACCAGCTTGATGCGAAAAATGTTCACGGTATACGGCAACGCACGTGATTAAGTAGAGGTGAACGAAATTGGTGTGTTTGGTTTGCTGAATTACTGTAGCGCCTTCTTACGTCATTCTCACACGGTGTGCTCTTTGTGAAGTTAAGATTATCACTTGCCACAGTTTCCTAGGGTAGTGTAGGCACAGAAATGCATGCCTAAATCTTCAAAAGTGCGAAGTCGGTGTAGGTCCCTTACAGTAGTATAGCCAGAAAACCGTAGTATGTCAGACCTTCGTATTTTTATACTTATACATAACTTCTTTCTCCGTTTCAATTTTAGCATGAAAATGGGCTAAGCTTTGAGATGACACTTTACCTCATCAATTGCAATGCTTCTTAAGGCAACGCATTTTTGCCAAATTCAAGAACATTGAGCGTCTTTATCTATCTAATAATCAATATATATGTCTGTCTGTCTGTCTGTCTGTCTGTCTGTCTGTCTGTCTGTCTGTCTGTCTGTCTGTCTGTCTGTCTGTCTGTCTGTCTGTCTGTCTGTCTGTCTGTCTGTCTGTCTGTCTGTCTGTCTGTCTGTCTGTCTGTCTGTCTGTCTGTCTGTCTGTCTATCTATCTATCTATCTATCTATCTATCTATCTATCTATACCGCCGTGCTGGATAGTGCCTACCAACTTGAGCCGCTGGGTATAGGCTCGTGTTCGCGATGCCGTCGTGGTCGCTGCATCGTCGTCATTAGAGCTTCATTATCCGACTCTCGTCTTTGATTATCGCGTACTACCTTTGGTCGAGACAGGTGGCGCGGGTAAGAATACACGTGGAGTCTGAGTAAGAACGCTCTGCGCCAAACTCCAGCAATGCAGCGTCACTACAGCCGGATGGACTCCGTAGTTTTTGACACTAACAAAGAAGCTACTACATGGCCACAGCTTCACTTGTCAACAAGCACATCAAATCGCACTTTGTCTTCTTCAGGTGTTCCTTCGAGCACACGAGGTCGCGGGATCGAATCCCGGCCACGGCGGCCGCATTTCGATGGGGGCGAAATGCGAAAACACCCGTGTACTTAGATTTAGGTGCACGTTAAAGAACCCCAGGTGGTCCAAATTTCCGGAGTCCCCCACTACGGCGTGCCTCATAATCAGAACTGGTTTTGGCACGTAAAACCCCATAATTTTTTTTTCCTTCGAGCAACTTGATGGCATACTACTGAGGTATTTATGGTAGCATAGAAAGAGGAACGTGTTCGCAATGACCGAGCAGCTAGGCAAGCCCAAGATCTTTCTGACCCACAGCATGCCCGAGCTATACAATGAGCGCCTGCTCGAACTCATCGAGAGAGAATGCAAGATACGGTTACGTGCACTGCCACAGAGTGGACGCCATAGCCAGCTATACTCTTCAAAATGTTTCGTGTACCTTGGTTTCCTACAGTGCGAGGAATCTGCATATGTTTGTGCCAGTTAGTCCGGTTGAGCTATTACTGCTTTTTTTCATCATACACTCATTTCAATAAAAGCAATTCCTTTGAAACAAGTTAGGACTACAGCTAAGGCCACCAGTATGTTTTTGCACGTGAACACCTATAACGTCACTTGGATGAAGTTGGAGCTCCTTCCGCACAAGAAGCTCATGCCTGGCATCCATGGCATAGGCGTTACGTTGCGCTCCTGGATAAAAAAAATGTCCGCAATGCAGTCCTTTCAGGAGAAGGAAGTGTTAAGGACGTCAAATGGACTGCGTTAAAATGTAACATGTGCAGATAAGATGCTCGGGAACATGACGACCATCAAGTAGTGGAGCGCATTCTTTCTCTCACAGCTGGGATAACAATATAAAAGTTGCCTTCGTTAAAACTGAGTATGCTAGCGTTACTACGAAACGCGTAAACATATATAGACCATATACAGGAACACTAATTGATGTACCGGTGTAGAAACGCGAGCCATGAGAATTTTGTGCATGATGCATGCCTCTGCCCATCTTTTCCGTTGTCAGTATGCACATATTTCAAAATATAAAGATATAAATGAAACTAAAACACGTTAATTCATTGAATACAAAGAGAATGCTTGCATTTTAAGTGAATCTTTTTTGCGCAATGACGCATTGTGTCCTACAGCTCTGTGTCGCCTCCTAAAAGCGGTTTGCACAGATCATTTAACATTGCCCAGCAAGCATTACTCATTGAACATGTTGGTAAATTATCTGCCTGTAAGCGCAGAGACCAGTGAAATCTTTGTATGCTTTGTCACTATAATCTAATTATTTCTGGCCTGTGTTTCCGTCTTAACCGCCATACACCGGAGAATCTAATCAGACATATATATAAACAGACGGCTGGAATTCCCATGGCACTGCCTTTTCATTTAGCATCGTAGCTTCGCACGGAGGAAATGTCATCAGTTCAACAGCATTAGCGGTTTTTATAAAAAAATCTCATTAAGCGTAGTACAATTCTGCTGGCAGAATATATATCACGGAACTCCACAAGAAAATATGGAGCACTGTCGTGTATGAATTTCGTGCAATTGTGATTCGCACTCCCACAACCAGCTGATGTTAGTAAATCATTCAAGGGCCAGCAAAATATGTCCAGAACTTTCTAAAAAATAATAAGTACTTCTAAATCTGACGTATTTTTGGTACAAGCATACTGCGCTAATGAATAAATGCAACCAAACATCCGTTTTGTCTCTTGCGGCGACTTATGACCAGGCACAATACCACATATATAGAAACTATAGCATAATGCTGATTTTCAGTTCCGAAAATATTTTTCTATGGTGTGGACCATCTTCATGATCAAATACATTGCTGTTAATATAAGATGGTTTAACAGGGCATGGTGGTAGGCTAGAAGGAAATGTACATGGGCACCGCTGTGTCTACACTCGTGAACAGCACCTCCATGTTTTATACAATGACACATAGCTTATGGCAAGCTTGGCTTCATCTCTTGGAAGGACGTAGTTACGCTACGTATTCGCCTGATGCTTACCTTGAGTTAGGTAAAGTCAACATGTGGGTCTTCGTTGCTCCACCTACCCTTTTTTGGGGGGGAAAGAATCAGGAAAATCCCGTTTATGAAATTCATACCAACCTAGGCAGCTGCAATGAAGAAACGTCATAGGAGGCCCGGGCCACGGTGACGGCGTGTCTTCCTATCTTTCGATATGCAAGGCAGGGTCTGTCGCTTTCATCACAAAGCCGATGACCTGCTTGGTTGAGTAGACAGCGGTGGTGGTATCCGTGGTGTGGCGACGTACATCCAATATGGTGAAGTGATAATGATTGCTTTTGTCTTTAACGCGCGATATTCAGGCATTCTCCAGCCTGTCTATTAACTGCCCTGCTGCAGGACGTACCCTTTTATAATCGTGACTGCCAGAACAGTATCACCGTCCATATTCTATGATTCTACACTAATCTAATTTTTTTTGCACTTGTGTCTCTAAAAGACAAAAGAGAGACCGAACGCGGCATCACGATTGCGTGATTTCTTGGAAGCTAAAGCAGCCTATCTACATGGTAAGAGCAGTGGATCTTGCATCATGGCTTTTCTCGATAGCGACCTGCCAGTTTGAATGTCGGTTGCCTTTTAACGGGACAGACGAATACGCGGGGTCCGAAAATGCATGATCTGCTCTTTTGCAATAAAGCGAAATTGTCTTTGCCTAACACCCTATGGTTTCGCCTGGGTCTGTCCGGTCAGTCACTGGTCAGGTTCCAGCCGAGTAGATTCGCACTCACTCAGAAGAAATATGAAACAGGTGCGGCACCTAGATTCTAACCTAGGTGCTCCAGTGCTGCAGGCTGTTGCTGTTACGATTACGCCATATGCTCTTTTTATGGTATTTATTACGAATGTAAAATATAGTCAACTTGAACTTAGGCGCGCAAACAGCAACTAGCACTTTCAGATGGCTGCTACGTCTTGATTATGATGACGATTTTCATATTATGGTATATGCCCACAACGGGGGATTGTCGAAGAAGCGGCCGCTACATTTAAAATACTAAGAAATGAAGAAATACAAGACTGTACACGATGTATACGATTTGTCGCATTGGGTAGTACGGGCACGCGAGATCACTTGGGCACGCCAGTTTCCTTTACAAACAAGACGCAGGAATGAAATTGGCAAACTTGTAGCATTTCATTAACCACTTCACGCAGGCTCCAACATATAGGTTGAATCTTTGTGTGTTTTTTATTGTGTCTGTGCAGTACAGCAACTATCCCCTTCGCGGCAACTCACGTAAGATGGGAAGAGAATGTTGCTCTTGGGCAGCAAGCCATAGTGCAGAGTCCTTAGAAGTCAACCAAACGGTGCAGTTTATAATCCACGACTCCCCCTACAGAAGAACGGTGTATCTTGGGATGCTACAATACCACATACAAGTCGCCCAATCTCTAACAAAGGAGAAAACCGGATTAGAGCTGGATGCTCTTAGGTCAGCCTAAGTGACGAATTTTCAGAAACACATTCGGAATGTATTGCCATTCAGCGACGAGGGTACTTTTCAGGCAAGTGGATTCGTCGACAAATATAACACCATTTTAGAGGGCACTGCAAATCCTCCAGGAATTGGGGAACAAGACCGCGACTTCCCTAAGGCGAATTTTTGGTGCGCTGTGACCACCGCTGCAATAATTCAGTGCTACTTCTTTGATACCCTTACAGTGGCTGCAGATCTGTACTTAATGATGTTGCAGTATGCCATTGATGAAATTCCACTACAAATCCGACGTATAGGCTCCTTCCAACATGATGGCGCACCAACGCATTATGCATGCACTGTTTGAGCCTATCTTGACCAAACATTTCGCGGTAGATGGAACGGTCGTGGTGGACCACTGCGCTGGCCTCCACGATCACCAGACTTGACACACCCTGTGATTTTTGGTTGTGGGAAACGGCCAGGAAACCTGTATATCACAGCACGTATTGCAATATCAATGACCCGAAGAATGGAATACGAGATGTGATATCATTCATTCCCTGAGAAATGTACGTATGGGCTATACATGCAAGTGTTAATCGTTGGTTTCCATGTTGGCTTCGTTGGTTTCTACGTTGGCTTCACCGCTCCTAGATGGTGACTATCACATCCGTTACATCCGTTGCCGGAAACCAGTAACGAATCCCGGCATGAAACGATTTCGTGTTAAAAGGGTTGCCTGAGTGATGTCGTACGTATGCCGAAAGGGCTAGACAGCGTTATGCTGCCATTACGCAGAGAAATTCATTCTCCACGGAAGCTTCGAGTAGCCAGGACGAAAGCAATCGACAGGACCCATCTATTATGCCTTACAGAATAGCGATGTATACGGCTATTCCGAAAAAATGTTCAGTTTCGTTCGCAATAATGTTGCATGTTGCATCTTTTTTGCGTATACATTACTTTGAAGTGGTGAGCTCTCGCAGTTTTGTGAGTTCACGGGAGCTACTGGCGAACTGGGCGCAGCCCGAACATTTTTGACCAATGATGGAAGTGTAATGGCGAAAACGGCGTAGAATGGGAGAGGATGCTTTTAGATGCGAAGCAGCTTATGGCGGGGGCTTTGTCTGTCCCTCCCGCGGCATCCTACACCCCCACTGCGCATGCGCGTCCCCTCCCCCTCTCTCTCCTCTCCTACGCTCCCCCTTTCTCTCCTCTAGGAATCCGGAGCACCGCGCACGACAGGTGGTGCGACAGCTGCATACTCCGCTGGGGGCGCCACAGTAGTACCGCGGTATGAAAATGACGGAGCGCGCGCGCCTCATTCTCTCTCCTGTGCAGCGCCGCGATGAGCGCACGGGTCGCTGCCGCGAAACCATCTCGCACTCAAGCTAACCATCTCCCCGCTCCTTCGCATCCACACATGGTTCCCTTTAGCGGGAGATGGAGTAATTGTTTTTTTCGTTTGACCTAATCATGCATAATCTGTGAGTACACGTCATACAAGATGGGGAGTGTTCGTGGTCTTCGTGATGTCACGTGGCCAACAGGCGAAATGGAGGTGGCCCGAAAAAGTGTTCACTAGTCGTAGGGTGCTAGCAGAAATGCAATAGGAACTGATTGGAATATATTTACATTATAGCACGCCATCTTAATGGAGTCATCGCAGAGGCAGACCGAGAGGTTTCTTTATTAATTTTATTGCTATATGAATTATACGGACCATATACCCTCCCTCATAAGGTGCGTTTAGAGCCAATGCTGCGAAGCATGTGAACGCAGATGCTTGCGCGAGGCAAATATAGTTAGAACGTCTGATCCTGCGTCGTATTTGCGCAGTGCAGCGCAACGACAGATGCGGCAGATTCTGCGGATACTATAGGCGTCTGTGATAATGCCGGTAACCGAAGACAAAGTGTTCTCCTTTCTAATTGGTCGAGTCGCACGTAGCTTCCATAGTGATAACGTCAGCCTTATGGAACGCCTAATATAGAGCTGCTAGAGCGCTGTTTGTACGCCTCACAAGGAGTTGTCTTGCGTGCTGTATCGTGCGAAACGTTGGTTGGAAGGACGGTTATGTCGCCTCCAAATATTCTTCGAACACCGACATATGAGCTTCTCTGCAACACTATATCCGGCAGTGACCTTCATTGCTTAGTCCTTCGAGCTAAACCGCCAATTTTTTTTCGTCTTGTTAACGAGCAGCCTCGCCAATACCCGACCCTATTAGGCGGCGCGTGCTGAATAAATCACGGCGCCGCACGCTCCGAACCGATGCGTGGTGTTAGCTGAAGAAGAGGAACCTTTGGATTCGAAACACGTCGCATTCTTTCTGCCTTGGGCGACAACATCTTAGTTCAGGGCAGCAAAAATAAAAATCAAGTGCGGTCGATACTCTCCTGCTCCGTGTCAAAAGAGCAAAACAGATGTCTTGACTGTGCAACAAGGGTTGTCATTTTGACGGGAATACATTAAACGCGAGCCTTTGACGGGGACCTGAACCTAGCCTCGGTGAAGATCCGATCGAATTTTGGATGTACGCTGGGAGCCAAAACGTGACATCCTACAAAAGAGCTTTAGTACTGCTGGTTGAGAGCTGTCTCGCTGAGGCGCCACCAAATGGGTATTCTCTGATAAAAACAACATGCAACCAATATGGAGGCTTTCCCTTTCTTCATTGCAGGGGAACTTACCGAAAAGTTTCCTAAAACTTGTTCTTTTGGATGCCGGAAGCTATATTCAGTTTTCTTTATTGTTTCTTTGTAAGAGAACGCACTCTGACTCAAATCTTTACGTCGTCTATGAAAAAGGGTAAAAGACCAGCAAGCTGATTCTTCGTTCCTGACCATATGAACAGAACCAAAATATGCATTCCTCTGTAATCAAGTGCCAGAAAAATTCATTACTAGAATGTTAAGTGCAATCATATTTGAAACAAAAGTGGAATACAATGTCCACGTTAACAATAACGTGGACTTATCGTACATTTAGATTGATGTAAGAGCAAATAATTCACCTTACTGTTGAACACGGTGCAAAATGTTTGACCTGATATGTCGCAGTACTGAAGAAATGAGCGAGAAAATACAGGGTGTATTTTTATCATGAATTTTTTTATGAAAAAAAACTACTGTGAACGAATGCAGTGAACGTGCCGTTTTTACAGAAGAGCTTCTAGGACAGTCGGACATTTTTGTCGCTAAGAACGTGAGCTTCAGGGCACTAATTACCAAACATTCGTTAATTGGCTTTTTTATTAGTGCCTTGGGGGCAGTTGTCCTAATGGCAAATTTGCAAGCAGTGACATTTTCAAGCACACTCACTTTTTAACACCCTTGAATATCGAACCTCATTAGAGATATTCATCGTCGAATAACAAAGCTCAATCAAAGCAATATCGAGACTGAACGCGTTTCACGGCACATTAGACGGCCATGCGCCTTAAAAAATGTGGGGTGCAGTTTTAATGATAGCAATGCACGCCCGAATTCTTACTCGAGACACAGTTGACAAGCTTGTCAGGCAAAGCGTGCCTTATCAGTAGCTGCCGCGACTGGCCGAGACGATCGGTTTCAAGCTTCCTCGCGCTTGTCGTCACGGATCGTTTCGGTCTGGTAAAAGAGCGGGGCCGCCTTTCCGGCACTCCCGCGGGGCTAGGTTTCAATGTTGTATGGATTTACCGTTGGAATTCGAATATAACGTCTCCAATAAGGTGCGACTTTTATGATATTTAACCATTGAGGTTGCATTAAAAATGACTGTACCCAAACTCCCCATCGAAACAACTGTCGCTAAGGCAACAATAAAAAGCTAATTATTAGATTTTGGGTAACTTAGTCTTGTGGAGCTCACGTTATTAGCGGCAAAGTATGATCACCTCACCTAGAAACTCCTCTGAAACAATGCCAGGTTCACTGCGCTTATAGCGTTTTATTGCGACAGCAATTATATGGACAGTCCAAGCGGATTTCTGCCATCGGCGTTACCGTCGCCGTCGCCGTGAGGTTCCGTATGACGTCAAACGGCGATGAAATCGTCGCCGCGCGCCGTATGCTGTATGTGCGAATGAAAGCGGGCGAGGGACGCTCGCTTTCACGGGGAGCGAACACACGGCGAAGAGCAAAGGCGCATTCTGCACCGTGCTCCCTAGGGGAATGGCTGCGGAATTAAGCGTCTCTTTCCTACATTACAATCACTATATATATATATATATATATATATATAGAGAGAGAGAGAGAGAGAGAGTAAACGCCACTTCTTCCGTTGCGCGAAAGGGTGTGGGGAGACGGGAGGGAGAGAAGGAGGGGAGGCGACGTTTAGTTGCGGCACCAAACGCGTTATTATATAAAATATCACAGCATGTCCACGAAGTAAATGATGAGTGGGCGAAGCACCGGGGGACCATTCGAGTAAACCACAGCTACGGACGAGAGATAAAGAGAGCGTGCGTCGGGAACGAGAGAGAAAATTATACCATCTTCCCGTAGGGGAACCCTGAGTAGTATGCGAAGCAGCCATGGGGTCGACTCAAGGTAGTTTTATCAGCTGTATAAACTTGGACATGCAATAGCACCAGCAACGCGCAGAACTGTTGTCGACGCCATCGGCGTTTTGCCCGCGTTCGCACCGAACGCGCGCAAAGTGGAACCGGAACTGGACGTGGAACCGGAAGTGGAAGCGGAACCGGAACGCCATCTAGTGAACACTTCATAAAATTACAGGTGGCTACATACTACTACTACTACTACTACTACTACTACTACTACTACTACTACTACTACTACTACTACTACTACTACTACAGAGGAGAGAACGACCCACACCCTAAGGAGCTTCACCCCTAAAACGTTGTGAGGCGAGAAATTGACAAAGACTTGGGACGCTGCTCGACGAGCCTCCCGTTCTGATCTCGTCGAAAACCTCCAAGCCGCCCCCTGAGGCACCGGCAACAGTCACCAACGCCACGCGCATTCGGTGCGAACGCGGGCAAGACGCCGACGGCGTCGACAACAGTTCTGCGCGTTGCTGGTGTTGCTGCATGTCCAAGTTTATACATTTGATTAAACTACTATCCTTACTCCGTATTGCTATCTGCTAATTTGCTATCGCGAGAGAGAGAGAGAGAGAAGGCGAAGAGAGGAAAGGCAGGGAGGTCAACCAGACGAACGTCCGGTTTGCTACCCCACACAAGGGGTAAGGGAAAGGGGAATAAAAAGAGGAAAAGAGGAAGAGAGTGAGCATTGTGTGTGCAGCGAGGCACCATGACACCAAAATCAAGTCCCATAGCTGGTGATGTGCGTTGAAGACATCTGACATGAACCAAAGCCAGTGGTCGTTGCGTGAATAGGAGGCGGTGGGTGAGGCCACGGGGCTTACTCGAGACTTGCAAGCACTGGATTAAGAGTATCCAGTACTTGCACTGCACTTCGTGCTGACGGAGTATGCAGCTTGCTTAACCGTATACGAAAGGTATTTACAAGGGACCGAAGCATCACAACCACTTGCCGATCTACTTCGGGCAATTTATCGGGAGTCGGCATTCTCGACTCTACCGCGGTGCACTGTACACTTTGATCTGACTGTGGTGCCGGCTGTGGCATCGGTTGTGGCTCCGCCTGTGGCCTCGGCTGTGGCGTCGGCTGTGGCTTCAACTGTGGTGTTGGCTGTGGCGTCGGCTCTGGCATCGGCTGTGGCTTCGACTGTGGCTTCAGCTGGGGTATTCGCTGTGGTTTTGGTCGTGGCTTCTGCTGTGGTGGCGGCTGTAGCTTTGGTAGCGCAGGCCAGACTTCAGTATTGTTCACCGGCACGACCTTGTCAGTATTAGATTCGACTCCGCCCGGCCTAAGGGGCAGAGGAGGAGGAGTTGGCGGATTTGCCGCGCTCTTCATAGAGGAACCTTCGTTCTTTGAAGTCCGACGGCGTCGACGGCGTCGGGAGCGTCGCTTTCTAATGGCCGCAACAGCTTCCCGACGAGACGAATGGTCTCTTGCCATCTGCTTCAAGACCGTCCTTTCTTTCCTCATTTTAGGGCAGTCCTTTGAGGTAGCATCATGGGACCCAATGCAATTTGGGCATTTGAGCACCGTGGCTACACAGGAGTCTGCAGCGTGGTGTTCTGCGCAGCGCGAGCGAACTCTCGTATTCTCGCACACAGCGCTCACGTGACCCAGCCTCAGGCAGTTGCGGCATTGGAGTGGTCTTTGGATAAATGGACGCACAGGGTGTCTAAAGTTGCCCACCTTGACGTGTGAGGGAAGAGATTCGCCCTTGAAAACCACCTTCACACAGCGGGATGTACCGAGTCGAGACAGGTGAGTGATAGCGCAGCCATCAACGGTTGGCTTAATTAAAATCGGCAAGTCGGCGCTGGAGATGGAGATGTCCACGTCGCTGATGACACCAGTAGTGGTATCACTGTCCAGAGGAATGCACGAGCGGACCTTCATGCCGCCAAGTTCCGTAAGTTTTCTCAAAGTGATCCGTGCCGTCTCATGTATGACGTCAATAGCCAAGACATTTTTGCGTGCGTTGACTCTGACATCCGTGACTTGATTTGGCGCCACCGCTTCGAGAAACACCGAGACAGACTGTCGGTTGAGTCGCCTCAGGTTGTCGGTAGCGAGTTCTGGTATAAATAAAATTGTACTGACTGCGCTATTCCGAGTTGGTCCTGCAGTCGACGTGCTTGAAGACAAATAAGCCCTGGTGTTTCTTCGTTTCGCCTTGCGGCTCCTCACAAGCTGAAAGTCGTCATCGGAGAAGTCCGCACTGCTGAGCGAGTAGACACTGGTATCGTCGCTGTCGGTGTCGCTCTGGAGGCCGGTCCGCTTCCTAGACGCAGCCGCCGCTGAAGTCGCCATCCCCAGCAGAGGCGCGGGGACGTCAACTTGCATCCGTGCAACAATCCATGACGGCTACCCGGAGATTTACCGAGAAATCAGGCGAAAACAGCAGAGCTACAGAAGTAGCGTTCTGGCTCGCAGAAACTTAGTCTTCGTCTATCGCAATTGATACTTCGCCTTTCGGGTGAAACTGCGACAGTTTTTTTATAAATCTCTATTTTCTTTAAAAAAAACACCCTATATATTCATCACATAATGGAGGTACTTGGGATAGTTGGGCGTTAAATGAACGTAATAATTATAGACAGCGAAAAGGCCGTTCACAGGAGACGGCAAAGAGCAGCAGCCACTGGTTGATCCAGAGGGGGTCCCTATAGAGATCCACCAGCCCCTTGAAGCTTCCCTTGGAAGGAAGGGGATTTTTAGTAAAAACCAACCTTGTCGGCTATCAATTTCGGCCGCCGTTGGCTGGCTGCAGCTGCACTAGCAATGAGGAGACTAGCTGGGGGAGCCTGTTTCTTATTCGCTGGTACGTCTTCAGCCAATCACACCTGGTGAGATGCTTGAGCTTTCTTATGTTGAGAAATACCGCGCACGCACTTGCTTTTAAGTGAAATAAGATTGTGCAGGCTTAAATCTTTTGACCTGACTATAAGTTTAAGTGATTCAAGTGAGTCCAGCTTGTCTCCGTTAGTACGACTGTATTTTATTTGTACTGGTCCACTTAGCACTTAAGCGACACGCACGACAACGGAAAACATGACCGGTGCGCAAGGAGATGAACGTTAATTTATCTTTCTTCATTGTCCGCGTTGCTAAAGAGTCCAACTACATGAATGAGGCCAACTAACCAAAAAGCTTGTACTGTATGTTTTAGCCTCACAATCAATGTTCTCTATTTTCTACTTATTACCTTCTGTTCTAATTTACAGAGCGTTTCTTGATCCTGCAGCAACCGTGAAGCGTCGTTAAAACAAACAGTGGAGTGTGGCCTCGTTAAGGACAAGGTGCGTGTTTGTACATGTGTGAGCGTGTAGAAAGGAGCCATTGCGCTCTTTGTGACAAGTCTACAAAGCTGTTGCTGTGCTAATAAATTATTATTTTCATCTGGTGTTCGGAAAACGCAGTACTTGTTGTAACTAGATTTTGAGACATAGGCGAATGCGCTGATTTAAATCAGGACAAGGCACCTTAGCGAGTCGCGAGACGATGTTTACAGCGTAAATTTCCTACGTAGGCAGGCAAGCACGAAATATAATAGCAGCATGAGGGCTGTAAGCTTAGCGGAAAATGCACATGGTTATAACTTTGGAAGTTAGAGACTAGGCATAGTGTGTTGAGTTTTCAAAAAAATAATTTTAGTAAAACGGGCTAAGTGATTGTTACGTCAATTGGCTATGTTAGCACTTTGAGCATCATGTATACTTACAGTACCTTCTCGTATATGACCAGAGGGGCTGCCATATTTTCAGATTTTATAACTTCCACTTCTGTAGAATCATTCAGTTTGTTATAGGAGTTGTTTGCAATCCTAAGAACTTCAAGTGCTAAGAACGATGCGCAAGAAATGCCAACAAAATAAAGAAAAGAAAATATAGGCACTGGACCGCAACATGAACAGGGCTACACTTCTGCATTGCGAAGTTGACGTCCGCTCACTTTGTTCTGTTCAGTTTTGCGCAATTGTTTTGTTTACGCTGTTTCCCCAATGCCCTCGCGTCTACTCAGAGTAGCTGCGCTGCAAAAGCCGTGTGACGTGAAGACCCCAGACCACGCTTGCGATGCGTGCAAACTGGTGTCTATGCGCCTTGCACTTGGCGGGCCTCACGAGGAATGGCGTTTTGCTTCCACAAGAAAGGCAATTCCCGGCGCGCTCACTTGGCGCATTTACATTCTTCCGCCATGGCCAACTCATAGACGCATTAGCAGACATCATTTCACAGTTTGTTAAGGCAGTGTTTCAAGATTCCCCGGCCATGTTCGAGCGAATGATGGATACACTGTTGCACAGCTTTAAATGGTCTATCTGCCTGCGCTACCTGGACGACGTGATCGTGTTCTCCCCGACATTTACCCAGAACCTCTACCAAAATGCCACGGGAAACGCCATAAATGAAAATATATGTACAAACGATATACAGCGAGCCGTAGCACTGCCAAGATGGCGGAAAGACAGTCTTTTCAGTTGTCGTCTTCTTCACCCTAATGGTCCACGTCCTCTTTGTCCCATTGCGCATGGTCTCGTAACAATATTTTTAAAGGTAATTGTTTTAGCATGTCCGTCGGCCACAGGTGGTCGACCGGCGTGCACATGCAGTGCCGCAGATGGCGATAAGGATCGCTTTCTCTGTACATGGCGCCACTGGAAATTGAACCTGATTGCACCGTGTCCATCCTATCCAGCAGAGCTATTTTAGGGATTATAAGGCTCCATAGTGGATGTTTTGGGGAATGGTAGTTCCACTGGTCGACAAGCATTCTTTCACAGAGGCGTTCCGAACAGAATGTGGGGTTTAATTTATCATAATGATAAACATAGGTAAATTATACTGCATCAACTAAATTTAAACTAAACAGCAGTTAGTATAAATATAAGCTTATTGAGCAATTTTTGAAATTTATGCTACGACATACAATAATCATATGTAAACGTTTGATTAGTAATGACAAAGGTCGGGACTCCGTATAAGGTAGACATGGAGAATTTCAGTCCGAAAATAATGTTATAAGTGTACAAATGTTTGAAGAGTATTTGCTAACCTCGTGCGAAGTTCGTTCGATGATTACCGGCGGCTGCTGCTTACGGCGCGGCCGCGCAGGCGCCGTATCTTGAAAGCGATCTGCGACGTGCAAAAAGTGCGCGCCCCCGCGAGCTTCAGCTTCAAAGCGATCTGCGATGGCGATAAAGTGGAATTAGTGTCGGTAGCTTCGTATACGCTGTGCTTTCGATGTTTAGTTCCCGTTGAAGCGAGAGACGGCACGAAGGTCCATACGCTCGCTGCTGCCTTCGCGCCTCCTTACTCCAGCGTTTTCACAGCGACTTTCCGCGGTCATTGAGCGAGATGCGTTCATGTTTGCATGTGCACACGTCACACCGTGCTTGTTAATTTAGTTGGTAAGCGATTGTTTACGTGTTTTACGGCCCATAAAACTACGATGTTTAGTTCGTATCGAGGTCTCCTTATTTGCTATCGCAATCGATGCTTCTTCTTTCAGGCGAAACTGCGACGTTTTTTTTAGAATTAGGATAATCTTTTTCATTGCTGAGCAATAAAGTTGTAAATTTGATAGTTTGCTTTTCTAAGTTTACTAACATTCGAAATTTTATGAAAACTCAGGGGCTTATAGTTCGAAAACTCGGTTCTCAACAAACAACACCTATCGCCAGGATCTCCATAAATGGCTGGAATTGCCATTTCAGAAAGCAACGTTTGTGAAACATTACGCATACGACTTCCTCGGACATTAGCAAAAAACTAAAACGTGATTAAGAAACATAAACAGTCCCAGAATTCCGTTGCGGGACTGAATGTTTTATTCAAAACGCAATCAAAAGAAAAACGGACTTCTCAAGTCCCCAGAACGCCCTTGTGGGACTACATCTTTCCATTAAAACCCCGTCAAAAGCGAAAAAGTAAAAAAATCGTGCCAAATTACAGCAGAGAATTTCCCCCCTCGGTATTATTCTATTCTTACCAACGTCATAATACCGTCATGGGCCAGCTTGCTGAATGCAGGGCTATGACGGTAAACCTTTGGCATAGCTCTTGTGAAAGCTTTAGTCGAAAAGGCACACATTTTGAAATAACGGTATGCAACCACACGCCTGTTGCTTCGCGAATGCAAATTGTGCGGTGCCATGGAGTGGGTGCTGATGATACGCGTTCGTTGTTAATTCATTTGGTGCGGTGGTTCTTTGTTTCGAGCTCCTTCAGGGGTTGTAACAAGACTCTTGGTTTCCTGTTCATCATCCGACGAATTGAAAAGAAAAAAATCATCCCAAACTAAAAATACAAGCTTGCAAACGACTGTTTGTGGTGCTCGTTGAGCGTGGAAGTTGTGCGAGTGTCATTGTGCGTGTGAGCACGTAGTTCGAAGTCACGAATCAGTTCTGGGTGCATTGTGAGGCTCGAATAAAGTACGGGCCTACAAAAACTAATATGAACACTCTTGATGCGATCTAATCCTGCCAGGGCTCATTTATTCCCGAGTGTGAAATATGTTGTCTGCCTTGCTTTTCTCCCCTATGTTTTATTCCGGAACTACAGTGGCATTTAAACGTAATCCTGCATGATGATTCTTACGTCGTACCTGTTGGGCATTTCGTTTCGATTTCTAAGAACATTGCATTTACTTTAAGATCAAACTCCAAGGAACAAATTTCTGACGGTAATTTGGCATCGGCAAACTCAGCCGGCTTTCAGACTTTTCTAAACACTTCGGGCATCGATTCTGTGATTCGGCAGGGAAAGACTGACCTATGCTAGACGCCAGTACTTATGCGCCTTGCGAGCGCCGGACTGTTCTTGCGACACCGGTAGATGCCAAAATTCGCCCGCAAGGATGTCACTTGTGGTTGGGGCTTTAGATATAAAGTATGGCAGAGGGATGCATTGCGAACTAAACTAATCAAATATTGTATGACAATGATGGCTTCATATCGCACATTAAGCTTTAGTGATCCAGAAGCAATGTCCAAAGCACACGACGCGCATTTTGTTCATCAATTATTCATGTTCGCATTTCAGTCCTGGCCGATTGTTGATTGCAGACTTTCTGTCAAGTTCTCAAGACGCACTCGCACCTCCTCACGCGATTGATATTATGCAGTATATTTTCTATTTTAATGCTTTTTGGCAGCGTCTGAAGTTCTCGGTTATTGTTTTATAAGCATCCAGCACTCACAAGTGATAAACAGTCGTTATACATTTTATTCAGCTTGTACTGAACATGAGATAAAATAATATTTCAGCTTTTATATTTTGCGAGACACAAGCAGGCTAGGTCTGCAGAATAAGAATCCGAGGGCCTACATTCAGATTCTTTACAAACATAGTTAATCCTGGCCGGGCCAGAGAATATTTTTTTATCGGAGCGTACATTTGCTAAAACATGTTCAAGTTCGTTTTAAGAAAAGCTTTTTCAAATATTCAAGCCAAATTTTACTGAAACAGCTGCGCGTGCCAACCCTGTGCTTCACTTTCGTGTGGTCTTCGATAACTTCAGGAGCCTTTTTGAGCCCAGAAAGCTCAAACATCATTCCACGAGACGAAACAACAGATCAGCTTGATCACCTTTATTTATGGCAATTGAGAGTACATTCCTATAAAAACCAATAACCAACCAGTTATTTCTTTGCCGAGCTATCCACAACTGAAACTTGGCTCCAGCGTGTCAGAAAAGCTACTGTGCGCTTCATTCCACGTTTTCCGTTCTCAAATCAGCTACGTGAGGTATCATACAATGTGTACACAATTTTGTTTGGCATTCTGGGCTTAAATGGATAAACATTTTGGTTCGATCTTTCCTGATAAAGTCGCTCAAGCGCTGGTTCTCTAAGAATGATTACACAGTGGTACACAGATGAGAAGCGTGTAACAAAGATTTCCCTTCTTCACCATGCTGAAAGGCTCACAACCAGTTTAAATTGTTTGTACTAGGCAATGGCATATTTGCTGGGCGTGCAGCTTGGTTTAAGTAGTAGTGATTAGCTCATGAGTGCTTCAGCTAGATTACGCGAGCTGGGTGGGAGCTTGCCGAAGCTTTAGGTGCTTTTATTTTGTTTTACTGTATTTCACTCACTTGTCAGAAGTTCAAGAATAGCAAGCAAAATAAGTACTAGTGTTAGTGCTGAGTGACCAGATCTGAATTTCACAAGACGTGTGCATTCCTACAGAATAGCTTAGGTAAAAATATGGATGGTAAGATGGTTGTCGCGAAAAACTAATTCTCATTTCCCGTCTATTCAGACAGAAGCCCTCGAGCTAAAGCTTCATCATGCTGTAAACTTGCCAGACAGACAAAATGTGCCGGCTTGCATGCAATTTTAGTCATTGTTTTATAGTTTTCTACTCACTGAAATAACAACGGCAGCATGTGTTTCCTTGAGATGTTGCTGTACAACTTTTACTCTCGTAATATAGTTTTTTACTAACACAAAAGTACCTTATGTGAAGCAATTTTTTGGGTATGTCTCTTTGCTCTTGAAACACAATATTGTGGAATGTACATGTGAGCCATATTTTGTACACCTACAAACACTGGGAGCGGTACAGAAATGTTGCCGGTGTGCAGTATTTATAGATATACGGGATCGTAGTTATTGCATTTATTGCTCCCTGTGCATTTGCAGATGTCAAGCAACATCAAACGCAACCGATTGACGGACTCCATCAGCTGTGCGCCTTTTTTCTGTTTCTGCAGTTGACATGTATTGCTATGACTGAATATATCAGTATACGCACTCATGTCACATGCTAAGCGTCATACGAGAACAAGCAATACGCGGCGAGGTTGATGGAATCAGCATATTGCTTGCCTTTGATTTTGCGTTTCATCTGCAAATGCGCCGGAAGCGATAAATACAGTGACCGCAATTACGTATGTATCTTGATGCTGTATACCGGCAACGTGAGTACTATTCACAATGGTAGCTGCAATGTAGCTGCATGAAATTTGGCTCACATGTGCTTTTAGATGTCCAAATGCTACAGTCAGCGAAGCGGCTAATAATATACAAATGGCGCCATGAAATAATGAGTAGCCATATGGGAAGGTCCCTGGGAGGAAATTTTTGTTGGAAAGTGAACTTGCTAAAAAGTTCTCAGATGTTTTTCGGTTCAGTCAACACCTCCTAGGGAGATCCAAGATGTCCCATCGGAGCATATATGGGACATTCCACGGAGATAAGTGGTTTGTTGGTTGGAACAGTCCCTAGTTTTAAAAATTTTTCTTTGAAATATAACAACCATAATCTAATTACGTGCAGTGGTCGTGGAGAAACACGCTTTCTCCTTTATCATTATTTAGCTTAGAGGCCCCGAGCTAACTAAGCTTCCTACTAAATGTACTGCCGAAATATTTATGTTTCTCACATAATGGGTAGTTTTGCATATAATTTAGAATTACTGATCTGATATTTTTGGTTGTACCCATAATATACGAGGCGCCAAGCAGGTTTCTCCTGTGTCCCCAGGGAACTGCAAGTGAAACCAATTTCATATCTGAACGAAATGGTGGTTATGCTTTGCCCTAAGCAGTATTCAGACGAGGTAAAAAAATCGCCTTGCCCCACTGCAAGTGGAGCACCCCACGTGACGTCTAAGTCATGCCTTCGTCAGGCGCGCAGTCCCCGCAGAGCTCTCCGCTGGGCGGGGGGAGCGTTTGCTGGAGAGTTGCTAACACTCCCCCTTCGCCGAGGGGACATAAGCGCCCAGACTCTGCGCGTGAATCTGCTCGCGACGCTGCCCGGCCTTGTATGCGTGAAAGGGTGATAAGGCTTACAAGAAATGACATCATGGATGCTCCCTCCCCTCATGCCCAGGATAAGTCTCCCGCGTGAACACCGCTTCACGTACACTCAAAATTTGTTGTGAACGTATTTATTGTGTTTGTTATTAGGCTTCGTCTGCACGCTCATAATTGCCAGCCCTCGTATTGTCCTGGAGACTCCCGAAATTCGGCCAATCCTCCCGATTGTACAGACACGGCCACAAATCTTGACAAAAACTGCCCCAACCCTATCGTGAAAAAAAAAATGGTGTCGTACAACACAGCTGCATACTAATTGTCATTATGCGATAGGTAGCTAGCTGAAGTCACATTCAAGTTATAGACATTTGTGCGTAGGAAGTGCAGGCCTTACTCAGTTCGCTCCAGATGAGCGCTTGCTGCAGAGGCGCGAGCTGCGTGATATTCACGTCAGGGCGAAAGCACTTAGCCAGACGGACGTCGATAAGTTGATAATAAACCAACAGCGTTCATAATTGGTACTATTTAGTGAGAAAAATTCCCATTTACCGAAACAGGAACTTGCACCAGTCTATTAATATTTGCCCATAAGTGCGCTATTTGAATACATCTAAAGACCAACCAGCCAAATTGCGTATTTTATTAAACTTGCTCCGTGTGTTTCACTCCACCTGCATCTTAGAAGCGGTTTTCGTATTGAATAATTGTAACAGTACGTCCTAAAACAAATCTATTCGTATACATATGATTAAAGTGCTCATAGACGTTTATGCAAGATTCCCATTAGTAAGCATGGACATTTACTGCGCGCAGTTGACCAAGCTTTAGTGGATTCATACGTAATTTCAAGCGCGATGTCTAGAGAGGAGACTGTGACGTCAATTAATGTGTCTCAGCCGCTTTATTAACGATGCATCCGCATGAAGTAAAGGTCAATGCTAAAATTTAGAATAGGTGCCTTTAGCGTCTGTTAAGGCGAAATGAAGAAACCGCGCAGAGCTGCAGCGGCTACGCTCTAAGCTTGTTACCCGTGGTGTAGTGCACGACATGCAGCCGTGAATCTAGTTGCGACTGCAGCGAAATGCTGCCAACAAAATGGTAGATCCTTCATAGAAGACCGCTTTTTTGGTACGTGGCCAGCAGAACTATATATCACAAGTGCAAGCTGTGGGTGCATTGGTGCAATTTCTTGAAGGAACTATTAACTGAATTATTTACACATTTCAAAATAATGTAGATTACATTGGCCTTTCTCTTTCTTTGTCCCACTCACTCAAGTGTGCTCGCCTATGTCTGCTCCTTATGTAAATGCTACACTTACCCCATGTATTGGGACATGTTGATTAGGTATGTAGTACCACTCCGACCGGCGAGGTGGGGAGGCGACTGTTTAAAGAGCTTAACTTTTTCTTCATTTTCTTGCCTTAACAAATTTATTTAACTACATTTGTGTTCGGGTGCAGTGACTTAGTAACGAATAATTTGGCCTATGAAATGTTTTGTAAACTAATCGAATGAACTCCTCCTTAGTAGCTTTTGCATATCTCTCTGGCTTTATCTTTAGGTAAGTTTTCTTCTTTTCTTCTTGTCAGGCGCCACTGCGAAAAAATACCCAGTGCCTCAAGTCAACCCTATCATTTTTTGTGGAAAGACAGCAAAACAAAACAAAACTTTTTTATAGGGCAAGTTGTACGAAGGAAGGAAGTGAAAATGTCGCAGAATAAGCGCGCTTCCGCCCCGCTTTACTCCAACGCGCGCGAGATATTGAGCCGCAATCGGCGGCTGACCCTCGCAAGCGTTTACTCACCCATACACATACGGCGCGCGGCGATGAGGTTACCGCGCTTGGACTTTATACGGCACCTCACAGCGACGACGACGGCGACGGCAGAAATGCTCTAGGAGTGTCCCCATATTATTGTTTTCGCAATAATAAGGCGACAGAACAAAGGGCACACTAACAACCAAGTTTATTGCTCAGGTGGAGGGAATATAAGTACAATCGGAAGGGGGGAGGGAGAGGGGAGAAATTAGGATGTGTATTAACTCCGTAGGCGCATATGCAATAACAGGCAGCATCTCAAGATATACTGATACGCATTATCCAAGAAGTGAATAGACGGCACACACACACGTTTATAATGGGAAAGCATTATACGCGCCCATGACTCGAAAATTTGGCGTTGTCGTCGGTGGCGTGACCAAAAGATGATACCAAAATTGCCATGGCGCGAAGAGTAAAACACGTCAACAATTCTCGGATTGATGTCCAACTTGTCAGATACG
Source organism: Dermacentor silvarum (assembly GCF_013339745.2). Classification (NCBI taxonomy): domain Eukaryota; kingdom Metazoa; phylum Arthropoda; class Arachnida; order Ixodida; family Ixodidae; genus Dermacentor; species Dermacentor silvarum. The sequence goes on along the minus strand of NC_051157.2, from coordinate 157,081,761 downwards.
TTTCTATAAACAAGGTCAATTAATCGAATAGAAAAGAAACTTTGGTACATTTCGGTCTGGGTGTGTGACGAGCACGCTTCCCTGACGCCACGGTGGCTCCACGGTTATGGTTGACTAAAGTTGTGCCTAGTGCGTGCTTGATTGCATACGTCACGTCACGGCTTCCGTCACTGCCTCCCACGCTCTTCTGATTTCATCACTGCTGTGTCTACTAGGATGCTCTCCGAAGCATCTTCCTTAGCGACAGCTCTGAAACGTGGTCGCCCATGGAAGCACGCCCCGGAAACGAACAAGGGAACACAAAACAATTCATCGCTCTGCAGCAAAATGGTGCGAATGTTTCCGGTCTGAAGACAACGTATACGCATACCTACACACCGATTCAGCAGAAAGAATGAATGCATGTCAAAAACATCAATCGAAAATATTTCACCTAAACGATTATAATGCTTTGGCATTCCCACGCCTAAGCAGTCTTAGGTGTCTCTGCTGGATTTCTGAAAATGTAGCTCATTCAATTACGCGGTTATATTGCGGTGAAATTGACCAGATTGCTGAAGGGGTTATGTTCGAAATTCCTGGACATGAAACAAGACCAGCGGGTCAAAATACTTTCACCTGCACCGCGAACAAGAAACTACTCATGAGGCCTTTCTTATAATATCAGACTCATATTGCGACTGATGTGCGCCGACTCATATTCACCAAAATTATACTCAGTCAGGCTCACACTAATTCAGCCTCAAGGGTCGGCCAAGTCATTGTGAGCTGACATTCGAGTGAGTTTACCGAGCTACGTATACAGGGTGTCCCACGTCCCTTAAGCCAAACTTCAAAAATATGCAAATACCACGTACCTGGACAAAACCAACGAAATGCTGTTTGCCGGCGCTTGGGGATACTCAGAATAATGTGTATGAAAAGTGCCAATGAGATGAAAAGTGCCAGTGAGAAAATTGTGAAGCAACACGAAGAACTCCCGATACAGATTCATGTTGCTCAATACTTGCTACATGAAAGTGTTTGTCGCGAAAGAAGCCCGCGAATACACGCAAAGTGCCTCGACCGGCCAGTTGCGTGAAAATTTTGGGAATATGGTGAAATTATCTTTACTAAAGCAGAGAAACTGTCACCATGTAAACTCTTGTAAGTTTATCATATCACAGCAATCAAATGTACGTAGATGGATAAAACGGCGCCGGAAACGGCATCGATTATAAATCTTTGTAAGGATATTTGCGGAACACAGACATGTAATCTTTATAAAAACGAACAATCAGAGAAGCGAGGGGAGTGGAAAATAAACCTCACACATGAACCCCGATAAACAAGTTAGAAAAATGAGAGGATATCAGAAAATCTTGCTAGACATGAGGCAGGTGAACCTGTAAAAAGAATCGCAATTACGTACGAAAATCACGAGATGATTATGAAGCTATTCTATATTGCCTCTATGTTCACTATCTAAATAGCAGAAACACTGCTAATTCTCATAGAATCCGGTATCTTGTGGCACTATTTGATGACGTATCATTTCGAATGTCTTCACTAATAAGGCCACCAAATCATACGGAAAACTAGCATGCAATACCGAAATTCAGAAAAAGATACATTCTTCGACAGTGCTTTTCAATCAGACGTGCAGTTTTGGCGCGGTATTGTGCTTGTGAGCTCTGGGTAGGGTGTTGGAGTTCTGGTGATGCTGTTCTTTGATCAATATATGTATTTTCTCATTAAGTGCAATGATCATTCTTTGGGAACATCACCCAGTTGGCGGCATGTATGTATGTATATATGTATGTATGTATGTACGTATGTATGTATGTGTCACCTTGTTATGTGATGGTTTGTTGCATGCGACCATCACCTTGGTTTGCAGCTATCCTATAGAGCGTCGCAGTAGCGCCGAGCGTCCGTGGGGCATCCGCGGAACGTTCCAAAGACGGACGACAAAGTAGCCCCGAGTGGCACCGTTCGCGAAGCGAAGGTCTAGGCGCCTGACGGATGCAGGTTGAATATAAGCTCACCTGCTCACTTTTACAAAGCACTCTACTTAGTTACAGCACTCGCGATCCTCTTCGGTGCTACTAGAGAGCTTCCTATTCAGAGCTGAAAGCTCCTCAGGCGGAATTTACGTGTGATACACAAGTAGAGTCGAAACAGGGAGTTGGGATAGGGAATCGGACATAGACAAGCGCTTGTCTATGTCCGATTCCCTATCCCTGTTCCCTGTGCCAGTGCTATCCCTATCGATTCCCTATCCCTGTTCCCTGTACCTGTTCCCTGTGCTATTTCGAGCTTCAACTCTACTCATGCATTACCAACTTGCCCGCTCCTAGGCATTGCAGAATGTTTTGGCTCGAGGCTGAACTTTGGCCCCTGCTGCGGAAATTTAAAAATCATGCACAACGTCCGAATTAAGAAAGTGCGCACAAAGGCCAGATTTAATGTCATATATGCCGAAGGTTGCGCACATTCTGTATATAGTATCGAGAAAGTACGATGTATGTACCTGTGGCTCCGGCTGCATGCTTTAAGATCACATTTGCCCATCAACTGTGGCTAAAGCGCATGCGCACCGCGGTTCGCGGTCCCAAGAATACTTGGGAAAAACAGCGACCTAGTTGCCCGACAGCTATTGAGGCTTTTCATGCCAAGCAGAAGGGACCGCAATGTGTCAGCGTACCTTGGTTATCCTTCTTTAGCTATCAGCAGCAGTTTTCAGATACGGCTGTGTAAACAATGCAGAACTTGCATGGCTGCTGTTAGTGTGTCTAATTGCGCATGCGCATTAAGTTCATTTCGGTGTGAGCTTTCTGGAGTAACTATGTTGGAAATTGGCACCTGTCCTGTCCTTCATGTACGTGTTTTATTTTTTCTTTGCGCCATTCCTAAGCTTGTTGGAGTAATAACTAACCCAGGAATGAGATTTAGTCTCTGTATTTTTCTATCAAACGGAAACAATTCTTCAGCAGGCAGGCACACTCTCTTTTTTTGCTGTAGAGCTACTTTGCGCAGCATGGCGTGTCAGTCCGCTCAGGTATACAGCGCGACACTGGGTCCATAATCAGCGATGGCTCGGAATATTGGGTCCCAGTTGCACTGGGTTCTGAAATGGGGACGCAGCGTTTATGGACGCTGCTATGTTTCGTCTCTCTGGAGGTAATGTTCATCGTGCTCGTTCGTGCTGATCGCCTTGCGCTGCAAACGTGTTGTGCGTGCTACGCCACACGATACTGAAAGCAGTGACAAAAACACCCACGGGCTCTCCCGCCCTTATTTTGGAAATTTTGTGCAGCGAGGTGCCTGGCATAAAACAACCTGCTACAACAACCACCTCCCTGTTCGAACGTGACTATGTGCCAAAGTCCTCCCGAAAAACTTCCTGGCTACGCCTCTTCAAATAGATACTTGACAGCACCATGACGCCACTATGCTTTCCTTTTGTAAGTACGCATCCATTTGTAAGTACGCTAGGTGGACCACGTGTAAACCGTGTCAGAGCACCAGCTCCCACGAGCGAAAGGAAGTGGTAAGCAATCTTTTTGGTGGTAATTGGCTGTCATTTACAAATGCCATAATGTAATTAGCAGCGGTAGAACGATGAACGCTGCTGAAGCCAACGTTTCGCCTGGGGAAGTTCTCGAAGCGTTGGTATTGAGAATTTCTGAAGGTCTTAAGGTCAAGGCCACATGCGCCCTTGGACAATTGTCAAACTAGGACAATATTCTACAAAATCTCGACGATGAGAACTCCCCTTACTGAGACGTTGGCTTCAGCGGCATTCCTTGTTCGACCACTTTTAATCCCTTCAAACCTCCGTCTTCCTTGAAACCTCTCGCTTATTTTGGACATATGCAATATATTCATCTGCGGCTATATTTGGTATATCATCGTGCGATTATGATCGAATTCCCAAAGTGGCCAAGTCATTACTTGACTCTGCAACGCTTCTTGTGCGACCGCTTTCTGTGTCTACTCGGCAAGATAACAGCATCCTGCGAGGTGGGAAGGGAAAAAGGAAGCTTGGCTTTATAAATCAAAACAATACAACATAGCCTGCGAAGCTAACTTTGTGAAAATAAAACCAGAGAGAGCAGAATGCAGCATGCTTTCATGGTGTCAGCCGTCAACCTGCCATTGCCAGAATTGTTCTGCTGAGAATTCCGGCTTGAAACTATTTGCTCTCAGATAGTGCACTCAGTCAAAGAACGATATGAATTGGCGCGCTGACTGCCATAAGTCAGGAAAAGACAACATTCGGTTTAGCTAAAGCAGTTTTCAGATTCGCTTAGGAATATTTTGATTGGGTTATCTTGAGTAGCCCCTTGGATATTTTCTAAGGCATTTGTATTTTTTTCGTTAAATATGCCGAGGAAGCGTACAAAGAAAGTTTCCATCGGTGCGGACGCTAGATGGATTTATTGATTTTTCAAAAAAAATTTATGAACATTGCCCCAAGCGAACTCTAGCAAAAATCATAGAGGTCGACGCCAGGGGCACTTGCCGAATGCTTTTTCTGTTTTTTACGAGAAATACGTAATTCAATCTACACACCATTTCAAGAGAGTGTAAAGATGACTGAAAGCTTGCAGCATAGCGACTGTATTTCGTCATCGTCTATATATAGTGACTGTATTCTGGTCTTTTTAAAGTCAACCAAACAAACTAGATGCAATGGAGCGCATAATTTGATATACATATTGTTTTGTGACGCTGAAATTTTAGTTAGATTTTATGTTCTAACGCTCTGCTGTGTTGTAGCTGCTCCTGTAGCTACAATAGAAATGTTATCCTTTGAGTTGAACGGAAGCTAAGATTGTACATTATTATTGCCTTATTGTATTACGCACCTAATCAAATTTCTCCTGATGAAATTGGCGGACCGAGATGTTCTTGACATCACTTTATTCAGCAGCACACTGTATGTGTCATACTGTCAGCACACGATGTCAGAAGCACTTAAGAAATAACTGCCAAGATTTGCCCACGCTTGGCCCACAGTGTATGAAGCCGACACCAGTTTAGAGCACAACAGTTGGGCGCACGCTATTGGCCCTAGGCGCAATCAAAGTCATTAGGCGCGGTTTGAAATGGTTTACCCCTCTAACGTGTCCATTTGACCATTAGAGATAGAGACAGCAAGCATATAAAAAATTACGAGTACCAGAGCTTCACTGATTCAAGCGCTGAATATTACGAGATGCTTAGCGCATAATACGCATAGAAAGATCGGAGATTAAAGAAATCAGAAACCTGAGCTAGGAAGTGCTCGCAGCAAAAAGTGTTATCCTCCACGCACCGAAAACTGCTTTTATATTACAGTTACGGATTTCTCAATTGTTTTACTTCACCGCTCAGACGCAACTATATCCAAAGCTAAACTGCGTAATTTGTTAATGTGCGTGATGACTAGTATTCCCTCTGTGAAATTCACAAATATTTTGTATACTACTATAATGACTTCGATGATAAAAGAAGAAAACTACGTCATCTTTAAAAAATGAAGTTCTGCAAGAGCGGACTTATGCACAAGTGAGGGATTGAAGGTTCAAATAAACAATAAAGGAAGCAACATAACCTAAACGGGGCACCGAATATAGCACTGACTCAAGGGCAAAGTTTATAAGCCTCCATCAGTGAGTAAATTCAGCACTCCAACTACATCATACATTACAAATAAACAAATAATTACAGATACATTAGGAAAGAGGCAATATTTTGTTTCAAATCGGGAGTGCATAACTTTTACTGGTATCAAATGATGCAACTGGCTGCGCAAAAAATATCTCCACTGCATGTAACATCTACAATACCAAAAACAGGTAATAAAGCCTCTCCGATATTTCTGGAAACCCATAAAAAGTCGGTCTCGTTGAAGTTCATCCAAGGAGGAGAGTGGGGAGGCGTTTGATGACTCCTCGGCCGGTGCCTCTACTCAAGTGCCGGTAAAGTCAAGTGGCTGCTCCACCACCTCTCTTGCAGACAGTCTGCTCAATGTTACCGCACTGCTTAAAATTTGCGGTACACGGCGTCCTATCGCAATTTCACAGAATGAGATGAATGAATGAATGAGTTTATTTCCCCTGTTTACAACACAAAGGAAGCAGAAGCTAAAGGTCATGTGGCCTGACAAAGGCTTCTGCTCCCACAACGATTCGGAACGCAGGCCGTATACCCAGCAACATGTAGCATACAGACATATCGAAATCAACTGGAGTGTTGCGAGACAGAATATTATTTTCGTGAAACAGAACATGTCTACAAGAAATATGAGAAACCGACAGAATACTCAAAGTACTATACATTTTGTTTCAGACCAACTACAACTTGAAAACAAAAGAGACAAAAGATTGACAATTTATACTGCGGTTCTAATGAAAGTCAATATTGTTCAGGATGAGAAAAGGTTTGGATGATTTATTCGAACATTCCATAATTTCATCTTCAAAATCACGTAGGCGATTTAGTAGTGAAGGTGCCTGGTAACTGATTAGTTGTTTTCCGCAATTGGTTCTTATTTTTGGTGTTCTCATGTTATGTTGCCGAAGGCTGTAGTGCAGATTGGTGGGTACATTCAGGATGTACTGTGATTTCATTTCTTTAATGTAGTGCAGCAATTTGTAATAATACACCTGGTTTGCCTTCAACATAGAATGTTTAAAAAATAGTGTGGTTTTCATGTTTTGTACAACGCCATAATATCCCTCGTATGCACGTAGGACTCTTTTTTGCAGTACTATCAATTTATTATAGTTTTTTTGCGAAATAGTGCCCGAAATTAATATGCAGTAGGTTAATCTAGAATAAAGGATTGCGTAGTACAATGAACTTTTCAACCATGGAGGAACCAGGGTACTCAGATTGTATAAGCAACCAACAGTTCTGCTTAGTTCCATAGCAAATGTGTCGATATGCATGTTCCAGGCCAAATCCTCTTGGAACCACACTCCTAGAAATGTTTGACATTTTTCCTGGTCTATCAGCCTATCTTCAAAAAGAATAGCCGCAATGCAGTTGCGTGGTTTATTACTAGGAACAAATATCATATATTTTGGTTTAGAATAATTTATTTGTAGCTTATTCTGTTGTAACCAGCAAGAGAGTTGGTTCTGGTAATTGTTAACTTTAAATTCGAGCTCTGTTATAGTAACAGCTTTAAATAATATGTCAGTATCACCTGCATACATAACTAATCAGGAGAGTCGGGGATGTCGCACAGATCAATAATATTGTTACGGTGAAGGGAAAGAAGATGGGGACTCTAATGAGAGGAAGACGAAGACTCTGGACGTTGCCTGAACGCCATATACATCGCTTGTAAATGTACATTCTTCTACACTCGTGGGCCTGCTTTCTTCTTGTAACAATATATATTATAAACCAGAGGTCCAAGTATTGATCCTTGTGGAACACCCTTTATGATTTCCGCGTAACATGAAACATCATTTTTTATACTGACATATTGATAGCGATTGGTTACGTAATGTCCTAAAAGTTCCAATACGATACCTCGTACACGGCACTGTTCCAATTTGCCAATTAATAAACTGTGGCATACTAAATTCTAAGGTCTACAAATAAACCTAATCTATGCATTCTATTTTCTATATTTGTTATTATTTTATGTTTGATATTAGGAAGAGCTGCTTCACAAGATTTATTTTTTTGGAATGCAAACTGCATGTTACTGATTACATTATATTTGCTGAAAAATGTTTGTAGTCTAACATTCCGGGCACTCTCGAACACCTTTGATAGAACAGGTAAGACAGATATCGGCCGGAAATTTGTCATTAAATGTTTATCACCTCCTTTGTAAATAGGACCTACACGTGCTATTTTTAGACAATCAGGAAATATGCCGATTTCAAACATTCTGTTTATGATGTGACAAAGGACAGGTGCAATTATATCCGCAATATATTTCATTAGTAACGGTTTCACATCACACCCAGCAGAGACGTTGTTTTTTACTTTAAACAGTAGTTGCACAACTTCAGGAGTTGTAACAATCACTGAGTAAGACTGAATTTGTTCACTATAGATGTGGCCATGAGTTCCTCCCTGTAGGGAAGCTGGGTATTGGAGACGAAATATTCATTCAGAGCAGCTGCTGCTTCTCTGCCTGTCAACACGCCAGTGACTGTCTTTATGTTTATTTCTGTGTTCTGTCTTTTCTAAGTGTTAAGTCTCTAACTTCATTCCGAACTTTCCTAGGGTAATGTATTATTTTAGCAAATAACCGTACATAGTACTAAATTTTTCCTTGCTTTAATTCACCGGTGACCTTATTACTGTATTTTATTGAAATCAGTGAACAATTGCGCACTCCTGCGTTTTAAAAACAAGTGTTACATTTAGTTTTTTCTTGTTATCATTTTTAGCAAAGCAGAATTTGTCTAGGGTTTTCGCATTTTCATGCTCCTCTGATTGCACAATTTCAACTGAAACGCTTGATCATAGCACTTAATCATTTTATGAAAGGACAATTTGTATGCGGCATTTGGATCTTGTTTTTCAAATACACATGACCAGTCTGTTGATAGGATCAGAGCCCGGAAATTTTCTAAGGCGCTTGCGTGGAAACTACGAATGTGTGCTTTTTTTCCTCCTTCCCCTCGTTTGTGCGCGTAAAGAATGAAACAAAATACAGGCAGATGATCTATTATGTCAGCGGATAACAGTCCCGCAAGGCAGTCGGATGCGCATATATCGAGCAAGGTAGTCCTTTGCGCCGTTAGCCTTGCGAGTTCCGACTTTACGTTTGTGGACATGAAAGTGTAGCGCCAACCGACGTCGCAACGCAGCGACCCCAAGATCGGCGCTCTCGGCTTGACAGCCGAGGAGAATAAAGTTCGGCGGCGCGTGCTAACGCCGCAAGCACGGCACGCGCCAGTCCGTTCTAAAAGTCTGCTGAGCTGGTCCTCTTGGTCGTGCGCTCCGCGGCGACCCCTCGGTTTCTTACAAAAGAATTGCTTAGGCCAGCAAACTGTCTGGGTGATATGTCGTTTGAGAACATATTTATATTTACGTCACCCATTATGATAAAGGGGGAGGACGAATGGCTCAGGAAATGTAGTACCTGTTCTAGGAAATCAAAGACCGTCAGTCTGTTTTCCAACGGTGGGCGATACATAACCACAACTGTGACATATTCTAAGCGTACCATTAGAAATTCTACATTATTCGTTACAAGTGAAAAATCTGGAATTACCTCATGTACAAGGCACTGTTTAACACAGACAGCAACGCCACCTCCTCTGCACTTTGTTCTCACTAACCCATGGTATGTCTAATTTTCACAGTATGGGGGTTATCATTCACAGTAAGCCATGTTTCACAATACAATAAGATATCAGAATTGTGCGCGATTGACCCGAATAAGCAATTAAGTTTCTCCTGCTTGTTTTTTATGCTCCGCAAGTTTAGGTGAAATATTTTTTAGCAATTTACTGGTGTGAGGCACTAATTTATTCAACGACTGGGATATCATAATATGTGCAGTTCATACGGTGAAACTAACTGTAAAAAAAGAAAAAAAGAGAAGTAATCCATGGCGCTCACGTTATCATCTTATCAACATCTCTAACCTCTCACCTAACCTCTGATGCGCTCGACCTCGGCGCCTAGAATGTTTTTTTTTTCTGTTCCTATTGCAGTAAATGACGATTAAGTTAAGCTGTGTTGCACCACGAGCAATAAAGCAATAACTGCCTTGAAAATTCCATATGGTATTCTCCGCTGTGAACGAAGTTGTAGCGGAGAAAGAAACTACGTTCTCACCCAAGAAAGTGGAAATTGTTTTTCAGTAAACACCGGCCCTTAATATAATGCAAAAAAATGCGACCTCGGGCAGTACTAGGGATTTTGTGTGAGAAGTGCATTCGACCAGTAAAGAACATATTGTCTGCGAAAATACGGCTAAGTCGTTCGAACTGCGTTTGATAGCAGCTTGTACGCATCGATTGAAATACTCTTTTGCTCGCGCGCGCGTACGCCATTCACAGGCAGCTGGCGCTTGCGTCAATTGCTCCGTTTCCCGTGTTGTCCTGACCTGCAAACTAGAAGCGCCCGCTAATCGATACTTTGGAGAAATGCTTTCAAAAGCCTTTTCTTTTTCTGCGCCGACCAATACACAACTCTGAGTCAACGCCTCAGTGTTTCGCGGGCAGAAAAAAACAACACCTTGCTTCTGCAGGAGAAGAAGGATGGAAAGAGTGAGAGACCGACTTTTGCAAGCAAATACGCATACACAAGGTAAAAGAGGAATGTTCTGCACATAGGCAAAAATACAGTGCATGTACATCAAAACTGACACGGCATCATCAGAGGGGAGGGAATGGTCTCAGGGCGGCATGAAAATGTGAATCCCTTTTTCGCGCTGAGTGCAAGCGTTTGCAAGCGCTTCATCAGATGAATTTCTCCTTTGCACTATCGAAGTCTCATGACTCTGCCAAAATAGATTCCTAGCCGGTGGTTCTGAAGGAATTTCGAAAATGAGGGCACCGTTCTTTTTTTTTTGCGAGTGGCCGGCGACCCAGCGCTAAAGTTCTTCGCTTTTTGTGCTCATCTCAGTCTCCTAAAGTGTTCGTAAGACAGTCCCTTTATAGTAGTTTTCGCTTTGTCTTGGTTAGGAAGGGTAAACCTAAACAGCGTTAACCAAACTAAATACCTGTTTCATAGGTTCTATAACTCCTGAGTGAAATGTAATAGCCGATCGATACTTCATCTTGTGGCAAAGAATAATATTAAGCTATACAAAGCCCATTGACATCAGTTTTGCATGTTTCAAAGCAAAACATTCCAATTCGCCCTTTTTAATAGTAAGATCCAGGTTCTTCTTGCTCCCTCGCGAGGGTAGAGGTATTCTTCACTTGGGCTTCCGAGATGCACCACCAGAGACTGTCTCCGCAAGCGAAGAATACTGCCGCTAAGGATAGTGGCGATGAGTTCGCTGGAGGCTTCGGATGGATGCGAGCAGACACAGAAGTGTCAAGACAGTTTTCTTTAGAACTTTTAACAAGAAATTACGCATAAAAATGCAAGCTGGGACTGGAACACATACGGTGACGCTATATCGGCCGAGCTGATGATGCATAGCACCTCAAGTTTAGTCTAGAACGCTTTGTCGGGGCAACAGTGACACATTTTCTACCCCTCCAGGCCCTGTCCCAAGCATGTATTATCCAATCGTCACCGAGTGGTTTCGAGGAAGGTCCGCCGGCACACCAATCACTGAACCTCTACGAGGATCGCCCTGTGAGTTTTCCGCCGGCTATTCCAGCATTGAGCCTCGTCTTATCCCACTTTCTTTTACCGCAGCTTAAGGTGTTGGCTCCTCTTATTAAAAACAACATAAGAAAACGCAATATGGGAGAGGGTCACAAACGCATAGAAATCGTACACCACTCAAGGCAATAGAGCCCAACCGAATGGGCGCCATAACATACTAATAAGCAGGAAGCACCTGAGAACTAAGGCGGCAGGCAGGGTGTGTCCCCTGTACCATGTTCGTGCCTGCGTATGGCTTTCGGAGAATTCCATAGCCTCAAAATCGCAGGCCATACGTCAAAGAAAGCTGTCAATGCGGCCCATTAGGTTCGCGTACACTCGTCGAGTAAACAATTGCTCAAAAAAGGAGTTTCCATGACGGTCAGTATGTAACGGCCTCAAAAAGGGGTTTGCACAACAATCACAATGTTACGTCAGATGCTTTTAGTGATACAGACTTAAATACAACTATACTACCGTATACATTTAGCCCTTCTTACGTAATAGGTTGAAATGTTGGCAAAGGCAGTGGGATGCTGTAGTATCAAGTAATCTATGCATAATCAGATGAAAACTAAGGTACTTGATATCTGAGAAAACACGAAGACACAAGCAAGTGCTTCCTTGTACATAAAGAACAGGGCACACCTGAAGGCGCTTACTCTACCTTCTGAGGGGAAGCGATCTTCAGACACGTAGTAGGTGCAGAAATAGATTTGCAGCTGTCAATATTCTTCTCCAGTGCCCTGAAATGGAAGCAGAGACAAAGAAGTATTCCCCTTCCTTATATCGTGGGCCCATACCTCGGCACCCAGCTTTTTAACAGGGCAATGAATTTCTTTTGGTTTTAAAATAGTATTGAACTGTTTTGCAGAAACAAAAATCTTTTGTTTCTGCAAAAACAAAGATCATTTCGCTACCTTTTTATAACATAGAATCTCTTTGTAGCTGGTAGCGGCTATGAAAGCATCAAATAACCAATTACACCATCACATCTTAATAGTCATAATTGGAAATACATAATTCCCACCATAGTAAAGCTTCGCTGGTCTTCCATCTCCACCCCATATTAAGGGCTGAGAGTATTTTCATAAAGCATGTGCGTCCCAGTCCTTGTGTTTAAGGGCCCTGCTGAGACAACAGCGCTACTGTTACCGATAAGCTTTACTACATCATCAATTAACAACGAAACTATGACGATTGCAGCACACATCACTAGTCATTGTCATTATTGTACTACATATATAATTTACGTAATATTAGGCCTTGTTACATCCATCTTGCATCTACGCCTCGCAATTATTTCTTCATTTTATTCACAATTCATTGATTCATCACCAGATGCCAAGGCGTTTTTTGGCCGCCCTTAAGCCAAAAAGCACTACACGCGAATCAATCAATCACATTCTTTCACATTTTGGCCCTTCTGTACTGCCGTTCCTATAGACCGTTTTTTCATGGGCGCCGCCATTGCGCAAGAAGTGGCGCCATCTATGGGCAGTTGGCATGCTGGCTTGGGCGAACGCCTGTGTTGTATGCTGTGGTATGCGCTCGGCGGCAGTTTCTGGTGGCTTTTTTTCGCACTCGCGCGGTCTATTTAGCATGAAATGGCGTCTTCTACGTGGGGAATGGCCGTGTGAGGCGTAGTGAAGGAATTTAAGTCTGAAGTATAATTAAGCGGCTGGAGTTTATGCAGACGTTAGGGGGGACGGGGCACCCAGCGTGAGGTGTGCGCGTTTGTTTGAGCTTACAATGAGCCTCGAATATCAGTTAGGTATTTCTGAAAATTCTTTTCACGAATTTTACCTTACTGTAGCATTCTTTGGTTTAGCTGTAACGAGTACTTACGAAACATTTGACGATCCTAAGAGCGTGGGTACCGTTCTGCTGTAGAATAAGTCGTGCTGTTTACTTTGACAAGCGTTCAAGTTGTTATCTGTAGATACATTGGGCGACTGCCTTGTTTGCTGGGCAATGTTTGAGCTCACATATAAAATAAGTTCGTTAATAATAGCCGCATACCGTACAGTGTAAATCACACTTTTCGAGTGGTCGAAGGACTAGCTGCAGACTGCGCGAGCGTCCGAGGCAGTACTAAATGCTGTGTTATAGATCTGTCTGTTTTATATAGCGCATGTTCCAAGTGGTCCAAGCATGCGGCACGACCATGCGAAGTCTTATTGCGTCGTTATCCCGTGTTCTGTTTTATTTTGCCGCAAAAGGAGGACATATATGAACTCTTTTTTTTTTTCAGTCTCGTAAGTTCACTCATCTACGACGCATTCACCCATCTTACGGAAATTGTGTCGTTACAAATAGCTGTCGGATTCTCTTTATGTGATCCCCTTTGTATATTGTGCCTTACAGGGCAAAAAGGCAATGCCGATCGAAGCACGAAGCAATTGTGTGTATTATGTTGGTTTGCCAACCGCAGTGCTCGCTGTGTTGAGCAATGCCTTCGGCCTTGAACGTAGACAGTGATTTGAAGTCTACTAAACTTCAAATGCGTGAGAACGATGCCGGTGGCTGATGAAAATGTTTTACAACTCTTCGTCGAGTGAAAAGCGATACATCCAACGTAGTTCACAACACATACACACACCGCGGCTGATGATGCTCCGCGCATTTTTGCACATCCAAGAGAAATTTCCAGATACAATAGCTACTGCTGCACCTAAAGGCTACACAGTGGTTGTTCGACGACCTCGTAAGAACTGAAATCCCGTAAATTGCACTCAGAACTAGCTAAAACACCTCCAAATCGTGCGGCAGCGCGCGACCGGCAACACATTCAAGCCGCGCCGCGCCGGCTCGCACAAGCCAGAGAGGAGGAAAGGCTCATCGCGCGCCCTTTCCTCCTCGCCCGATGAAAAGGTCTATATTGAAGGGCCACAAACCATGATTAACCTGGTTAACCTCGCAGCCTGCCTTATTGTTTCTCTCGTTACTTGCTTCTTCGTTCAATATTTTTGCATGTGAAATCGTAGCTGGCAGAGCCTTCTAGATGATGACGCGATTAATTTTGACAAATAAATTTGTATTTGGTGCCGACGCGTTAGGCGTCGCCAAGCGACAGCGTTCTTGGCACTGTACCAAAATTGCTTAGCCTGCCTGCATTTGTGGCATGCCAGGAGCGCTGTCGCTCGTAGGCGCCGATGCGTCCAGCGCTAGTCACGCGAAATGTCGCGAAAGGGAAGGTACCTCCTAAAATGATCGCTCGAGAATACCTTCCAATATGCTTAGTTAAGGTAAAACAAGACCTAGCAGCAACAAAGTTAATACCTAGCAGTAGCAGCCAATAAGTTTCGCTGTGCCTAAGCTTTGCGCGACGGAGTGCAAACTTGCCCGACTTTTTTTTTATTCCGCATCCCAGGTAAACATCACGTGCCGCAATATCTTTTCCACAGTGACAATTTCAACGTTTGGCTCCCCAACTGTTGTCGCCCTGTGTATTAGCATATTTGTCGAAAATAGGCCCCGTGCGTGAGGCAGCGCCGAGGTCGCTGTTTGTCGTTCCTATCGCACTTTCTGCCTCGGAATACATTCCAGCGCCTGTATCCAAATAGCTTTGAGAAAATACTCATTTCCCTTAGGGCCCGAACATCAGGTGCTGAAAATGAGTTTTCTTAGAATCTGTCGTTTCGGCTTTTCCTGTACGCTCTCTTCCTTTTCAGATACAGTCCCCGCAACGGACGTTGAAATTCAAATTTTACCTGAAAACAGAAAAACGGCTCTTGCATTGAATGTTTTTATGCGTGGCAGCAACACCGAAGCTGCTACGGTGTCCCGATACCAGCGACAATGCGCGTGAAATATGTGCTTGCGATATGTTTGCTTTCCAATGGCAGCTACATGTGATACGTGATGTTTTGATTATTTTTTTTTGTCGCAGCGAGGATCTTTGGGCAGATCGGAGCGCTCGAAAACAACCTATGTGTGCTTTGTTCGTACCGTGGGAGAACTAAATTATACAGCTAGTTTTATTTTGGGAAGAATGGGAATGTAAGGGGGGCAATATGCAGGAAAAGATTGACGTGCAAGAGCTAATTAAGGGTTAAATGACAGCTGCTCAACACTCGTTTTTTACCTGTTCACAAAAGATATATCAAAAGATGTAGAAGTTACCGGTGTCCTGGGAGGAACGTATCTAGCAAGTTTATAGTTATACAGGATACTGAGCATGTTACCTGTCATGCGGATTGAAACCTTTAAATGTGGAGGCTAATATTAGGCTCTTTTAAGTAATTACGAAATTCTTGTTCAATTTGCCTTTAAAGCCGTCCTAAGAAGCACGTGACGCTCCGCGGTAGCTCATGGGCTATGACTTTGCGCTGTTCATATCAAGGCCACCGGTGCAATGCCTGCGGCTGCGGCGGGCGCGTTTTGATTGAGCAGAATGGGACAGTGCTCATGCACTTATGTTTCGGTGCACTTTAGAGAGCCTCAAGTCATCAAAATTAACGGAGAAAGTACGGCGTGCCTCTGAAGCATGATCAGTACCCCCTTATGGCACGTAAATCATCCGAACTGTTATTTTTTACTTACGAATTGCATAATTAGTTAGCCCAGCATCTTGGGAGAATAAGCGTGGGATAGGCACTTAATTTGTATGAATAGAGAGGGCATGTTATGGGTGATATGCAACGTAAGTTTAGACTGTGTGCTATAATTCACCCTTTGTTGGAAATTTCCTACAAAAACGCTTCAGTGCACTATGGAGTATTAGTGAGTAAACTTTGGCCAGGCCCGTACTTTACAGTCCAAGCCCGTACTTTTTAAAAAGGTCAGTAGCGCCTGGATGGCCTTGAAACTCCACTGAGCGTCTGGCCAAGGGCCTAAAATAACTTCCTCCGACAACGGTGGGCTGTCGAGACGCGTAAGGTCATTCTTCAACCTTTGACGCTCTTCCACGTACTTAGGGCAGTCACAAAGCACGTGGCCTATAGTCTCATTTACATGGCACAACTCACAGTCTGGAGACTCAGTGCGTCGCATGAGGTGCACGTATCCGCGCGTAAACGCTACCCCCAGCCTTAGTCTGTGCAGGAGACTGGCACAGCTGCGTTGAATTTTCGGTGGTAGCCTAAATTTCATGGCAGGGTCCAATCTCTGTAGTCGTCTGTGTCGATTATCCGGATTGTCCCAGTGCTTTTCTGTCGATTTTCGGATGACACTGGAGAGAAGGCAGTTGGCGTCCGCTCTTGAAAAAGGAATTGCAAGCATTGACTCTGGTTCTTCGAGTGCTTTCTTCGCTTCGGCATCAGCCAGTTCGTTGCCGTTTATACCACAGTGACTGGGAACCCACTGAAATGTGATGTGGTGGCCTGTTTTCTTGCGCTAAAGTGTATAGCTCGGCAGTTTGATGAGCCAACACTCTGTAAGTGCTTTCTTTCAACACCAGTCTAAGTAGTTGCAGAGCCGATTTTGCGTCATTGAAGACGGTCCATACTTGAGGAGGCTGTCGCGAAATATATTGAACGGCCTCTCAGATTGCCGCTAGTTCAGTAGATGTTGTAGCCGTCTTGTTACACAGACGAAACCACCGAATGACTTGATGCGCAGGCACGACGAAAGCAGCACCAGACGCATACGACGAGACCGATCCGTCTGTATACACATTCACCGAGGAGTCATATTGTTTCGACATATATTCAAGTGTGAAATGTCTGAGGGCGACGGTAGGTATTCGCGATTTTTAGAAATTCCGGGAATAGATAGACGTACTCGCATTTTGGACATTACCCATGGGGGCATACGTGGAAGGTCAGCAGGGCCAAAGTAGGATGGTAAGGTAGATTCTTGGCATTTAATGGCTCTTGAAAAAGTGGAGTGCGGCTGTATATTGGGAAGTTTCGATAAGGGGTGGCATCCATGACGGCACAGCAGTTGCAGGAATACTCGAAGAGGTTCGCATCGTAGATAGACAGGTAAAGAAGTGACGCGAGCCTCCTCAATTGTTCCGTAGATTGAGGTGCAACGTGGAACACCGAGACATGTTTTCAGCATCTGTGCCTGGGCACTTTCCAACGTACGCAAACATGACCGGCTCATACATGATAAAACTTCCAGGCTATACCAAATATACCCGACGTAGAGAGCCTGTACAGCCGGAGTAGCGAATGCTCAGATGAACCCCACTTCATACAGGCCAGAAAGCGAAAAACTTGAGCAAGCCCAGATAATTTTTTTCTTTAACACTGCCACATGCTTCGACCATGAAGCACCGCGGTCAATGACAACGCCGAGGTATCTGTGGTGGGTCACATATGGGATGGCATTGCCATTGATCATAATTGGGTACTAACACATAAGCTTCCGTGTGAACGCAATCGTAGCACACGTATCTGGAGCCAGTTGCAGTCCTTGGCATTGCAGGTACTGAGATGTTAAAGAAACAGCTCGCTGCAATATTGCACGAATTTGCGGTCGCGTGACTGCGGACGCAAATTCCCAAACCACTCCATGATTTTATGTATATCTCCTTGAAGGCGTATGGAAGGTTTCTCAAGGGTAATCTGCAAGAGCTTTCAAATTGTGACTTATTACCGGCTTTACATATAATTATTGAATACTACATATATATATATATATATATATATATATATATATATTCCGGACTCATATAAAGCCCTTAAAATCCCGCCAATTCTGCATGAACCGAAAAAGTACAGTTTTCATCTGATGGAAATGGGCAGCTTGATTATTTATGTTTTCTTCATTTATTTACCCTCAGGACCTTTCGGCGTTCGAGAGGGGAGTAGGGAGTAGTAGACAAGAAATGTGGCGGAAATACATTACGTGCTTATACAGAAGTGAAGAAAAAAACATATGTTACATGCACAAGTTCTAACTTTAGGCTGATGATCAGTACGGTGAGATAGTGTGGTCGAGACATGAATTTTGCGCAAATAGTAGGGTGGTGATACAGATTTTGAAAAAATGAAAGGCCAGAAATCTTTCGACGTGTTTTCAGTAGCTAAAGACCTGGATTTTATTTATTTAAAGATACGCTCGGAAAGAACGGTTGTAGTTCGACAGAATAAAATGAGTTGCGTTGTTTTCGATTAGTTCAAGGGAATGTATTCAATTTTCGTGAAAGGGGTCAATATAGCTGCAGCATATTCTAACTTTGGCCGTAACAGGGTTTTATAAAGTAGTAATTTTAAAGCAGATGGAGCATGAGAAATGTTATGGCACAACCATCCCATCAAGCGGTTGGCTTTGTTAACAACATATTCAACATGATGATTCCACGTTAATTTCTGTTATATGCACGCCTAAATACTTATATGAAGCTGTCGTCTCTAATGCAGCGCTATTCAAATAGTACACAGGCTGGTTATTGTTGGATGAGGATAATCTCACAAATTTATGCTTGCTAATATTGAGCTACATTCGCCACAATCGACAACAATTGCTGACGCTTTTAATATAAGCCTGAAAGCAGGGTGATGTCATGTTCGTTAGTTATTAAGGCGAAAGCCTTAGATGGCTCATGGGTCGAAAAATTCCACAACTGTTCGGCGTTATGCCAACAAAATTCAAGTGACATCTCAGGTGATGTTCCAGACACATTAAAGAAACTGTTATCATGAGCAGAAGCGAGTTCGAAATAGCTATAGAAGCTACGCACAAAACCAAATTTGGTGACGCATGCGCCAGTAAGCCATCAATTTCTATTGACCCTTTTCGCGGAGCAGTTTGGTTTAGAGAAACGAGGTGGCGCTCACGGCAGCACGCCATACGTCTCCTAAGCAACCGCGCACGAATACGAAACCATTACCGCTTCTACATTGCTTTTGTGTGATCTACTGTCGGAAATGCAACTGAGTTTTCGCTAACACACTGTGCTCCAATCACGTGGATTGAAGACGTGTGCAGTAGTTGGCTGCAAAAATAGTGACTGGCATTTTAAGGAACGGAATGAATCTGTGTGGCCAAGTTCGTGGACCACTGCTGCAACTGTCCGAACGTGTTACCGGCACTTCTAGATATACGGCTTTCCTCGAAGATACAGAAATTCGCTCATCCGCCAGCCTTGTATCGCTAACGTTCAAAGGAAGAGCTTCATCCCCAGAACGTCGGCAAGAGTGAGTACCACTCGTTAAACAATGACAAAGGGGTTAGCGCCGCTTCCTGTCATAGTAAGTTTCGCGCACGTTATCTGTACACATCTGTCCCAAATGGCAGGAAAACTTACGCCCACTCTATCGCCGACGTATCAAGAATAAGTGAATGGGCGCACACTTGAATATAAACGCACTGTATACGCACAATAAATGACGGACTACACCGATGGCGCACGAATGGTCGAAGCTGAATGTTTCGTGACGGTCTACAAGAGTAAGCGAGTTACTAGCTGTAATATGTATTTGCTACAAGGCATTACAATATACAAAACAACTACGTTTCAAGCATTGTGTGCCGCAAGAACAAATCTATCGGAACTGAGCACACCCGCGAGTGATTAGGCAGAAAATAATCAGATAGTGGCCGCACCGCGGAACTTCACTGAGTCAGAAACTGACAAGCCACTGCTTCAAATATTTGCCGAATAAAGAACAAAGAGCAAAACACACTAATCCTGACTGAATTCATGAGCGCAATGTTTGGATAGCTTGGAATACATATTTAGCCCCGCTTTCAGAACAAGCATCATATACGCTGCTTGCGCCGTTTGGACATAGCTTAATGAGCTCCGAAAGCACTTTTGCATGTTCTCTGCAGCTGTAATCAAAGCTTCGTGTCGTCCACCAAGTCACCCTGTACGATATATCCGAAAACAGAGGTTTCCTAAGCCGCGCCGGCGTCATACACTTTCATTGTAAACAAGGAGGCAACGGAGGCATTTGAGGCAGCAATGGACGCGTCACCACGTGATCAAACATGGCAGCGCTCACGGGATCGCCACGAAATGGGTCAATATCAATCAAAGAGCTCGATTACCTCTGTTCGCGTTGAACGGACATCTTTCTGAACAATTAGTGTGGCCACAAAAGTGTCTGCGTGTGGCATTGCCGGTTTTGTTAATATTTGTCGAGCAATGTAGACCTGTCTTATAGTGTTTTGAGGAGTATAAATATGCCTGCGAGAACTGGAAATGAATCTTTTGTTCAAAGTTACCGCTGTCCGCTTGTCAAATTAGCCTTTTCGTGTCCCTCTCATTCTGCCTCGCTACAAGAAAATAGAATGAAAAAGAAACAGAAAGCCATGACCAGTTCAATGTGCCATTAACCACGCACAACCCGTAAAGATGTCTAGGCGACCGGGAAAGAGAACAAGTAAAGAGAAAAAAAAGTAAGGAGAAAATAAGTAATAGGAAGTAACAAAGGATTGGAATAAGATTGTCCAATCAATTTAATAAATGCCTCGTGAGCGCGCAGGCTTTCGCCTTCATCCTCTTTCAGGTAGGCTAAAGATACTGTCAACATTTTATCTGAAGATTAGGCAGTCATCTGCGAAAAGTGTATGCCAGATGCTATCGCTGAAGGCAAGTCATTATTACAGACGAGAAATAATAGAAATCCTTACACGGAGCCTTGTGGCACACCGAAGTTAACGTCACTATTCGAGAGTTATGACCATTAGCTGTTACGAACTGGGAACTGTTAACGAGAAATGACTCAAACCACTTTATAAGGTTACGACCACAGTTTATTTGCTTAGGTTATAAAATAAATGTCTATGGCACACTTTGTCAAATGATTTTGAAGAATCTCATGAGATGCAATAGGCAAGAGAAGAACGGTCATGTATACGGTGTAGTTATTGAGTAAATGTGAATAATTCCGACTCACAAGAGAATGATTTGTGAAATGCCTATTGTGATGGCGAAAAGAATGAATTAGACTCACGAAAATCCTCAAGGTTAGTAAAATTAATACGTTCTATTACTTAGCAGCAAGTGATATGCGGCGATAATTTGTAGGTGACGACTTGCTGCCAGGTTTGTGCAAAGAAATAATTTTCCTGTTTTCCTTTCAGAAGGAACAGTAGATGTGTCAAGTGATTGAAATGTGAATTAATAAAATTTAAACTATAGGAGCATGTGTTTTTTTCATAAAATGATTACTGATAATATCAAAGCGGGGCGACGAATGTATCTTCAATGCATCTATAGCCGAATTACAGTGGGAACTTCCACAGTCACTGGAAGCATATGGTTAAAAACTTAGTCATTCAAGACAGGTAGTGCGATTTCGGCCGTGCACGAGACATTCTTAACAAAAATATTATTTAGGAGAGTTGCGCATAGCTTTTTCGGAAAAGGGTTACCAGAGCAATTGTTAAGAGCGATAGAACCATCTAAAAGCGGATGTATTACGCACCAGACAGACAGACAGACTGACAAGAAACTTTATTTTGCCCTAAGGGACAACTTTGTCGTAGTCGCGGGCCGCACCTGCACCGGGGGCGGAAGACCGTGATACGCACCAAAAAAGGTTTTTACGTTAGTTATCAGCATAGGTGCTAATGCAGTTGATAACAATGTTTCTTTAGCGTATTTGAGTGCCGCTACATAGGCGTTACTTGCAAATGTGTAGGCTTTCCAACGTGAGTCAGTGGGTGATTGCTTCGGGGAACGATACAGTCATCTGGTTTTGTTAGATAGCCGCTTTAAATTATTGTCTCACGAAGGCGCGCGGGGATTGCAAGGTATAGTACGGGTTGGAATGTGTTGATTGATTAAACGATTTATCTCTGGCAAACCATATTCAAGTTTGACTGCACATTACGATTGCCAAAATCCCTCAAAAATGCGTTGAGAAATGCAGTCCACTCTTATTTATTGTTTAGTCGTTAGTTGTCTTATAATCTATAACTATTTTTGGAAACGCAGTAATAAGCTGAATAACTAGTACCAACTAAATGGTCGCTAATGCCGGGTAAGTTAACGATGACAGAGGCATAATCTGGACGACTGGTTAAAATCAAATCGAAAATGTTAGCGGAATTAAATGTTATTCCAGTGGCATCAGTTACAAATTGAGTTAATTATAATGCAGCAGTGATACCCAAGGCTTATTTTGAATCAGAAGAGGATGATAATAAGTCAGGGAGACGGCTGTTCTAAACTATATTAGGAAAATTAAGGTCACCAAATGTGAAAAGGTGTGTAGAAGAATGCTTTGTCATAACAGACGTAATCACATCATGGATGTTATCGGCAAATGTGGGTGACGAGCAAGGAGGACGATAGCAGACACCTAAAATTATGATTTTATGAACCAGAGTTACTATAGCCCACACTGATCCTAGATTGGTGCTGATGTCGGTGGATGAGAATGGGATGCGCTTCGAAATGGCAAGAAGTGCGCCGGCACCACGACGACCTCTTCGGTCATAGCGATATACAGTGAATTGTTCGCTATCATCAAACAGTTCACAGTAATAAATGCCATTCAAGAGCCACGTTACAGTTGGGGCTTTTATACTGGCTGAACACGTGCCGATTGTAGATGATAATTAGTGTTGATGTTGAACAACACTTCTGATGCTAGTACAAAAGGATGCTGATTTGACTGCATTGCGCATGCCCACCCCCCCCCCCCCCCTCGCGTGTCCCTAAGTACGAACGCATTGCGAAGCAGCCATTACATGGTTGGGGCCAGAGCTGCAGCCTGGCTTCTCCTGTATAATAGCCAAGTTAGAATAGAATTTGTAGCACTTAATATTTATTAGCAGTTTTCTGTAGCTTAGTTTAAAGTGTGGCCAGTCTGGTTGAGATTTAGGAAGCTCAATTAGCTTTTTTTTTTGCGTGCTAGTGGAGTTGCTGGTGAAAAGTCCGGACTAACTGTGATGTTGCTGGGTCTTAACTGCGCGTGTGAGGAAACTACCATTTATTCGGCTTTGTAGATAGTAAATTAAGCAATTATCGGGCGACATTTCTTAATTTGTAAAGTGCCAAGCCGCTGGGCCCGCTGAATTGAATTTCTGGAAAAAGAGCCAAGAGGGGCGTTAAATGCTGAGGTTCTTTACCCTTCGGTCTGCTGCCAGGCTTCCTTCGAGTCAGGTAGGCCATGACATAATTAATTAACGGGACGAGGGTTGTCTTCCAGATAATCAAGACGGCACAACAAGGATTGTATGATTATAGTGAGCGAGCGTGTGCGTACTTACGCAGTTTAAACATGGTGTTCATTTCGTCTGCGAGATTATCCGGTAAATTATCTACTTCTCACAAAGTGAGAGCACTTGTGTTAGTTCTAGGGTTAGATTCAATGTCACCGGCACATAACTATGAAATAGCCGTTTGGTAGCACTGGCGCAACGACTTGCACAACAGCAATGGGCAGGCGAGGACAGTCACTCAGAGTTCATAGGGTTATTTTAGTGTTTAGCAGAAACTGTGTTCACACTTGCATTGCGAAAACGTGCCGAAGTGCCAGCTGTCAATGTGTGGGAGTTCCAGCTGTTTAACTTCACTTGAACAAGTGATGACGTTAACAATGGCGCAGGGTAGGCTGGCGGCAACTGCGCGACGGACGTTGCATCCAGAAAAGGCAGATTGGTGTAGGAGCCATCGCTGAAGTTGAAATGTGGCCATTGTGAAGCATGGCAGGTGCGGCTTTCAGGAGCTGCCAAGACCCAGGACGGGCAAGTGACAGTACCGCCTGCATTGAAAAAACGTGCCGGTTATGCACAACGCTGCCAACGCTGGTACTGTACCCACTTGTGAGTGATGTGCAGACAACGCTTCAAGATGATGCGGGTTAACTTAAACTTTGAGAGTAAATTAGCAAGGCTAGCGGGCTGAAGCGTTAGAAGTTGTCAGGAACCACGTAGAAAGTTGTCCCGCTATCACAGGAAAGTGTTTATATTTAGATTTGGCGCAAAATGGCGTAGAATATGATTTACCTACTGTATGCAAAGTGTAAAGTGTGTTGTGTAATTGCGACCTAAATTATTTGTTCAAGCTCTACAAAGCATTATACAGCGTTATACACAATATTTCTCATTGTGCTGCGGGAACTAAAGGACATAATAGCAAATTCTCATTTGGTGTAAATGGGGGCTATGTTAGTGGTAATGTGTGTACAACGTTTCATGTTCTTTAGGTGCGAAACAACTGGTTAAAGCAAACATGTTCACTTAAGATTGAACAGCAATACTGCCACGTCGATAAGACAACCTTGTTTTCATGCCAAATCCTTTGCCTCTATACCAAGCACCAAATGAAATACTTATTTCATTTATTTATTCAATCATTTCTATTTTCTCAATGAACGATGAAGGAAATTCAAACAGTTGTCAGACCAAAAGACAAAGGCTAGGTAATGGTTCTTTGAAAACTTCCCACAAAGAACATTTGTAGCTATCAAAACGTTACATCAGTCCTAACGCTCCTCTAATTTTCTAATAAATAACAGCGTGGAAAAGCAAAGTGAAAAATAGGGAGCGGTGAAATTGGTGTTTTTGTCTGAACATTTTGTTTACAAGGTTTGATACATTAAATCCTTGTGTTAAATCAAGCGGTAGTACCTGTAATTTATGAAAGTGTACCTGCATCTGTCTTTGTAGTCTGATATAGGTGATGCTGAAGCAAAGCTCGGCATGTGTTGCATGACAAGTCTCCAGAATAAATGCCATAGGTTAAGAGCGCGTTTATAAAAGTGAAAAAAAGAAGGCCGAGCACGCTTTTACCTCGGTACTCATGTGTCTGTAAGTAGGTGTGACATCCGGACGCCAGATGCGCGCATAATATGTTTTGTGGTCACGCTAATGTAAGTGCCGTTCGAAATTAACCCCGAAGTATTTATACGAATAAGAGTGCTTGTTGAAGCAGTCACTACTCACTAGCCTTGGTTGCTCTTTGCCAACTTATATATGTCGTGATTGGGATGGTACGCACGTTGTCGTCTTAGTGTTATTTGTGACTTTGTTAGCTATACATCGGTGCAATATTTTGCTAAGCTCCACAAGAGGCTCCTTTGGCAATTTTTTGAACTCTTTTACTATTAGGTATGTATCTGCAGACTTAACAATTTTTACGAATCCTGGAGTTTGGGGCAAGTAACATACGAATAAAGAAACCAAGAAATCACACAGAAGCCACGCACTGCTGCTAATGGTGTACGCGAAACTTTCAAGATGCAGCAATGCAAAATGACGGATTACGACAAGAGAAGTACTGCATGGTTCAGTGATGAACGCGCCTCTCAGCCAGCGTGGAGTACCTTGTAGAAAAATTGGAACCTCTATTCAGCATCGAAACGTGTCCCGTCAGAAAATCTGACAAGTTTTATTTTATAGAAACGTGTTACAACGCAACAGTACAATGAGAAACACGCAGAGAATTTCAACAACGAACACGTCTCGTAAATGCTATCTTTAGAGAGCCTGCATGCGACGCTAGCTATCTTCATCGTCAGCTAAAAGATGTGTGCCCTCCTTACGCGATAACCGTTTCAAAGCGTAGCAGCAAATAATGATAAGTTGTTTGCAGTTCCAAGTTTATTTCAAATTTATTTGTTGACTTATTCATTAGGTCGTACAAGTATGCAAAAAAGTGTTGGCACCTATAGCCCATAGCTGGATATACGTTACACATAGTTGGAAAATTCCTAAGCTGCCTGCAGACATTAGGTTCAGGGCTAGCTTACGTATAGACCGCTATTGTTCTCTTCACAATGCACCCCACAAGGCTGCTGCGAAATAAATAGAACAATTCAGATAATACCAAGTTAGCCCATATTTTGGGTTGTGAGTTACGGGTTCTTGTGCGTGGCCCGCCGCAGCATTTCGGGCCAATGCTTTTTTTTTCTTTACTGGCATATACTTCTGGCCCATAGGTCAGCACTGAGAAAAAATATTCAATAAAAAGAACAGGGTTGCATTTTATCTCATAGACAACAGAAAACAATAGACTACTGTAGCCTGGCTGGCATGCGGCAGGAAATGGCCAATACGCGACGGTGCCAGGCGGCAGCATACCGCTGTTTGTCCAGGGCTGCGGCACGCATGAACCAGGGTTTAGCGTTGAGCAAAGAAAGATCAGGGATCACTGAGCTTACAGTTCCTACACACTTCTCTGAGCTGCTGAAACTTCTCATTGTGCAAACAGAAAGCTCGTAGATGCACCGGATCTCCTCGAGCGGCATGCGTTTTTATCCGGCGCTTGCATAAGGTGCGGCGGGCTTTGAGTGTCCATATTTGTTCACATCTTCTCAGCAAGAGGTGCTCTCGCTAAAAGTTCAAATTTACGCTGATCACGCACACCATCTGTTCTAAATAATCCCCCCACCCCCCCAACCCAAAGAGGATAGCAGGTCAGGGTCATATTCTTACGACCGACTCCTCTGCCATTACTTTTAGATATATTTTGCTCTCAATGTCCCAACTAACCAAACTCTCATGTTTCTGGTGCATCTGTTTCGTTTGATCTTCGCGGAATAAAATTGAGTCTTCTCAAGGAAGAAAAATAACAAACGATTCTCAGATAACGACTGACACATGAGTATTGAGTCCCTGTGTGGACATATAATGGTAGAAGCAATATTACTTTAGATGAGAAGTAATGTGGATGTGGTCAGCAGGCTGTCTGTAAGTTGTTTCCTCTGACGGTCGGCCTAAATCGGTGCTTCCACACGTCTACATGTGCCGGTGCAGTTCTGCGTTAGTGCAACTGCCACCAAAATGTCACGGTGTCTTCTAATGGTCGTAAGCGTAGCCCTGGACACATGACACATGTTAAGTTTGGCAGTAGGAATGTTGCATGTTCTTTTCGAGTGTTTCGTAGTTTATGTAGTGGCTTTAGAGTCATTGTGTGCCTATCTCAATCATATGCTCTATGTTTTCATACCAGTTGCCATAGGATAAGCGACATGTGTCTAGGAATCTTGATATCTGTGGGTGCCAAAGGTGTGCTCGACAGTTCCTGCTTTTTATCCATTGCTCACCTTTTTTTTCTTTTTCTGCCGAAGAAGTGCCAGCCATATGTGCTTTACCTGTTCTATGATGCTTGTTTCATGTATGATTTAAGGATTGCGGCGTGCTATAACTAATGTCACTCTAAAGAAGGCCAATCAATGGGAGACTGGAGTGTGTTCGGTTGTGAGACTGGAAAGGTGAAATGAAATGGCGGGCCCATGCTTCCGATAAGGGAAGGTGACAGTTCGATGTTGTTCCAGGGAGAGGAAAGCCAAGGTCACTTTCAAGGACATGTGCAACCAATGTACGGCGTATGCCCAGCATACTGTGGATAATACGTATTGACGCGTGCTGTATATTTGCGGATTTTGTTAACTCAATCTAAACAAGTTTGTTTGTCAAACATGAAACCCTTTGTAAAACACGAAATGTGAACCCGGAAGGTTCCAAAAAAAGACCATTGCCTCAAAAATTATTATTGGTATGGCCGCCAGTACATGTGTATGTTTCAGCATTGAGCGCTATATTAGCTTGAAAATGGACAAGTTCATGTAGCGGGATATCGTAAACGCGCTTAGCAACCTTAACATATATTCCTGCGTTTTAACGTCCCAGATCAACCATGGGGATACGAAAGACGGCGCAGTGTTGTGCTCTCGAATAATTTTTATCACGGAAACTTTTTGATCCTCTGCGAAAACATAGGTAGACGAGCGTTTGTTTGATTTGACGCCAATCGTAATATCACCACTGCGGTGAAAAATACAACCTGCGACATTGTTTGCAACAGCAGAGTGCCATAGCCCCTGAACACTTCGCAGGCGGCCATGCGTTATGGCTTCACTACGGGGAAACATCGCGAGAAAAACCAAGACTGGGAACATATTTCTAATCTGTCACGTTTTTTTACTTTTTGTTATTTTTTTAGTTGTTTCCCCGTTATGAAGGCATACCAACAAGCTCAAATTCAGATCCATTTAATGCCATATGTTGTGCATACGCCGTGCTGCTCACGATGCTTATGCAAGGCGCCTATTTGGAAGTCAATTTGTTCTGCTTCGTTAGAAAAAAAAACCTTGCCGGAAGCCTTGCGGGAAGCGCTGCGCGTGTATAAAATGAACAAGAAATGCTGTATTTTTGAGCCATTTGTTTTGCTCTCGAACTTAGAAGCTAATTTCGTGCAAACTCTGGGCCGTTGTGATAGTACGCTGCTAGCAAGTACGCTACTTGTACGTGAGATGGCTTCTAAATACCTAATCTTGTGTGTTCCAAATTAGTTTTTTTTTACAGTTAAGTTACTGTTGCGATTGGAAGCGCTCTAAATCGTTACATGCCATTTTCCAGGGTTTTATCGAAAAAAGGAAGCAAACTATATGACGCTCCAAGTATATATTTTAAGGAAATGTGAGAAATATCAAGGGAAATATGCAGGAAATTGTGAAAGTGTCTGTCAATAAACCGTGAAATCAGCATTTGTAAACTTTTATTGGGGGGGGGTGCTTCGAGGCTTTATATGAAACGCGTAAAAAGGTTACGGGCCTTCGTGGGAGGACCAGAAACGACAAAAATTTTATTTTTACTATAACTAGAGGCCACTTTACGGGGAACGCATACCGAACGTTTAACGTGTGAATGGTAAATAAGTTCATTCAAAATGATTAGTGAAATCACGGCAATTTGACTGCTTTATAAAGCGATCAAATCAAGATCAAATCAAAATTTATTCCAACATACACCAGATGTTGACGACCCTCGACAAACAGCCAGCAAGGCTTGACGTGGTAAATGGCCCCGTTTTAAAGGCAGCAACAAAACAACAAAGGATAAAAACAGTCTAACACAAGAAAATAGAAAAAGAAAATGTCCACACTATTAACTGTGAAGCCAATATCAGGATTACCATGAGGAAGCAAAGCACATAAAATAAATCATATGACATACATA
The DNA here is from genome assembly GCF_013339745.2 of Dermacentor silvarum. NCBI lineage: Eukaryota > Metazoa > Arthropoda > Arachnida > Ixodida > Ixodidae > Dermacentor > Dermacentor silvarum. The sequence goes on along the minus strand of NC_051157.2, from coordinate 157,052,673 downwards.
TTGAGTATTTTTTAGAAGTACAGCTAGTACTTGCAAAATACATCACAAAAACAATAAACAGAAACTTAACAACAGTCAAAAAATTAAGCACTATATAGACAAGCTTTATATAAAACCTTTATAAAAGCTTTTATGGGACACAATGTATGTAATACATTATACAGCTTTATGTACAAAAGGTCTTGATACACATAGTACAAAGGCAAAACAAAAATAATTACTATACAAGAAATACACCGCATCAAGGAAAGAACGTTTGCATACACACTTGTATTTAGATACATCTTTATACTAGCATAAAAAATAAAGCATCATGTTATGTTTACCTTGTTTAAATGGTAATGGTAAGGAAAACGTAGCATTTGATAGGTATAATTTGTTCTAGGTCTTGGTAATTCCCACATTTCCGAGCTCCTTGTATTGACCATTTTATGCTATGGTACCAAGCTAGATATACGTTTTAGGGTGTGGTTGCTTTTTTAATACTGGTCGTATAGCTTCGTATTAACATGTTTTCGTAAATGTTGGGCATAGATGCAAATTCAGCTTTTCAAATAGAGGACTAGTTGGCGTTAAGTAAGGAGCGTCTAGGATACAACGTACGGCCTTTTTCTGCATTCTATGCAGTGTATTGATATAAGAAAGCGTTGTAGTGCCCCAGACAAGATTACAATAGTTTATGTATGATAAGAACAGTGATTTGTACAGAAGAAGTTTAATACTTTCTGGAACGAAGAAACGCAATTTGCATACTATTCCAGTCACCCGAGAGAGCTTACCCATTACCATTTCCATGTGAGCCATTCCACGACAAATGTTGCTCAAATACAATGCCAAGACATTTAAAAGAAGGAACAATTGACAAAATGGAGTTATTAAGCTGTAGAATGGTACGAGTATCAATGTTTCGATTTTTTGGCCGAAAAAGTACAGCCTTTGTTTTATTAACATTTATTCTTAACGAGTTCGCGATACTCCAAGAGGATAATTTTGACAGAACCTTGTTGATTTTAATCATGACATGTTCAGCATCTTTTGCGGTTACTAGAATTGTAGTGTTCTCTGCATATACAAAAATGTGGTTGATCCCTCTTATATAGGAATCGGTATAGAACACGAAAGTGAAACGTGTCTTCACAGAGGTAGTGTAATGTTTATTGCACATTGATATATAATGTCTATTGGTGTTTTGTGGCTAAAGCGCCCTTAGGCGTTGATGCACCCACGCTGACGCCTGGTGGCACGTCTGCTCCATCACGACTACCAACGTCGATGACCATGAGCAACCGTCGTGCATATGGAAGCTGCACTACGCTGCACACGCTAGGACAACGCGAAAGACGAAGCACGTAACTGACACACTAATACAACGCGCAAGACAAAGCACGTAACTGAATCGTCACCGAGTCAAATCAGCGCGTACAGCGCGTCGTAATTGCAGCCTCCGCGATCAACTTCAGAAACATTTTCAGAGCTAATTGCGGAGGCCACGCTACGCTGTGCTGAGTACGGTGGCGTTGGTAGTGCTTCTTGATGCCAGCGTCCCTTCGAATGCTGGCATCGAGGCGTCGTAGTGCTGAGACCACCGAAGCGTTCACTGTCGGTGCGCTTTAGTGTCATAATGCAGTACTTCTCTTTTCTGCTCGTAGGCGGCGGCACCGCCGCAAGCAAGAGCGCGGGTACACGGAGGAGTGTTAGATATATAAGGCGCGTCTGTGTAGCTCTCTGCAAATGCGTTTGTGGCGCAGTGGGTTAAACGCTCGGCCATCTATCGTCGCGGACCGAGAGGTCGTGGGTTCGATTTCCAAATTTTGCATGTTTGTGGAACTTTTTCTTCTGGTTTCTTTCTTTGTATTATGTTCGTGTATGTTCGTGTGACGTATTTCCGTGACGGAAATACGTCAGTGAAGTCTTGGTGGACCCCGGCATAAAACACTTTCGTGTTAATAAATGTTACGTCATTATTAATGCTCACTAAATCAATAATATAAATACAAAAAAGCAAAGGTCCCAAATTATTTCCCTGTGGTACTCCTGCGTCAAGTGGTTTCAAATCATACGTGTGACTGTTTATAACTACTTGTTGCATGCGGTGTTGAAGATATGATTCTATTAATTTCAGAAAAACGCCTCGAAAGCCATAATAGTTAAACTTTTCTAGGTAGGGTAGTATGATTTATGCAGTCGAAAGCCTTCGAGTAGTAGACAAAAATACCCAATGTACATAGCTGACGTTCGAAAGAATCTAATATAAGTTCTTTTTGCGTTAGAAGGCCAGTTTCAGTAGAGTGACCTTTCGTAAATCCAAACTGCATCTTTGAGATTAATTTATGCTTAGTTATAAAGCATGTGATGCGGCTGTGAATTAGTTGTTTGAGAGGTTTTGAAAAAATTGCCAAGACAGATATTGGTCTATAGTTAGTTAAGTCGTTTTTATCGCCGCCCTTGTGTAACACTTTAACTTTGGCAACCTGGAGGCTTTTTGGAAAAGTAGCATCAGATAAAACAAGATTGTAAATGTGTGTCAATGCCGGAGTGATGACATATAGTACGTACTTTGCAGGCCCAATTTCGAAACCGTCGGCATCGCAACATTTACTATTTCTGATGGATAAAAAAGTGATAATTATTTGCTTATCTGTCGTATGAGTCAAAAATACCGACTGGCTGGTCCTTAAACTATCATCTTAAGAACTCGGATTGTAAGAACTCTTTACTAAATTGGTGAAATAATTGTTGAAAGTTTCCGCTAGTTTCTTTTCTGATATTACATTTCCATCAATCGTTGTTTCTCTAATAGTCTCCTTACAGACACTTCGGGCAAAAACTGTATTAATACGCTTCCAAACAATATCTGATTTTTTCATAACGTCATCGTTAAATAAATTTGTAAGTACACTCTTTCCTCTCGACGTAGAAGAGTATTAAATTTATTCCTCTGTACCCTAAATTGAAGCAAGGTTTCTTGAGTCCGCGTTGAAATAAAGGCATCGAATAAGCGGTTTTTTTGTGCGTATTTCTTGTAAACACTGTTTTGAAACCCATGGCTTTCTACTTTTGCGCGCAGCTTTAAGAACCTTGTACCTGAAACATTTCTCACAGGCAGCTTTAAACTTTTCGTGAAAATATTCGTAAGCGGTCTCGGGGTCTGTAATTAGCAGTAGAGGTGGCCAGTCAATAAGCAATATTTCATTGCGAAAATTGTTTAAACTGTGTGCGTTTACGTCTCGCACAGTCAAATGAAAGTCATTCGCGGTTCCAATAGGTGCGGTTAGTTTCAAGAATAAAAAAAATTGGGAGGTGATCGCTGATGTGACTGCCTATAACACCTGATAATAAATTTGTATTTTCAATATTAGTTATAAAGACGTCTATTAGTGTAGTTGAACCGTGCGAAATATGAGTTAGAGAATTTACTACATTTTCAAGACCATTAGATTCAAGGGTCCTATATAATTCTTCACGCGGTTTAGAAGTATTTAACAAGTCAATGTTTATATGAACTGCCATAATGAGCTTGAATCCATTATCGTTAATCCAGCTTAGGTACTCGTCTATAAAGGACATAAAGTTTGGTATACTTGTATTTGGAGGTCTATATAGAACACAATACACATTATCATTGCATTTAATTGAAAGCACTTCATAATCATTATTAACAAGGGAAAATGACCCAATTAGTTGGCATTACAACGTGTTTTTTGTCATCAACATAACGCCTCCTCCTCTTCGAGAGGGTCGATTAAGGAAAAATTATTTATAACCGGGCAACTTAAGCACACCTATTTCATTTATATACCAAGTTTCAGTTATCATCAGCACATCTGCATTGAAACCAAACGAGGCAGTAAGCGCAACAATTTGGTCTTCCTTGTTTCGGGCTGATTGTGCGTTTATGTGAATGAAAGATAATGAATTCTTATTTCTTGCATATAAGTTACCCACATCGCAAGGCGAAAGATAAGCAAGATAAGAGGTGTTCTAGGGCATCACGTCACCGAAAGAAGAAATCCTTTCTCTAGTCGATCTTATCAAGATCCGAGACCCAAGCTATGCGCAGTGCTCCGGACGACTCAGTTTTTCTTGCGAAAATATTGCCGTCCTTTGTCCATGCAAAACGCCAATTCTTTTCTTTCTTTTCCGCGATCGTCATACCCAGCAGCTTCTTTAGTTCGAAACATAAATGTTCGTTGATATATACTGTGGCAGACTGTGCGAAACCGACATCAGAGGTTGAGAGCCTTTTCTTTCTAGCTTTTTCCAAAACTGCATCGCGTTTTGATCTACTGCAAAACTGTACGAGAATGTTTGACTGCGTTGAAACTTTTGTTGGAATCCTGTGGCATACCTCAACATCGCCCTGTACAATGGGTTCATCAACAGCATTGCCAATTCTCTGTAAATTTTTCGCAAGACTTTCATCCTGCGACATTGGTATACCTTTGATTTCAAGGTTTTTGTTTCTTGAATACTGCTCCAGTTGCACTATTTTTAGTTCATTCGCTTGCACCTGTTTCTTTAGCAGTGCACACTCAGACAAAAGGCAAGCATTCTGCGCCTTAATATCTGCGTTTTAATTCTGAATGTCTTTCATGGTAGCATTCATTTCTTCGAAACATTGGTTCATAATTTCCATGCTAGCTTTCACTTCTCTCTTTTCCTTTCTGAATTGCTCTTTCCAAGGAATTGCGCATCTCGCGAATCTCCTGCTTCAATTCTTTCAACATTTTCAGCATTTCAGGATCAGGTGCCATGTTGGAACCAAAGGACAAGGAAAGAGAACAAGAAAAACAAAGCAAGATGTGGCAGCGGCAACAGCAATATTGAAATCAGTCACAAAAAATACTGATGCGATTTCTAACCTGTAAGGACCAAATACACGAGCGTAAGCCATGCATTCCCACTGCTGCCGCCGCTGCCAAGTGATGCATCAAGGTGCCAGCATCCGATTTAATCCGGAGCTGCTAGCGCTGCAGCTGACGATCGTAGGCCACGATATGCAGGGAGAGGATGTGTACTGTCGTTCCGTTTGGTCACGGTTGCAGTATCGCCGTCAACACGAGCGCAGGCATCTGTAAGGACAGAATACACGAGCTGTATTTCTTTCTTTGTAGTTCTTTCTCCCTTGTCTCCTTGGTGAAATATTCAAGGCAGGTTACTTAAATTTCATCTCAGTAGAATGCATCTTTTCAGTGATTGAGAATAAATGTTTGTTATCTGTGGGGTTAAAAACAGCATTTATTGAATAGTTACTTACTCAAGCGTTGGACACTGTCATACTGCCATTACCCGCAATATTCCACTGAGTTCTAAACAATCTGTGCCGGAGCCAGTCTTCAAACATGGTGGAAATAAAGGAAATGTTAATTTTATTGTCTGACGAAACTTCCACGTTGCTGGCTTAACAAAAAGCGTTGCAAATAATTACTGAAATGTCTTTTTTCTATTTTCATTCGTCATATTAAAAGTATGAAAAGGTCATTTCAGTAATTATTTACTACGCTTTTGATGATTTGATTTGATGATTTTTCATTAATCATATTAGACGACGACGAAGTTTTCGTGCTCGGTTGGTGGTTTCTTCTGGTGCTGAAGTTTTTCTCTATTTATGTGCTTTTCGTGCATCAGTAACCCGCAACGAAGTTTGTGCTGAACCCTGAGGACTCCTACTCTACTGGGAGATCCTCCCCGTAGAGCTTGTCATGGAAGAGATGGCCATGGACTCGTCTGGTGGCCAGCTCAGACCGCCGGCGGCTCGTAAGAGACTCAGTTCTTCAGTAGGATTCCGACGCTGCTGATTCTGAGCTTTCTGACTCAAGGTCGGAATATTCAGATATTTTCATACTTGCCAAGCACCGCCGTTCGAGACGGACGTCTCCGGCATTGTCCTCAAGCGAAGCGACCATCATATACGGCAGCATCGTGACTACGACAGTAGCCTTCATGCCCGTCGACGCGACGGCAAGCCTAAATGCTATCTCCCGACAGAAACTCAATGATTTCTTCTTCAAGCTTGCCCTTGGACTAATCCAAGAAGTTCGCGTGAAACCCTGGAAAAATGTCAAAGCCGTTGGCACAACAGATGATAAGATGGTGCAAACTCTGCTTGGTTTGTCTGAAATTTGTGGTGTCCGCACGCGGCCCTACATACCACAGGGTGCTCACATTGCAGCTGGTGTCGTCTCTGATGTCGACTTGGATTACAAAGACGACGTTTTTAAGAGCATGATCGTTTGCACACCACCATGCAAAATAATTAGCGTTCGTAGGTTGGGCTCGTCAAAGTGTATGAAAATATTGTTTGCCGGTGGAAGGCTGCCTAGTCACATAAAGGGTGGACTTGTGCGCTATCCTGTTCGCCCCTTCGTACCACGGCCCTTACAATGCCATAAATGCCTTAAGATTGGTCATGTTCAGGGCTTTTGCACCAAAGATATAGTCTGTGCGAAATGCGGTGGGAATCACCATGTAGATGCTTGGGAAAGTCAGACGTATCAGTGCCCTAACTGTAAAGGCGAACATTTGGCAACGGGTAAAGGATGTCCCTCATTGAAGGACGTGCAAAAGGCACTAAAAGTGAAAGCCAAAAAGAAGGCAGCAGGAGATGAAAGTACGCGTCTCCGTAGTGCTGGTCCAGCGATTCGAAATGCCTCGACTAAGCAAAAAACAGTGCGTTCAAGGAATGCCAAACAAACAACGCATCGAAAAGAAGGGGGTGGACCTTCAACCTCTCGGAGACATCGTGGCCAGCGCTGCCATCGAAATCGTCGGAACAAGTCACTACAAAGACAGCGACCACGGTGGAGAACACTGGAAACACAGTGCATAAACCGGTCACAGCCAATGACGAGGCGCAACTTGTCAATCTTCTGAAGATGCTTGTCAACGTCATCAGGTCTCTAATCGCCGGTCGTCAGACACCAGCAGCATCAGCAGCAGCGCAACTTTTGGAGGCCCTCGTTCCAGTCCTCGACGGCCTTCAATAGACGTGTTACCGGAAACAATCTTATCAGTGGTCAGCAGCCTCGCCCCTTTGTGCTGCAATGGAATGTCAGATCACTGCGACCGCGACACGCTGATCTAGTTCTTCGACTCATCGCTATGAAGACTCCACCAGATGTTATAGCGCTTCAGGAAACTAACGTAAGGAAAGACGAATATCGACTGCCAGGCTTCATGGGTGTCCACAGTAACACTCGGTGCGCGGAACCAACCTGTGGCTCTTTCCAGTGTGTGGACACGACGCATACGCGCAATGCTTCAAAAGCACGAGTGTACGTACGTGCTGACTTGGATTTCACGGTTCTTGACACTGATGACATCTGTGGTGTTGAGTTTGAGTGCACAGGTGTCACTGTGAGCCTCAAAGGTGTGACTACGATGGTGGCAAGCATTTACATCCGGCCTACACGTTCTTCAGATACCTCACTACTTCAGTGCTTAGTGTCTCGGTGTGGTGCGTCGTTTGTGTTATGCGGATATGTTAATGCTCACCATCCGCGATGGTGTAGCCGCCCCCAAGACAATCGTAGCGCAGAAATTAACGAGCTTATTATCAAGAATGATCTGCAATTACTGAATGACGGTTCACCTACAGTTATAGGTAGAGGAAAGGAGCATTCCACTATAGACCTTGCGATTTCAACGAGAGATGTGTGCTTAGCCTGGTCATGCGAAGCTGACCCGTGGGGCTCAGATCACCTGCCCATTTGGTTAACACCAACACATACTGCGGGCCGAGAGACTACCGTCTATACAGTGACAAACTGGGATAAGTTCCGTCAGCTTATCTCAGAGGCACCATCTCAAGACAGTCTGTTCAATCGGGTGAGTGAGTGTTTACGACAAGCTACAATACAACGACGACGAAGAAATATCGGCGAACCAAACCCCGATCTTAAGCTTTTGCGGCTCCGCGCATGTCGACGCCACGCTTATAGGCGGGCACAGCGCTCTAAACGACGCACCGACTGGACTCTGTATAACCGCATTGATGCAGCCATACGGCGGCACACAAAACAGCTTCTTCGCAAGAGCTGGGCCGCCTTATGTAGTTCGCTGCATACTGGAAGTGGTTTTGGAAATGTGTGGCGCATACTGAAGGCTATCCGCATTCCCGAAATCTGCAAGAACCCTACGGCTGCTTTGTGCATAGCGACTCGCCATTCACCAAAATTTCTAGCGGAGGCATTTGCAGACCTTTACGTCTCTCCCATGTCCGGTGACACCACAAATGGCGACCTTTCTTCTTTGACAAGTCAGAGTACCATGACTGCTTTCTACGGTCCAGCCTACCAGACGGACGATCCAGACTTCACTCTTGAGGAGCTGCGACACGCGCGCAGCCTCTCCGAACGCCGCACTGCCCCAGGTGAAGACGGTGTGACGTATCAAGCATTACGGAACATTGATAACAGTTTTCATGACCGTATACTGTGACCGTATACTGGACGAGTATAATGAGGTATGGAGAACTGGTGTAATCCCTGCTGGAGTGGAAACCGTCCGTGATAATACCAATTTTAAAGCCCGGGCGCCCTGCACGACACCTCAAGTCCTACCGGCCGATATCCCTAACATCAAATGTCATCAAGTTAATGGAGCGGATGGTCCTGTTTCGTCTAGAAGACAGGCTAGAGAAGCTAAATTTTTTCCCTGATGTGATGAGCGGTTTTCGTCGTCGCCGTTCAGCTCTGGACAGCATTTCAGACCTTGTCTCAGCGCTTGAATGTGCTAAAGGAAACAAGCACTCCGCCTACATGCTCTTCCTAGACGTAAAGCAAGCTTTCGACTCGGTTCCGCATCAGGCGAATATTTTCGCTCTTGCAACCGCAGGAATTTCGGGTCGTCTGATTCGCTTTGTGTGCAATTTCCTATCGGAGCACCGGATGAAAGTGCGTGTCGGAGCAATAACAAGTGAATCCCGCACTGTTAAGTGCGGTGTCCCTCAGGGCAGTGTTTTATCGCCACTTCTGTTTATAACACAGTACTCGCCGCGCTTCCAAGTCGCTTGCCTCGAGACAGTGACTTCCCTGTGAGCATAGCTATCTATGCAGATGATATTGCTCTGTGGATAAGCGGCCCTTCGCACCTTGGCCCGCGGCTTCGTGCAAGCTTGCAAAGAGCTCTGAACGCGACTTAGGAGTACTTGGGCTGGCAGATACTTGGGCTGGCAGTTCGCTGGCAGATATCACCTGCTAAGTTGGCTGCAATAGCGTACCACCCTAAACAACGCGCTCGTCGAACAATGAGCCCACTGTACCTTGATGAAACGCCGATACGCTGGGTGCGACAACACCGTTATTTGGGCTTAATTGCGGATGATCGCATCTTTTGGCGTCCTGCCGTTAAATTCGTACGACACAACTCGCAATTCATCCTTAAGTATGTGGCCGCCTTGACTGCTAGAGGTGCTGGCTGTGACCAACCAACGGCTCTGCAGGTGTACCAATCATCTGTACTCTCAGGCATGATGTATGCGTTACCATTCCTGAACGTCCCACCTGGTTTGATGACCCAACTGGAACGTGATCATCGCGTTGCCCTTCGAATAATGCTGGGATTACCTCGTGAGGCGCAATCAGTTCCATTACTCACTGAAGCACATCATTTACCTCTAAGGCTTACAAGCAGCCAGAGAGCTCTATTTCATATTGAGCGTCTGCACCGCGCATCGAATGGTCAAATGCTCCTTACTCGTCTGATTCACCGCCTGTTTTCTCGCATTGGAAAAATGGCGACATTATTTATGAACATTACTGACAATTCTGAACATGAGGCTTCAGTTACGCCTTCACCGCCGCAACATATCACCAAACACGTGCTGCCCATTTACCTTACAATCCCTGACATACACAAAAAGTCTGATATGCCTGTTTCGGCTATAGTCCAAATGGCTCAGTCGCACATGTGCGAGAAATTTCCATATTACCTTCAAGTATTTACAGATGCATCTGTATACAGCGACGGTCAAGGCGCCTCTGCAGCTTTTTTCTGCCCTTCAACTCAAGTACGACGTATATTTCATATACCCCATCCAGCCTCGTCAACAACTGCGGAGCTAGCAGCAATTAATGTTGCACTGAAATACGTGCAAGAGGAGTTAACCACACCGAAGATTGTCATATTTACGGACTCCCGCGCTGCCCTTAGCAGATTACAACGCAGTCAGGTTGATTGCCCAATTGTGCGCAGCATTACTGACTCTGCCAACAAAATTTTATCACGTGGGGTATCTCTCGTTGCTCAATGGATACCTTCGCACGTAGGGATCGCCGGAAATGAAGAGGCTGATCGACTGGCTTCAACTTGCACTCATAACGACTGTGCTTGCCCTGAAATTTTGTGCAAGCATGATGACGCTCGTCTGCTGATTCGTCGCCACCTACTCAAGCAGCATCCAGACCAGCGCGTCGCAAATGGAACGTTCCCGCCGCGTGTTCGCGGTCGAGGCTTGCCTCGTCGCGCTAGAGCGCAACTACTCAAGCTAAGGGTTGGCTGTGTTAATGTGCACGAACGTTTACACAGACAAGGACGTGTGACTAGTCCATCGTGTACGTCTTGCGGTGGCTGCGAGACACTTCAGCACCTGATATTGGAATGTCCCGCTTTCAGTGCGCAACGCATATCGCTGGTGAGGGACTATCATCTCCTTGGCCTGCGGTGTGCGACTCTAGATGAATGTTTATACCCCAGTGGTTGTGCGTCTCGACGTGATCAAGCTCATCGTGCTCTCCTTACTTTTCTAGAAGCAACGAACTTAGGGGCACGTTTGTAGCCCTGCAGCTATTTCTTTTGTTTTACATTCTTTAGTAGCTTGACCTGCAGGGACGGGCCCTACTGTATGTTTTACTTTATTCTTTGAGATTTGTCATCTCACTCTTCCTTTCCTCCTTCCTCCCCTCCTTCCTATCTATGTTTCTCTCGTCCTTTCCGAAGAGTAGGCAGGCGTTGTGCCCCTTCTGGTGGCAGTTGCCAGCCTTGCTTCTCGCTTTCTCTTTCCCGTGCATGTGTTTACAAATCAAATAATAATAATAATCATAATAGATTCGTAGTTCGTTTTCCCGGTGTTCTTGGTGAACTAAACAGGGCGCCTTGTTGATTGCTGGTATAAATAAGGGACAGGCGATGTGTAATGTGTAGGCAACGTTCAATGTGTGTCATGTAGTTATTTGCGGCGTTTGCAATAAATTATGTATGCAAAAGCTCTGGAGCATTATGAGTGTATTTTAGGAGCCGCGCAATATTTAGCACGCTGCCCTGGCGTAACTACAAAAGCCACCGAGATCACCGTTACCGCGCAAGGGTGGAATGCTTTCACAAATTAGTGAGCGAAGATAAATGCGTGTGTATCAAATACATTGCTTTATCAAGTTCTCGGAAACCTCATATGGCCATTTTAAGCTATGGTTTCCAGTGCCCCGATACCTTCGACTTCACAAAGTTGCCATTTCGCGATAATATTATAATTATGCATTTGTAAAATGCTAAGTGTTTCCGGTAATTATAGTGTATGCAAGAAAATGCGTATTTAAACGCACCTGAGAGTATACTATTGAGCGGTGTAAAATTTAGCACACAGTTTGGCCTAACTACAAATGCTACGAAGATGAAACTTTGATATCAGGATGCTACCAAAATGCTACCAAGACAAAAATTTGGCTCTCTATTATGGCCAATTCGTGCGCAAAGTTATATGTGCACAATTTTAAATGCGCGTAAATAAAAAAAAGCTTTTGCTCAAAAATTCTAAGGCATTGTTGGAAAGCGTCACGATGAAGTTATTAGGTATGTTTCACAATGGCCGAACGGTACCCTCCGTGAGACAAAAATTATATTTGTACACATTGACGATATCTTAATTACAAAGCGTCGGAATATTTTAGCGCTGAAAATAATTTACCGAGCCGTTTCTTTTTTTTTAATTTTCGTGCATCCTACGACGGTCGTAGTTGCTTTCTCCGGTGTCCATGGTAAACTAAGCAGCGCACCTTGTTTATATTTGGTGAAAATGAGGGCCACAGTATGCCTAAATATATAGGCAGAAGTCGACGTCTCTGTAATTGTAATTTTTGAATAATTTACGTATGAAAATGTCTTTAGGCGCTATGAATGTGTTTTACGAGAAGCGAAAAAATTTATCTACGCTGCCCTTGCACAACCAGCATTGCGCCTGAGATCAATTTAATAAACGTGGAGGCAATGCGGAGGAAAATTTTCTGCAAAGCTAAATGAATAAGGATTAAATTTAACCTTCGTGGAAGCTTTGCTCACTAAGTGATCGAAAGTGCTCTTTGGTCATGTTATGTTGTTTCTAAGCGTCCCGAAAGAACTCTAGTTATGCAAAGTTAAAATGAGGGACACGCTATGGGTGTTGCGTACGCGAAATTTAAATTGTTTGGGTTATTCACCGTCTGTGTAATAAATTACGCATACAAACACTCCAATTCGTTTATGATTGACCTTTATGAGTGGTGCAAAATTTAGCACGCAGCCCTGATGTGACTAGAAATGCCACCATGATTTAACTTAGCAAAAATTCGGAAGCCTATATGCGAAATCGGTCTGCCGAGATGCGTGTGCAGTAAATACAGCTCTCTCTAAAAAAATAGAAACAACTTTCGGGAAGTGTAACGCTGTCTTTCCGAGCTAAGTTTCTCGATCTCCCGAAAGAAGTGATCGTTACGCAAGCTTACATTTATTAGCAATGCAGGGCACCTAAACTACAATAGGTCGCGAAATTTTAACGCTCCTGATGTAGTTAGGAACGTTATAAATTATTGGTGAACCATCGTTTTTTTTTCTATTTCCATGCTTAATGCGACCGTTGCCCTTTGATCTCGAAAAACTAAACAGGGCACTTTGTTAATGATTAGTGAAAGTAAGCAGTTGATAACGAGTGAATTGCAGGTGAAGTTCAAAGTGTGTGGGTTTAACTTTGCAATAAATTACGTATTCGAGCGTTCCGGGGCGTTATGAGCGTTTTACGAGCGCGCCGATTTTAGCCTGTCTCCCTAGTGGAACTAAATAGGCCAGCGAGATAAAACACAGCGAAAATGGGGGTAACGCCATTGTAAACCGGTGAGCGAAAATAAATGTTTGCGGAATCATTAGTACCTTTGAAAACATTTATCATGCAAGTGTGTAAAGTGTCATGCGGTCGTTATCAGAAATGCTTGCGAATATGCCTCGATAACTATACGTCAAACCAAGCCTACCTGTGCTCAAAAAAGGGGGAGATGTTGAGCGTAATATCTGAGGAAACATTTCTGTTCTTCGCTAGATTAGAAATGTTGCAAATACATTAGAATCTTGGTACGCGGATATCACTAAAACGAAATTACCGCCTTAACATAAGTTGGATTTGCAGTGAGGCAATGCAAGAAAAAAATTCGTTAAACGGAACTTTATTTCTTCCAACTCCGGATAAACGCAACTAAAGATATTACCAAAAATGTAGGTGAGCCAGTAATCTAAGCGGCAACGCGGCAGGCATCGCCATTTGCGCCTTTCCATTACGGGTTTTCTCGGCAAACGTCAACCTTATCGCCACGGCCGATTTTCCTGGCTTTAGTTCCCGCCGTGGTTAGTAACCCTACCATGGTTAGTGTGGCGCTACCGTGATTGTGACTTGCCGTATTAACGCGATTGCGATAAGGGCCCCATGTCGCAGCGAATCTGGCGTCGCTGTCGGCGTGGGCTCGCCGGCGTCGTTGACGGAAATAATCATCCCGAGCCACATCATCCCGAACCACACCGACCGGTCCGGGCCTTCGTGTGGCGCAAGGCATTAAAGAATAAAACTTTTATTTCTCAAACTAAAATCCGTCAGAAAAATTGTAAAGTATGACCTAAACACAACCTACATGCGTGATACCGTCGGCTTGTAATTCGAATATGCGAGAAAAACGCCTGATAAGCAGCCAGGGATCTTTGAATGCTATCGCGTTCCACTCTTAAAGGCGAAGCTTAAGCGTCGCCCCATTTTTTTCTTACTGTTGGCAATGTCGGTAAGCTGGGAGTTTGTTTAGCGTTTCCAATGGCGGCCCAAAAGCGCCCGCATATTATGCTCATGCTGGAGGCAAAAATCTGAGTTATCGATGATTTCGGGAGTGGTTGCTTGACTAAAGCGGCAATTTCTTGCACTAAATTGCTCTTTTCTTCCTTTGTGGTGAGTGAGTGAGTGAGTGAGTACGAACTTTATTGAGGTCCTGAGGAGAAAGAATAGTTCGGTTTGTGCTTCTAGATCTAATCAGCGGTTGCGAGAAAGTAGAAACTTTTAAGAAGCAGCTCTGTGATCAGATCTACTACAGAGATTATTTTTTCTTCACAATAAAGTGTCTGCCCCTCTCAAAAGAGCATTTTTGTGCCCTTGAGCTGAATCTCTCGGTGAATAGAACTCCTTATAAAGGCAACTCATTTACCTGGTGTCTTGAGGTTTCGTTTATTGAGATTCCACAGTAATTACTGCACCCTCATTTTCTTATCTTTTTGTATGCGTTATAAGAGGTTCATATCACGTTAACCGGCTGTACCCGGAGAAATAAATATAGTCCTTTTGTTCATATTTGATTGAAATGAGGGCAACGTGTAGACATGGTTTGTTGTGTCTGCGAGAAATTACGGCCTGACTAGTAAATTACGCGTGCAAGTTATAAGGAGCGTTCTAAGGCTGTTTTACGAACAACGCATAAGTTACCCTCTTGCCTCCAAGAACTATACAGGCCAACAAGATCACATCTAGTGGAAACTGGGAGAATATTATGCCCAATATTCTCGCGATGTGAAACGTACGCGGATGAATTGCTGCTTTGTTGAAAATGCCTTAACAAGTGTTCGAAAGCGTTATATGTCCGCATTGTTAGTAATGGACAAGTCATACAAAGGCAGCGTTATAAAGCATGTGTTTTGATTACAGGCAACTGAAATTCTTAGTGCAACTGCTCAAAATAAGCTGTTTGGCTGGAAATTGGATTGCGATTCTCCAAGGTTGCAGAAGGCTGCTAACATTTATTTTTATTGCGATAAAATTACATGAACACTCCAATCGCATGTCTGCCGTCAGCGTCTTCGTCGCCTTCGCCGTGGCCTTCTTTATAAAGTCCAACGGCGATAAAATCGTCGCCGCGCGACGTACCCTGTGTGTGCGAGTGAAAGCTTACGAGAGTGAGCCGCTACATTGAGCCGGCAATCGCGGCTCAATGTAGCGCACGCGAGGGAGGGAGGAAGGCAGGCCGGAAGTGCGCGGTCTTCTTTCGCACGCGAGGCGCGGTGGCGAGGCGTCGGAAGTGGAGAGAAAGAGGGAGGGGGATGCGTTCTGCTCCATCGGCTGCTGGTCACGGCGCGGCCGCGCGGGCCTCGTGCCTTGACAGCCATCTGCGATGTGGGCGAAGTGCGTGCCCGCGCGGGCCTCATCTTCAAAGCGATCTGCGATAGGCACAAAGTGCATGCGCCTGAGTGCGGGTAGCTTCGTATGCGCTCTGCTTTCGACGTTTAGTTCGCGTTGGAGCGAGACGAGAGACAGCGCGAAGGTCAATTTGCCCGCAACTGCTGGCGCACTCTCTCACTCCGGCGTTTTCACAGCGAGTTTCAACGGTTATAGAGCAAAATGTGTCCATGTTTACCTATGCGGGCGTGACACCGTGCTTGTCAATTTCGTTAGTAAGCGAATGTTTACAACTTTATGTAGCCCATTAAACTGCTATCCTTGCTTCGTATAGCGCTCTACTAATTTGCTATCGCAATCGATGCTTCGCCTTTCGGGCGAAGCTGCGACTTCTTTTGAATTGCATACAACTTAGCGTTTACATCATATCCGCTCCGAAGTACGCTGAAAGAGGACGCATGGTCTGAGGCCCCGTCTATTTAACAATCAACACTAAGCAAGAATAAAGTTTTACCTTTCTGTTTTACCAAGGACAAATGAATACGTCCAATCTTCTTTCAGTAAATATGAAACCAAGATGATTGCTGACGGCAGTTGCGCAGATGCCTAGTTTGCTGGCCTCAGGCCATGTATTCCATACCCTATGTCTTCTGGTTCCTGCCCTCCCACCCTAAATAGCTGAAAACTATCGACATGCCGTTTCCTCACGCATGATGATCACGCTGTCACGTCTGTTCATTTCTACCTGTCTGGATGGACGTCGAACCAGCTGTCGATAGTGCCTGTGAGGCATTGAAGCGTCACTTCCAAAATATTTTGATTGTTGCTTACGTGCTCGCAGCGAGGAACACTCGATCAAATTCACCTTCGTATCTACTGGGGGACGTTTTCCATCGTCATTCCGTGACAGCTGATGAAGCAGCAATGACCATGCATGCCAGCACCCTCAATAACAACAAAGTATGGAAGGCGTGTAAAAAGTGCAACCATAACGAATGGTGCAATCGATAAGCGCAGTTTCCCATAGTTTAACTTTCGCCAACAAAATTTTGCGAAGTCGTTTTTTTTTCATTTTTAGGCAATGCAACTCTTATCTCAATTTATATCTTTAAAGGAATCTTATGGGTACTTTCTTTTCAATTGATTATTAAAAAGTACGTGGTGAAATGGAAAAACATGCTTCATGACTGCCAAATGTTTTCTTGAAGTAAACTTTCAAATATTATGTTATAGCGAAAAATATTATAGCGATTCACGTTCTGCTGACTACGCAGGGTCTATTGTGCATTCTGTACAATGCCGATAATAAACGGCACCTATTTCAGGTTGAACATAATTGTAATGCTGGGAAGAGTTACGTGCAGTGATATTTCAGGAAGTGGAAAATATTGTATGAGTGAAGTTGCAGTAATATAAAGGCTGAGAAAAAAATTACAAAATCTCATCACGTGGTTTACTTAAGGTGGGTAAATAGAAATATATAAAATTCAACACTTATAATCAAAGCTCAGAGGCCACAAATATTCTACATATTCTCCATATGTAGAAAGTTACGGATCAGTCTACCTAAAGTAGACCCTTTAATCATAGACTTTTGAAATACCGATTGCCTATAATTAAGCTACGCTTTTCTAATTTCTGAGAATGCTTTTGTTGATGTCTACTTTCTGAAGGCATCAATTCCCACAAGCTTTCTGGCAACAAGAGCAGGATAGGGAAACGGGACATACACAGTGAGCCAGAAGGAAACCACTACTGCAAATGAAATATTTTTACTGCGGAAGCTGTATATGGCTAGGCGAAAGGGCAAACGATTCGTCCCATGTTTCGATAAACGTCTCCATTCGCTGCGCCATCAGTTACGTCGTTCTCTACGTCGAACCTAAGCACGTGCGCATTGGCAGCGCCGTTAGTGACGTCATTCTCTGCGTCCTACCTGCTCTGCCCGCAACGCCGGCTCCTGGGCTCGCCGTTGTCGCATGCGTTCGATATCTCGAGTTAGCTCGGCGTCGTGGTTAGCAGCATCCGCCCGCCATTGGCGCTTGCATTCCACTAGAAACACAAACGTGTAACCAATAATTGAGAAACGCTTCAATAAAGCTTCGGGATTAACCCACTGCTAAACACCGGGGCCGCACTTTTCAGCTTCGCTAGTTAACCATCTGAACGGGGTGCGTGGGTGGTGTTTTTTTTTAATCTCTCTCTTCCATGTTTTCTCTCTCTCTCCTCCGCTCTTGCTATACGGAAATTGACCTGACTGGTTCTCAAGCGGCCTAAATGTGGCTATCATGATATCATACAGACAAGGCTGCGATTATTCGCTCACAGAAGTATTCAATTGATAATTTGTAATACGTCAACTAGTTTATACATATTATATGATAATTCACATTATCCAGATCTGGAGACATATCAACGAAAGCACACAGGAAAACATATTGTGCTCGATGACATATTAGACAAAATCAGAAAGCTGATTCAGTTATTTCGGGGCGAGATTGCCAGGATTGTGGCCGCGTCGTGTAGATGGTCATATATTAATCCTTCATAAAGTGAAACATACCTTGTCTAATATACTTTAAGTATTTGGTGAATGTTAGGAACAGAGTGTTTTGTCCAGTGTGGAAGAAAACTTCTGTTTCGAGGGGAAAAGCACTTATAGGAAGCACAGAGAAATAAGCGACATGCACATGTAAGGCGTGAGAGCTGCTGTTTTCCGCTTGATAGGTATTTTGCACGCAGATTCATTATTGTTCCTTATATACGGGACAACAGCCTGAATCCTGTACTGTCCTGCGTTCATCTTCGCTACCCTGTATAAGCAGCTGGAGACATGGCGAATTATTTCTTGGGGACGTCGGGTTCCGCCGACTGTTCTAATCTAATATTTCAAACATAATTAAGTTCGAAAGCTTTTATTTAGGCTTTCTTTATTTTTTTTTTATTTTTTTTAGCCAGCGCCACCACTCACAAAGCTTGGCGGCAGATGTGGAACATTTTTTCTGCCGATGGCGTCACGAGTACGTGCTCTTTTTGGGTGAAAGCTATTCGCGATGATGATGATGATGATGATTTATTGGCATCCCCTTTGAAACGGGGCGGCGACAAATAGTCACCTAGCCTGCTTGATTTAATCAGGTATACTATACATGTTCTTTATCTTGCATTTTTGTATACCTATCATTATTTTTCCTTTTCAAAAATTTACCCTGTACCGCTGCCTATGATTTTAAGAGATCAGGTCGCATCCATCTTTTCCCTACTTTTTTTCCACCAGTACTCTAATCGTCTCTTGCTGATCTCTACGGCTGATCTGTTTATGTTTCCGTCCACTTTAAACCCAAGCGCTTCTGGGAGTTGCACGTTACCTACGGTTCTCGCTGGGTGGATCCCGTCGCATTCCATTAGGATGTGCTGAGTGGTCTCTGGATCTTTACTGCAGCATACACATGTCTCATCTAATTCCGAATATTTGTTCCGATATGTTTTCGTCCTTAGGCAACCGGCTCGAGCCTCAAATAGCAAGGCACTGCCCTTTGTGTTATCGTACAGATTTTCCCTTCTAATTTCTTTCTTCTCATTCTTGTAAATCTCCATTGTCCTTTTCGTTTCCATTCTTTGCATCCAATTCACGGTCTCCATTTCTCTCACTTTCTTTCTGATGACCCCTGGTTGCTTATTTACAGTTTCGATTATCCTGTACTTGGTTGCCAACTTCCTTGACCTCTTCCTCCATTCTGTGTCCACGCTTTTCATGTAGAGATACTTGTGCACTTTAGCCGCCCATTTATTTTCATCCATGTTCCTGACTCCAGCAATTCATGCGACACCTAGCGGCGATCGCCGGAAATCTCGCACGGTGGTCGGAGAGTCGGAGCAGACGCTCCGTCCGTAGCCTTCGCACTGCGATCGGGTGCGCGCCACCATCAACGAAACTCCGCACGGCCGTGGAATTATGCTACGTTTTGCAGTTTTGCGGCGCTGAAGAGCCACCTGGATTAGCGAATCTTATAATAAGCTGCGACAACAGCAATTGTTGTGGTCTCAACATCTTGCTCGAGAAAGTTCTATTTTTTTTTCAGGCGAGGGTCTGTTTATTGTTTTTGTGAAGAGAACGCGATCCTGTTGCTTGTACTATGTTTGCAGTAACGCACTACAGCGAACTTCAGGAAGTTTGCGTTGAGGTTGTTACTGCCATCGCGATAACGTTCAGCGTAAGCATGCTGCAACATGCAGTTTCATCCCAAGTAACGCAAAATGTTGCCATAACGTTCTCTGAATGTGCACAAATGTCGGCGTATAACGTTGCCTACATGCTGCTAATGTCCTCTTTTTTGATCGCCACACAACGTTGGGTCGTAACGTTGTGGCAGCGTTGAGCAGCACATTCACGACGTTAACATAACGTTAACAGAACTTCCTGGCAACGTAATGTGGATGTTGCCTTTGTCACTTGAGCTTTCAGGCAACGTACGTATGTGACGTTCAAGCAACACTCAACTGACATTGCAGAATATTTGTAGACATGCATAACAGCAGTGCTGTCAGCATGACACGGCTGACAGCACTGCAAACCCTTAAATTTATATTTGCTTGACAGATAATTTACTCTAGTAGTTTTCATGTTGCATATGCATGAAAATGTGAAACAAGAATTAATGAAAAACAGCGTTTATTACGTATATATCTTGTGTAGTTAACCAAGATATCTGTGTACTTTACCTTGTGGTAAGGTACACTATACACGTAAAATAATGCTGTTTTCACCAGTTCTTGTTTACATTTTCATGCATATACGACATGAAAACTACTAGAATGCATTATCTGTCAAACAAATATAAATTTAAGGGTTTGCAGTGCTGTCAGCCGTGTAATGCTGACAGCGCTTCTGTACGGGCAGCTCATCTGTCTTGCACTATATATAGTACCAACGCGCCCTAAGCCAGAATCTTTAAAGTGTTTCACATGGTGGTTTGCCTGACTTGTCTTGCTGTTGTCCATAGCACAGCATATAAATGCTAACTGCAAGTAAAAGTGCACAATGCAAAGCTGCGAAGTGGTTCATAAGAACAATTTTTCATTTTGGCTATAACAGCAAGAGAAGCAGCATGCACGTCCAATGTGCAGAGGTTCTCGTATAAAGGTTCTCGCAGCAGGAAAGTAAATATATTCCACAAATGTTCATTTCCTTAAACATATCATTTAAGCTTAGACCACGGAAAAAAATCGGTCTTTGCTTCCGACTTAATGCTCTAAAAATCATGTGTCGGTAGCTGCATGTGCTTTCAAGAAATTGTACAATAGCCAACATCAGCTGCTAAGACCAAACGCTAGTATGTAGGAATTGTTTGTGCAGGAGGAATGTGGTGGTTGAATATGCACCCATGAATATGCATTGGTCCACCTTAAATAATAGTGAATGCCATAGACAAACCTGGTTATAATCTCAAACCATGCATTTATTTACTGTCTGCTTACATCATCCTGACAAACAAATGACACATAACAGTAACTTAAACACTGATAACACACTGATAACACACTTAAATATATTTTCTATTAAACATCAAGGTCTTCTATCGCATATTAAGACTCTACTAACAGCTACAACTACAACACAATATATTTTGCTTTCCCATGTAGGTCAGACTTCGAAATCTTTTGCTTTGTGTCGAGTTCCCTTATTTCAATGGCAGAACACAATTTATACTTCTTAATAACAGCACAAATACTGTCCTCCATCACTTTGTAATGTACAACACAACACAGTAACACTGCGGTTGGATACTATCTCCTGCCAAGCATCCAGCCGGTCTTTTTGCCTAAGCTTGCTGACATGGCAGCAAGTGTGAAGTAGTCAACACAGCCCAAGGCGTAGAGTAACAGAAAGTCATCCAAGCACTGACTGCCAGCCATCACTTTTGCAGAGGATGGCCAGCAGCACAAGTGATGCACACATGCCTGCCTCGGTAGCTTCACTTGCATCCAGACCTCACTGGTTTCCAAGTCAATAATGCGGTAACCTGCAGAGACATCAATTACATCAAACTATAAAGTGCCATCTGAAACACTGAAGTAAGCCATGTTTACTGTGAAAACAGGCTATAAAAATGCTTACAAACAACTTAAGCTTCGCATAACTGTGAAACAAACAATAGTGACTTTACACAGGAGAATAATGCAAAACATCAAAAAGCAAATTTCAGTAAAACCTAACCATTATAGCTATAAGTTTGGACACAAGAGCAAGGAAAGCACAATAAACAATACCCACCACTTCCTTTATTGCGCTAAGCAGTTCAGACGTTAGTATCAATATATTCCTTTAAAATAAAGCTTCCTTGCAATGCCACGGCAGCTTGTTACATCCAGTTCAGTCTTGGAAGAAAACAAAAATTACCAAATGATGTGAATGCTCTACCACGGTACCAAAACCACATTTCATTCGTGATTAAAGTTCCAATGAGTGAGTGATAAATTTGACTTGTTGGTACAACATATTGGTGAATTGCAGCACAGATATTGACGACAGAAAAGACGAGAATAGACGTGTGCTGGCTTCCAACAAAAAGCTTTATTTTCAGCGACCGTCACTCATCACATTGCACACGCGCAATTCACACCCTTAGGAAGGTCAACTCTGTGATAAGTGTACAGATGCTGACACACACAGAGCCTAGTCGCGCAATCTTTTCAGCGTCAATAATTTCACATGTTAGTTGATCACCGCTTCTGCTGACAACAGTACACCGAGCAAACAATGGTTCACAGGCACACGAACTGCAACAACATGCAAGCCAACTGTCATGCACGCTTTTCTTGACATTGTATGAGTGTTCTCTCAGCTGGTCATTGATACAGCGTCCTGTTTGGCCTATGTACTGTTTACCATAAGAAAGAGGGGTACAGTAATTCATGTTGTTAACATAGGTGACGAACAGATTTTTGTGCTTTTTGTTACACTTGTGTGCTGCGCTGAAACATTTCCTTTGATTACACAACTTTATAAGCTTCTGAGGTGCAAAGAAGACCACTTTGACTTTGGAACGATCTGCAGTTTTCACGATACTGTGAGACAGCTTATGAATGTATGGTATGACAGCCACATTAAGTCTGTCAGATGGAGTGATCACATGGCAACCACTCGGTGCATGCGCTTTTCAGAGTAGAGGTCATGTGGTCACTGCATCTGACAGACATAAAACTGGCCGTCATACCCTACATTCATAAGCTCTCACAATATCAAGAAAATTGCATATCATTCTAAAGTTGTGTAATCAAAGGCAATGTCACAGCACGCCACACATATGCAACAAAACACCAAATTCCGTTTGTCACCTGTGTTAGCAATGTGGTTTATTGTATCCCCCTGGTGGTAAACAGTATATAGGTCAAATGGGACACTGCATCAATCACCGGCTGAGAGAGCACTCATACAATGTCAAGAAAAATGTGCGTGACAGTAGGCTTGAATGTCATTGCAGTTCGCGTGACTGTGAACCGTCGTTTGCTCAGTGTACCGTTTCCAGCAGAAGCGGTGATCAACTAACACGTAAAATAATTGAGGCTGAAAAGATTTCGCGACTTGGCTCTGTGTGTATCAGCACACCTTCTGTACACTTGTCAGACAGTTTACTTTCTTCCTAAGGGTGCGAATTGCGCATGTGCAATGCAGTGACTGACAGCTATAAACATGGGCTAGCAAAAATAAAGCTTTTTGTTAAAGAGTTGCCGCATGTCTCTCGTCTTAACTCTTGTGTTGTTGCCTACATCTGCACAGCAATTCAGTGCCTGAACGACCAGCTACAACTACGCTACAGGTGTTGCATATCGGGAGAAGGGTTGAATATTGCTCTACACTGCAAAAGTTGCCGTTGCTATCCGCGGATGACGAATACAGTTCTGGCCTTGAAAAAACCAAATTAGAACGCGAGCTTTTGGAAGCGGTGTTAATCGAAAATTCTGGACCTGATAAGTAGGTTAGCGCCACTTCACAGGCACTTTTAAACAAAGAAATGCAACTCATGAGTAGCCACAAATAAGCTGGTTTGTTAATTCTGCTTTTGTTTCTTCTTAGGCTACCTAAACGCGAAAAACTTTGTCACTCGATTCAACCGCTCGGCCAAAACCAAGCATGAGAAGATGATTTTTTTCTCCTCAGGGGTACCACATTTCGAAAGATATGCATCAAATGCATCTGAAAAGTTAATCATTTCGGTGCAATACATGCATTGTTACAAACATTACAAAAACTTGAAAAAATGTGAATGATACTTACTACCCACAGCTTCCAATTTATCGGGGCTCAATGTCGGCTTCACAACAGCATTGCCGTCCTTCAAGCACCGACAAGGAGCCCCTGTGATACTCCTACACCGAGCGCCAGGGCTCCCCACATCAGTTATGTGAGTTTTTTGCAGAACAGGGAATCCCGGCGATGGCACTGGAGCAGGCCCCAGTTATCGTTGCCAATGTATACAACATTTCCTAGGTGTACCTGCAATAAAAGATGGCAGAGACACATTAAGACAGCTTGCGTGTGGGAACGTGAAAGCACCTTTAGTCAACCAAATGGCTGCAATGTGACGTGCACAGTGTGACACGCACTAGGCACACCTTAAGTCAGCCAGAACCAAAGAGCTGCCGTGGCGTAAGGTAAGCGTGCTCCTTTCACACTCCAGGTTCTATTCCTACCCAGTCTGCACAACTTTCTTATTAAAGCAATTAATTTGCTTTGTTTACATGAACCTACCTAAATTTCACATTACTCCAAGCGTTTTGATGTGCTTTTATTGCTTGTGCAATAGGCCATCGGTTTTATGTCAATAAGTGCTGGTAGCAAAAAGAAATATGTCTAACCGTGCGATAAATGTAACCGGAAATGGCAGGTACGTCCAGTGGCATTAGTGTGGGGGCTGCACACAAAATTATATAGCTTACCCTGTTTCAAATTTATTTTAAAGAGCAGTTTCAGTGAGCCCAAGTAGAGTCTTTCAGCTTTTTGCAGTGCAGAAACAGGTACAGTTTGTGCCAGCCAACCAGATGAAGAGCTCTCCTAGTAACTGTCTCTAATCACCCTCTCAGCAATTAGTGGTAGCCAAAGTATAGCTTGTATCTCTACAACTGACACATGTCCCATTTCCTTAATGTGGTATTCGTCACTGATTTTGATGGTCAATTGGTTGCCATAGAGGAACAATCGAAATTTGGCACGCAGCACCAGTCGTGTCAGTGCATTGTCAAGTGGCACGAACATATTTCTCCCTTGAGTGAATTATGGTGCTCTCCTGGGCACATGTTGAGGCACCAGCCAGTCTGCCCCATGTACATTTGACTGAATATATACATGATCAAAGGAACAGACTATGCTACCCCTGACGAACACAAGACAAATTGGGTTGCATCTTTACCTCAGCAAGCCTCAATTCTCATGTGGACTGCTATGCACGCACATTTCCAGCGAAAAATAAAGTAGGCAGGATATGCACGACAGTTCACAAGTGAATTCAGAAAGGCGAGCAGGCAAGGGAGGTTTGCTTGGTTAAAGATACCACCAAATTTGTCTAGTGTGTATGAGAGGCAGCTTACTGTATTTTTTTCACAACTGGTCAAATGTACACAGAGCAGACTGGCCGGTAACTAAATGTGCCAAATAAGTTCCCATATTTCACTCAAGAGACCAGCTTGCTCATCCAGTTTGGCCGTGCATTGCCGCGATAGGACTTCAGGCTGAATTAAGATCATCTGTTTTCACCTACGGTGAAAAATTGATGCGAGATCAGTGAGGCATACCACATAAACAAGACATGCGAGCCAGACCCCATGATCAATTCATGAAATAAAAGGCGTCCTTTCTAGATGACAAGTGATTGAAGTTAGTCTGCGCCCATATTTACTTTCCTTTTTACACAAATATCATTTATTGTGATTTTATGCCTTTATATTACAACTTACGCTTTCCCTCTGAACGAAATTGTGCACAACATAAGCACACATCCAGTGTTGCTATTTTTAATCCTTCCATCAAAATAAATGGTCAGTTAGCAGCAGTCATGTTGTATGGTACCCTTTTCCTCCCCATGTAAATTCTATCCTGAAAAGTTACATGAACTGACCGCCAAACTCATACGTACACTACAAATTTCACCTAGCAAACACGGCTGGTTCTTAGAAAATGCACAAATACGGTGATAGGTATCTGTTGGCATACTGTAGCAATAGTAAGTGCCAGTTAGCTTCAACACTAGACAGTTTTAGTATAGCATATGCAACTAATAGCGTACGCCTATACGCTATAGTACAGCGTACGCTAAACAGCACACATTTATTAGTTTTAGTTGGCCTGCGAGATCTTCCGATCTCAGAGGCCATATGCCATCGTCGCACCTATCTCTCGACTTCACTGACAGGTGGCGCTGATATATGTCGGTTTCCCTCGTTAGGCTTCGTGTCGTTCGAAATGAGAAGCGATCTCGAAAACTCCACAAGGTTAACCATATTACACTGTTGTCAAAGCGGCGTGACGGTAAGCGAAAGTTGCTTACACAGTCATTTTCTACGAACGAAGTGAATTCTGCAAAAGCCACGCCAAATGCAATTCGAAGTGGGCAGCGGGGACCACCGCCATGTTTAACTTAAACTACGCAAACCACGCACAGACGGTAATGCTAAATCTGAGAAATAGCATGCATACGCTAGAGGTCGGATAGCGTTCTGCACATGCGCAGTGATGACCCACTATTTTATATCGTACGCAATGACATAGCGTACGCTAAACTAAAACTGTGTACTGCTGCAATACTTCAGCTGTCAGGCATCTACAGTGCTTATGACACCACAGAAGTGTAAGTGCACAACAAAAACAAGTGGCGCATCAACCATAAATTTGACTTGAGAGTAGTGACAACATAAACCGTTTCGTGTAGCTAAAACACTAGCCAATATGTAGAAAGTATATGCACAAGTATACATAATATGACAAAGAAGTCTGGCACGGCTGTGGACGACACGAAGGACGCCGACAGGAAGACACAACTGCGTAGGCTTAGCCAGGCGCACCAGGAACAGCGTCGAGCCCGAGCCCCACTTCAGTAGCGCTGGCAATCCGGCTGCGGAGCTCTGCAAGGCGTACTTCTTTCTTCCTTACATCTGCCCCCCTCGCTGAAGACGGAGCCGCACAGGAGGCCTAAGGCGTCGTAAGGACGAAGGGCTCGTGATACGGCTTGAGCCGATCGACATGGACAGTTTCGCGGCTTCGGCGACGCAGGTCCGTAGGGGGCGTCAGAGGTTCGATGACGTAGTTCACCGGAGAAGTTTGCTGTAGAACCCGGTAGGGTCCATGGTATCGGGATACAAACTTGGAGGAGACACCTGGTGTCGAAGTAGGAGGCACCCACAACCAAACGAGAGCGTCAGGCGAAAACTGGTTGTGGGGGCGCCCGTCGTCATGACGAAATTTCTGTAGCGCTTGTTCTTGCGTTGTTAGAGAGCGAGCTAGTTGCCGACATTCTTCTGCATACCGGGCGGCTTCGGAAACCGGTGTACCCTCTGATAAGTCGGGACGGTAAGGAAGAATAGTGTCAATCGGAAATGACGGTTCTCGGCCGTATAGAAGAAAGAAGGGAGAAAAGCCCGTCGTTGCCTGGGGTGCCGTATTGTAGGCGTACGTGACATAGGGAAGGATGAGGTCCCAGTTTGTGTGGTTGGAGGCGACATACATCGAAATCATGTCGCCAAGCGTTCGGTTAAACCGCTCTGTCAATCCATTTGTTTGCGGGTGATATGCAGTGGTACAGCGATGAATAATGCGGCATTCAGTGAGAAGGTCTTGAATGACATCGGCGAGAAAGACGCGACCTCGGTCGCTCAGGAGTTCGCGGGGGGCGCCGTGACGGAGAACGAAGCGTTGAAGCAGGAAGGAGGCAACGTCACGAGCTGTCGCGGCTGGTAGAGCAGCCGTTTCTGCATACCTCGTGAGGTGGTCTATGGCTACAATGACCCAGCGATTGCCAGCAGCTGTGTATGGCAGAGGCCCGTATAGGTCTATTCCAACGCGGTCAAAGGGTCGCGAAGGGCACGGTAAAGGTTGCATTGGTCCAGAAGAGTGGCAAGGATCAGGCTTGCGGCGTTGACATTCTGTGCAAGGGCGAATGTACTTTTGCACAAATGTGTACATACCGCGCCAATAAAACCTATGACGTAGTCTGGTGTAGGTCTTGAAGAGACCAGCGTGTGCACACTGAGGGTCGGCGTGGAAAGCGGCGCATACATCAGTGCGGAGCTGCCGGGGTATGACAAGCAGCCATTTGCGGCCGTCGGAACTGTAGTTACGGCGATAGACGATTCCGTCGCGGATGGCGAAGTGCGAAGCTTGTCGGCGGAGCGCTCGGGATGGTGGGCGTGCGTTCTTCCTTACAATACCTATAGATATTTGCCTACCTAACTTAAAACTATGAGTTGCAGTGCATATGATGCTTATTCTAGACACTGGTATTTTTGACAAAAATACTCTTAGAATCAGATATAATGCTTTTTCAATTCATCCAGCCAGTAAATGAAGTCGTACACAAATTATAATTTGGACTTGCAGGTTGAACATATTCTGACCTGAGCAGCGCCAAGCAGAATGAATAGACCGAATGCCCACTGTGCTGACCAAATACACAGGATGAAACAGAAAATATGGAAAGGGACCCCAAAGTATTAGAAATACTTCTTGACAGCTGTAGAATTAGGGCTTGTTGGTTGATTGTCACTATTAAAATTACACTAAAGCCAATAAGACTGTTCTGTATGGTGTAGTTGAAATCAAATTCATTTGACGAGCAACATTGCAATAACCAGCAAACATGGCAAGAGCAAGCAGACATGTGCGAAATAGTGTGCTTTTTAATAATAGAGCATCAATACAATGAACTACCTACCAGTTAGCTATGTGTTCTATGCTGTATTGACTTGAAAAAAAGAGAAAAATAATGTAACTGGACATAGACTCGCAACTCCTACAATGCCTACTTGCATGAATAGGGATAGCTTGCCAAGAATATTAAAAAATGGGAGAGAAAAAAGCAGGCTTACTAGAAAACACTTCAGAACTGTAGTAACTGCAGCACAGTGAATACTGGCCTTAATGTATCATTTCAAGAAGTTTGAGCTCATCAAATGTGTATTTTCCAGTGGCAGTTATTCTTGGAACAAGACAGAAATAATCGTGAATATGAATGTTAAACAATGGTAAGCACACTGTGTGCTTACACCTATGACATATCTGGCCCATTACACTTTGAATTCTTATATGCGCAGAAGCTGCACAAGAGTGTAGTGTAAACACTAAAAATTCGGAAATAAAATCCTACAGTATAGGAAACAGTTTCAAAACAAGAAAACGAAAATGAAAAGTAATAAATAGTGTGTACTAAGAAAAATTAAAATGTAACTTGCAGCCAAGCGATTGATGCAAGAAAAATTACTTAACATCAGGACATGTTAGGTCTACTTTTATATAGAACACAATAAGGTGTGCATAACAGCTATGAACACAAATAAACAGCAAGTTGCATAAATATTTGGCCTATTTAGTAAGCTGTGTTGACTAATGTCGATTAACTTATCCACAAATGATACCAAGATGCTACTTTTTGGAACACGTACACTACATACATACCTGACCCGACCATCCAGATTATACGTTGCACTACGGCAGGCATAGCCAAGGGGTCTGGTGGCTCCTCCGTTATGTAGGCACTGTTATGGGTCACAGCCTCGCCACTATAAAATAAGTTCTGTGTTAACTTATAGCAGTGGCACACAGCTTTATAAAGCTGTCAAATTGTCTAGACATGCATGGAGCATCTAAATATAGTCACAAAAACAATATTTGCATTATTGCAGGGTGGCAACAGAGCACAAAGTAGAAGTCACTGATGAATGTCTTGATAATGGGGACCCTTTGATCACAGTAAAATTATTGACACGCAGCAGCACATAGCAAAGAAATGTTTGTTTACAAAACAATTCATTTTTTTTTCATGACTCAGTTTAACTTTCCCCTGTCATGTTTAGTTACGTATAAGGTATGTCAAAACATCTTGTCTTAAAAAGTAAGTTGGACTAGTAGCAAGCTGTGATTGCTTAAATTTTTTTTCTCTAAAGCTGCCGTAAACCGAAAACTTCGTAAGCAGATATTATTTACAACGTTGAGGCAAGGAAACATGGCAAGGAAACAAGTTTCCTTGGACAAGTAGACATGAAACAAGTTTCCTTGGACAAGTAGATATGAAACAAGTTTCCTTGCCATGTAAGCAAGGAAACGTCATTGCAATAAGAATCGGTAAAGAGGCAAATGAGTCATTATGCAACTTCAGGAGAAAAGCGGGAGCTCACGCGCCGCACGCACATGATGAACACGATTATTTTCGAACGTTATATTTCTCATCGGAAGAAAACGTTTATCAAGATTTTCAATTTCGCATCGAAGCAATAAACTTGCGTAACTAAGCGCTGACAACCAGCGTTCAGCAAGCATCAGCACAGGTATCACTGTTGTCGCGGGACTTCTATTTCATACGCTCGCGCACGCTATGCACACACGAGAAGCTCACACAACACGCGCGTAGTTAGCCAGCACGATTACTTACCGTTTGAATGGTACGACGCGGTCGCGAAGCACTCTCCAAGTTGCCGGTGCTGCGTCGACGATGTTACTCCCCGCATACATGCCGCTGCGTAGTGGACGAGCTGAGGCGCGCTAACACACATTCTTTGCGACGTCCACCCAACTTTCCAGAACGAGAACAAAGAAACCGCACTCCACGGCATAAAATCGTTGGGCCACATTTGCCTGGCGCGCCACGCATACGGCGAGTTTGCAGCGTGACACAAGGTATCTTCAGGCACTTCTGTGCACGCTAACTGCGACCTACTTCATAACAGCAAACACAAAAACACACGATCAAGCAAACGCGACGATCGTAGCACCCCGCACATACGACCGCCATCACAAAACACAGAGGAAAAACAATAGCGCCACCTGCATACTTGTGAGAATGTTGTGGCCTCTGTGATGACAAAAATATTAACCAGTACACTCGCATACTAAAATTTTGTGCCGGGTTACACACAACTACGTATAGATGTTGCGAGACAAAATAACCGTAGAACAATCTATATTTTACACTATAGTTTGGCGTAGAAAGAAATTCTAAAACGTATTTTACCTTTGAATTGCTTCCGCCATCTGCAGCCAGCATAAGCATGGCCTTCGAGATCAGCTTCGGTTATCCTTATCAAGCCGTCGCTGTGGCCTGATTGGGCCTGATTTGAACGGTTTGGGCTGTCTCGAAGCTGTCTCGAAGCCAATCCATGACGTTTAGCGATGCTGCCTACTTTTCCTACGCCGTCACTTAGTTTTAGATAACTTTCTGATGTCGTGAACATGAATTGTTGCCTCAGGAATTGTTGACACGATATCGGAGGTACAGATGTGCAGTGTTCGATGTTTTCGTGTGCGTTGTAACTGTTTCAGGTGGAAAGGATCAAATCCACGAGGGTTGATAGCTCGTGTGGCGCAGGTTACACCCGTATCGTCCGCATTTCCTTTCGTGTCGGTGTGTTGAATGTGCGCGGGTTTTACTCCTGTCGTCCGTACCTTCTGTGTTTATCGTGCGGCTCGCGAAGATTCCTCCTAAAAAAGACATGTCTGCTGCGTGCATGTGTCCTGTGTGGTGTGTGAAACAAATGTGCGCTGGTGTACGGTGTGTTTGCAGCCCTATTGGTGGCTTATAGTCCTTTGCTCTAGTGCCGTTTCTATGATGTAAACTATACTTGAACTGAAAAATGCACTGTTTTTTATATGGACAAGTAGATATGATCTGTGTGTATCCACTGTGCAGTGTGCATGTGTTCGTCATTTTTATGCAGCTCGTATCATGGGGCTTGTGCCTATTCATGATGGCCCTTGCTTAATGTTTCCACTTTTAGGGGCATGTGGCGTGCAAGCAGTCACAAAGTCTTGTGCATTTGGTGTGGAAGAAGGGAATACTTTTATGCGTAACTTTGTCTACTATAGGTGAACCGTTGCAACAATTAGCATTTTTTCCATGTGAATGCTTCTGCCATTTGATATAATTTGTAGCAGATCTTATCTGTGGAGAAGCATAATAAACATAATTTAACATGGTGTTCCTTAGAAGATATTAATTACTGCATAACCACTATACATCTCCATACCTCACTGTATGATAAAGATGAATGTTCAGTTGAAAATTACAATATCTTATAGTTGCATGAACGTATACATGCGAAATGCTACAGCAGCCTGGCATCACATTAATGTCAATATTGGTGACATCCGGCAACGTTCTGGGAACGTGCTGTTTTGTAACGTTGCTACATTGATACCATTTACACGTTAAATTGATGTTTACACGCAACGTTGACACAACGTGGGTGTCAGGACGTTGCTGTGACATTTATTTATGACATCACTTGAACGTACAGCTGGCAACGTACATTCAACGTTGAGGTTGGCTGTTTAACGTTGCCTGACATTTGTTACAATCAGGCAACGTTTACGCTACGTTCTGTGTTACTTGGGATGTGATAGCCGGCGTGGTAATGCAGTTTATGATGCAAATGTCGCTGCGGTATTCAAGCTTTCCTTCAATAAAACTGTTATATCGGATACATGCGGCGCACAACGTGGAACTACCGAGTATGGTAATCAGCGAAAATCGATACAACGGAGTTTCAGGTACTCCCGGGTAACGTCGGTAAATCGTTCTATGTAAGCACAACATGTACGCTCCAGCGTGCAAAATAACCATGGGGTGGCATAGCGGTACGCCTTCCTTGCGACTTGGATACGCTACCCGTGTAACTAGTGCAAGTTAGTAGGCGCTCATTTGAAAATGTGTAATTATCAAAGCAATTGTATCTCTTATCAGTGTCTGAAGGAAATTGGCAGTTCAGAGGCGAACACAGTTATGGCCACTTAAAGTGCAGGATACGTAAATTATAGAATAACATGGAACATTAATTAGATTCATAATGCAGTAGCTTAGTTGAAATTAATTTACACAGAAACATTTGTTTTATTTCATTAGTTTACACAGCAGCCATAAGCGACATGTTCGTAGACAGCGGGTAGTAACCAGTCATGATCAGGCCACGCAGCACAAGTCATACATGTACATGGTGTGCAAATGCGTTTTTATTGTAGTAAGCAGATCTTTCGGTTTCTTGTTTATCGTTTCGTTATCTATGAGAGAAACAATGCGCCAACTACTGCAATAACTACAGCTAAGCGAAGCAGCAGTCACGTTGCGCAAATCTTGAATGCAGGAACGCAATAGTAGCGGGAAATGTTTGCCACAGATTCATAGTGCATGCTCGCGATAAATTGAAACGCTTGATTTTAGGTTCGCTTGCTCTCTGGACTGAAAAGAGCGTGCAGAGTTTGCGCCTTCGCCAAACGAAAATGTGTTAAGCCAACAACAA
Organism: Dermacentor silvarum; assembly: GCF_013339745.2. Taxonomy (NCBI): domain Eukaryota; kingdom Metazoa; phylum Arthropoda; class Arachnida; order Ixodida; family Ixodidae; genus Dermacentor; species Dermacentor silvarum. The sequence continues at coordinate 157,019,792 of NC_051157.2, read as the reverse complement.
TGAGAAAGTGCGCGCTGGTTGCGCATTTATCCGCATGTACAGCGGCAACAGCTGATCGAGCAAGTCAGTGCGCTGCTGCGGGCCATGTTAAACGTACCAAACTGAGCAGAATGTAAGATTTCACCAATCCTGGCGAGGCCAGCGTGTCGTATCCAACTTCGCCGGCCGCTGTCTCCCACGCTCGAAACACGGGACTATCTATCCGCGCCTGAACAGTGAATCGAAGCAGCAGAAACGTGCTTGTACTTTTCCGACCATCCAACAGTGCACGAGTACTTCGGTTCTACGACCAGTGGGTTCAAGAATACATCGCTGATTTTCATCAGAATCTCGTGCGGGCCCGCTGTCACGCCAGATGTTTGCACACGCCGTGCGACCACTTCAGCCTCATTACCCACTGTGGCTCTCTCAGATGGGCTAAAATGATTTGGTCGGCGTAAGCTACTCGCTTTCCTTCCACAAAACAGCGCAAACCGCCATCACACCGCGCGAAAATCATCAAACTACAGTGTACTTCACATCAAACACAGCGGTTGCGGCGACGCGGGGACCTCCGTGTAGCCGCCATGTTGCACAGTGTAGCCAGACGCGGCCAGTTTTCGCAGCGCCCCCTGCAGTTCATTTGAGTTGCCAATATACAGCGTGTCCCAGATATCACGCAGCACGATTAAAAAAAAGAGGAACAGCGTTACGCGAAGCAAACCTAGTGAGTATTGTTTCCAGTGCAGCGTAGTAGCCGCCAGTAATTTTTTTCGTTACTGAGATTTAATTAGGTAATTGTAATTAACCATCTAACTCGAGAAGTACTGTCCTAATCATCAAAGTGTCAATGAGAAAATTGTGGAGCAACATGAAAAACTCCCGATACAGCTTTTTGTTGCTCAATCCGTACTACATAAAGGTGTTTTTCCGAGCGTGAAAGAAGCCCGCTAATACATGCAAAGTACCTCGAGCGGCCAGTCGCGCAGCAATTCTGCTTGTATTCGCGGGCTTCTTCGTTTGTTGGCTTCTTATTATATGATTATATATATATACAATATATAACGACGGTAAAAGTCAGTATTATCGCTTCCACACATATCAAAAGCAGCCAAAAACTTACATCAACATAAAAACAGCTTCTCCTTTTTCTACTTTTGCAACATCCATGCGGCAAGATTGGACCTGAGCTTTTGTCCTTTGTTTTCAACATGACAAATTAAGGAGGTCATCAGAAAGCCAGTAGCCCTCGTTACGCATTTTTCATTGCACAAGCGCTCATTCTTTAACCTTTTAGTTTAGTAGAGAAAGAAAGCGCATAGTTTGGCAGGGAAGGCCTACGCTAACAAAACGTCTCTGCTGGCTCAGCACATAATGAACGAGCGAAACAAGGACCAAATGGCAGCATGAGATGCACCGTTGAACGAGGGTCCTTAGTGAATGGTCTCTTTACACGCTCAAGTTTAGGAGCCTACCAAATTTAATGATTTCCTTTAGGTTTATTCACGTCCACTTCTTGGCGAGGACTTTAATGAGAAGTCGTTAGGGTGCTTTCTTGTAGACTTTCGTGTTCTAATTTAGATTTTTAGCCGATCATTAGTGAATGGATAAATGTAACCTGAAAAACAGAAATGGCATGCAGCCCAAACCTTTGCACCCAGCGTTACTAGACCAATTACACCGTTTCTTTGTTTGAACGCCCAAATAACTGCCCTTCCAAAGAAGAACCCAGGCGTTTTAGACCGTAGGCCTGAGCTTTATTGTCCACACGTTTGGTTTAGATTGCGTGGTATACGGATAGACGAAAAAAGAAGTCTAAATGCCAAGGTTTTTTTTTTAACTTACCGCCTACGAGAATTTAAATTCTTTGGCCAGCGCATAGCCACAAAGCAGCAAATGTGTGGTCTTCACAATACTGCTCACGTACAAGAAGCACATTGCCCGAGGAAGTAAGGGTCAAGAACCAAGAAAACTTCCAAGTGTGAGTTAGAACTTCATAAGGGTGAAATCGCCCCCAGAAAGACATACAAGCCTTGGAACGCAACGATAGCGGCCAGCAAGACTTTCGGTTGTCGAATCTAATCTAGTGTGCTATGTCAATCGACTATTTACACATATAACAGCGTACATTGCAGAGTAAACGGTGCGGCTTGCGTGTGCTTAAAGGGCCCCTAAACCACCTCAGATATTTTTTGAACATTTCAAGTAAACACGCGCATCGAGTTCAGAATGCAATCACGATCAACGATGCCAAACGCTGCAGGGCTACGCGCCGCGGGAGCGCCACAAAATCAAAAAAACAATGCCGTCCTCCTCCCGTCGCCTTTCCGGAACCCCAGCGGTCGTCACGACGTCAGCAGGGGGAATCTGGTGATGTCAACGGTGGAAACGATGTCCATTGGTCGAACAAGAACCTACGACTTCCGGTTTGTCTGCTAGCAGGTACGCGCGCTCCCTGCTCGTCCTCGCCGTGTTGCTCGCTTGTGCGCGCTTGCGCATCGGTATTTACAGCCCGCAACGCAAGTGCCAGATCGCTCGTGTTCCAACGCAGTCATGCTTAGCGGTCTGATTAGCTGCGCGAATAAAGTGCGACAGTGTTGGCCTTTCCAGACGTGCGCGCAACACTGGGTCTATAGCGGCACGCTTCGCATAAGACGCGCCGGCACCGCAGCAACATCGGGTAGCCGAGAAGCGCCGAGTCCACGTCCACGTTACCGGCACGCTAACTCGCCGCACGCCGTTTGCCATTCGCGGGCCGCCGTTCGACAGCGGTTTTGCTCGCGAGCGGCGAGATTTCCTTGCCGTACGTAGAGAGAATGAGACCGGGACTCATTTGTGCGGCCGCCTCACCGCCGCTGATCGCTCGACAGCGCCGAAATCGTCTCTAGGCATTTTCCGGTTCCCTTTAAAGCTAAAGCGGACGGCGCTTCGAAATAAATTACTGACGCTCACAAGCCGCAATATTTTCTTATCGTTGTTATCGCTCTTCGCAATAATTGTACACAAAGAAGAAAAATACGCTGATATTAGCGGCGCCGTCGGCTGCCATGCGAGCACAGCCGAGCCGTTC